>NW_022111357.1:34891777-34902428 GCF_000313985.2 Echinops telfairi
GAAAAGGAGGAACTGATTACAAGGATCTACATGTAACATCCTCCCTGGGGGATGAACAACAGAAAAGTGGGTGAAAGGAGATGTCGGATAGTATAAGATATGACAAAATAATAATAATTTATGAGTTATGAAGGGTTCATGAGGTAGGGGGAGTGGGGAGGGAGGGGAAAAATGAGGAGCTGCTATTAAGGGCTCATGTTTTGAGAATGATGATGGCAACAAATGTACAAATGTGCTTGACACAATGGGTGGATGTATAGATTGTGATAAGAATTGTACGAGCCCCCAATAAAATGATTTTTTTAAAAAGGGACAAACATTGTAGGAATCCACTACTATAAGGAGAAACACCAATTAAACAAAACTGAGCGACCAATCCTGAACAAAACGGGAGAAGGCTATCCACTGGCCATGACTACCACTTCCCTTTGGCACACTACCAGCATTACCATGAAGGAGAGCTCAGGTTGGCTGGCTTGCGCCCGTCCATGGGGAAAGAGCATTCACTTGCTGTCGTGCAACACCGGGGCCGGCTGGGACAGATCAATAGGCCCTCCACGGAGTGCAAGAAGGGGAGCATCCACATTTTGGAGGAGACGCTAACAGTTCTGATGGTGAGTGTGGTGCATGAACGGAGGAAACTCACTCACATCAGGAAGGGAAGCTAAACAATGAGTGTAGGCAACCTAGGGGGGCAGTGACCCAGACTTGATGTTCCTGCGTAGATGCTACGAATGTGTTTCTCCCCAACCCTTGGTGAACCAAGCCGGAGCCAAGTACTGTGACAGAGCTGTACTCGCATAGACTCTCGTATCAACAGTGCTCAGAGTGCTGTGTCACTGGAAACATTGTTGATGTTATCAGTGCTATGGCCTTATACCCCAGGGGGGTGATTGGCAATGTTGTACTTTTTTGTTTATATGGTTTTTGTTTTCCTGCCTTTAGCTGTTTTTCTTCTCTGTTTGCTGGTTGTTTTGTTGCTCTTGTTGGTCTTAAGGGTTTTTGATTTTGTCATAATATGACTGCCAAAGTAAACCTGAGTCATGCCTATCCCAGGGACAAGCAGATGGATTCTGGGCTCCCAATTAACTCTAGCCCCAATCCAAGAACAGTTAAGTTCTGATCACATGGCCCTGCTCTATACTCACCTTCATGAAATGATCACTGAAGATAAGGGTGCTACAGCAAAGTGTGGTGAAGAAAGCAGATGGTGCCCCGGCTATCGATTAGAATAGTGTCTGGGGCTTCAAACAAGCAGCCATCAAAGTGAGGAGTCAATTAAGTCCACATGGAAGAAGCACACCAACTTACGTGATCCAAAGATGACAATAACAAAATCCAAATATGATGAAGGCAAAAATATCAGAGCTTAAACTGTGAACACTCAATTTGTAGATGCTACGGAGGGCAGTAGAAGCCCATAACACGTCTGCAGAGTATCTAGTCAGATTAAGCCTTTGGCAGATCCCCTCTAGGCAGCATTCCTATCAGATAGAGATCATTGTAAACTCGTTATGCTGGATAGAACTTGACACTTGGTCAGCTGACCTCCCTCTTGACCCAATCTGAATCTGTTTGGGCTCGTTGTTCTTGCTTGTTCCGTGACAAAAGTTCTTCCCTGGCTTTTTAAGTATTGATAGTAGTCTATTCTTTCTTACTCATTATTTGTATTTTTAGCTTCATTTTATTATTTTATCCTTAACACTTAAAAAAAAGGATATCAATAACAGTTGCACAACACGAAGAGTGTGATCAATGTTGAGTTGGGAAAAAATAAACGTGCTGCATCACTTGCTGTCTCTCTAGGACACCCACAAAGGACACTGCTGAGTGAGGCTCAGCGGCCACTGACACCTGGACAGTAAAGTAGGTTAAAGTCAGACTGTGAATTGGGACCGTTTATAATATAAATAGTGAGTTTACTTTGCTGACATGTTCCTTTGATTCATGCATGTGTCAGTAACACATAATTTCTTTGAAACTCCTTATCTACTTGGAGAATCATCCAACCCTAACAGAAGAAAGGGTTTTAGCAGCACTTCCCCTACGATCCACTCTCTATTCCATAACCATTCCATAGTACTGCTTCCAAAGCACTAATCACTCTTCCCTGCTTAGATCCTTCATGGGCTTCCCACTGGACTTTGGGAAAAAATGCAAAAGTCCCCTCTTCAGGCTCATCTCGCTCCCCCCCCTCCCCCCAACCTCCAAAGTGCAATAAAAATCTCAGGGCACTGGCAAGTGCATTAGCCAAGGAATGTGTTCCCAAGCTCTGAGCATGGCTGGTTCTCTCTCCCTTCTCTTCTCCGTTTTCACCGTCCCTCCTCCTGGGGGATTTTCCTGACCACCGCATGTGGCACAGCCCTCCCTCCACACTCCGCTTATGGAACAGTCCTCTATTCACACCCTCTGAGCACCGGCCCTGGCCTGTGAAAACCTGACCTATTTCCTACGACTGCCCGGCGGTCTGTTTCCCCAGTGGCAAGGACAGGCCATGTGAAAAACCACGTCTACCTTGTTCGCTGACGTTTGCCCAGCACTGAGCACAGCTCCGGATGGCCGACTCATGGAACAATTACGAAAGGAAGCAGGGGGAGAGAGCGTTTAAGCCCCACACGGGGGTGTTGACAAGAACACTGGAGGCCCCGAGAGCAGATCAGAATTCTGGTGCTGACGCCCTCGGCATTCGTCGCTTGTGCATTCGTTCAACAACCTTTCTTGGAGTGCTGCGTGAAATAACGAATGCCTGCTCTCACGGGCCACACTCTCGGTAGTTGGGGCTAAAGAACCAAAGCCCAGTGAATGAAAACCATCCGCGGGGGTGGGGAGGGGGGGGCGGGGGTGGTGGTGGAGGTGTGAGGCGTGGCAGGGAGTAAAATAAAGTGGGGGAGGGGCAGCTGAACCTGCTGAGGAGGGGCCACCAAGGTTTACACAAGGTGGCATCAAAAGCGTCTCTGGTAAGGAGGCACCTGGGAAAATCATGGAAGAAAATAAGCCAGGTGGGTATTGGGGAGCGTGGGGGCATGACGTGGCATATGCAAACAGCACCACCAACGGGCTGGGACGTGGGGCCAGTGGTTGACACCTAGATCAGAGGAAAGGCGTCGTCTCAGATCACTGTAATGGGGAGGGGTGGGGGTGGCGACAGGCAGCACAGTCATGAGTCATGGCCTGACTGCCTTAGGGAGACTCCAGAAGCAAGCTGCCCTGTCTACCACAATGTACGTATCCCAATCAGGGCCCATTCCCACTCCAGTAATCCCACATGTAGCTATGATGCATGAACCTACCGTCCACCATGCATTTGTGACAGTATTCCTTGACCTCCCTTGTCCTTTTAAAGGTCTGTATGTATATCAGCAAACCCTTGGACACAACATGACCTCGTGTGAATGGTCTCCCTCATCTGGATAATACATCCTTGTCTTTTCCTCTTTAAATGGCCTCTTTAATTAAAGGGTGGGGTGGGGGGACATAGCACAAGGGCTTCAAAGGTCTTTATAAAAACTTTAGTTTGGGAAGCTACCAGGGGGGTTTGGACAGAAACGTGAGATCAGCTGACTTAAGTTTCAAGTTATGACTCTAGCTGCCATGGGGATAAGGTGTAAGGGAGAGAGGGAGTAGACGGGAGACGACTGATGATGAGGGAGGGTGACTAATGGCTTGAACCAGGGTGGGGGGCTGTGAAGTTCAGGCAGGAGGTCAAGTCCAAGATACATTCTGAAGTAGAGCTCACTGGACTTGCTGGTGGATGGTATGTAGAGTGGGGCAGAAAAGGAGGAGCTAAAGATGACACCACAGCTTTCAGCCTAAGCAACCAACCATCTCGAGTTTAGAGATGAGGAGAGTAAGAAAAATGGGATGACATGGGAATATAATTTTTTTTAATGTATACAAGTGGACTTAACAAGCAGAAAGATGATCTGAGGGGCAGGTTGGGCGCTTGCGCGCCCACAGATAGCGTGCAAAGCCTTGAGACAGAGGAGATCCCCTAGAGCAGTGGTTCTCAACCTTCCTCATGCCGCAACCCTTTCATCCAGTTCCTCATGTGGTGGGGACCCCCCCAGTCATAAAATTATTTTCATTGCTACTTCATCACTGTCATTTAGCTACTGTTACGAATTGGGCGACCCCTGTGAAAGGGTCGTTCGACCCCCAGGTTGAGAACCGCTGCCCTAGACAGAGTATCCAAGGAGACTGAGCTCTCTATGAATGAAACTCCGTATAACTTAAGGACGCTTGGGGCAAGGCGAGAAACCAATAAGGAAGATCTCCAGAAGGACGGGGTGGCTTCCTAGAAACCAATCAGTCTTTCCAGGAGAGCCATGGACTGTGCTAATGCTGCCTATCGCTTGAGCAACATGAAGATGAAGAGTCACCTAGCCACCGGACTTGGCAAGGAGGAGTTAGTCGAGGGTCTTGACCAGAGCTGTGTCATGGAGCGTGGGAGATCGGCCCAAGACAGACTAGCAATAAGCGAACACAGGAAGGAAGCACACTTAGTTTCTGCAGGTTGGGGGGTTGGAAGGGTTACTATAAAAAAGTAAACGAGGGTGGGGAAGCAGGTAGGGAAACTGGACTCAAAGTAGTTTGGGGAGCTTTTAAAGATGGGTGCTAGGCCAGCATGATAGCATGCTGCCGGGAACGGTTTGTGAAACGGGCGAGAGAAGAGAGAGGTGCTAGAACTAGAGGGGTGATATTCACAAGCAGGGTGGTCTCCCTGGATGTGGACGCACAGTGGACCTACGCACAGAGACAAGGCAGCGGTGGAGAATGTGGGTGTACATACAGGAGAGTGGTCATGTAGCTTATAGACGTTTTCTTCTGATTTTATTTATTCTTCTTAGTGAAAATGGCTGATAATTTGGAAGCCTAGAAACTGTGGACAGTAAGTATACCGAGACAAGAGGTCACGGGAGTCCAAGGGAGCAGGACATAGAAAAGAACAGGAAGAATAGTTAAAATAATGGTCAAAATGCGATGAAACGCCCCGAATGTGATGAAAAACATTAGGCTGCATATCCACAAAGCCCAATGAACACATGGCACACAGACACCACTCTGAGAAACAGCACACTCAAAGTGTCAGAGGCCAAATTCAAGATTTTGAGAGCACAGAACATAAACAACAGGTAAGTTCAGTGGTGAAATTCCCTAAATACTCGAAGAAGAATTAACACGAATCCAAATAGGAAAGGAGGGATGCTTCTGAACCTCTTCTATTAGGCCTGAGTTACCCTGATAGCCAGCAAAGACATCACAAGAAATCTACAGGTCAGCATCCTTTAAAAACACAAACTGAAAAATGCTCAACAAAATACTAGCAAACAGAATCCAGCAACATATTCAGAGGGTTATGCTATGACTCACAGCGACCTTATAAACAACAGAATGAACCACTGGGCCATCTTCACAACTGCTGCTATGTTTGAGCCTACTGATGCAGTCAGTGTAAAAATTCATTTCACGGGATTGTGGTAAGAGTTGCATGAGTCCTTAATAAAACGGTTTTAAAAAAATTCACTTCACGGAGGATCATCCTCTTTTTTGTTGATTGACCTTCTTCTTTCCCCAAGGACAAGGTCTTCTCCAGGAGTGGGTCCCGCCTGGTAATATGTCCACAGTACATAAAACCATCCTTGTCTCTGCAGAGCATTCTAGCTGTTCTGCTTCCCACACAAGTTTATTTGTTCTTCTGGCAGACCATGGTATATTCAATATTCTTCACCAACACCGTAATTCAAAGGCATCAATTACTCCTCAGTCCTTTCAATGGCAAATGAGGCAGGTGAAACTACCAGGGCACACACCTTGATCCTTAAGGTGACACCTTTACTTTTAACACTCTACGAGATCTTTTGCGGCAGATTTGCCAAGGCAATGTGTCATCTGATGTCTCCATGAGCACTGTATTAGTCTTTAGAGAAACAAATCCACAGCAACTCGTGTATAAGAGAGTTTCATGTAAAGAAAGTATGCATCACAAAAACATCCCAACTCAATGCTGCCCAAGCCCACAAGTCCAACATTAACCCATTAACCCAACACCCGTCCACAAAGTCCTCCACCTCACAAAACAGAGGCAATGATGCCGACTGCAGGAGGAAAGCTGAGTCAGTGAACGGATAAGCATCTCAGCACTAGCAGGGGTCTCCACACGGCTGCTCCACACGGCTGCTCCACATGTGGCTTCTCCTTGGGGATGTCTTGTAGGAAGTCAATCGTGCAAGCTGAAGCAGGGAACTGCTAAGGCAGCTGCACCCTGGTGCGACCATCACAACGCAAGAGACCCGAGAACTAGAAAGGCGAGGCTCACCACCCATTTATCCCTCTGCCTTTCAATTAGCCCCACGTGTTTATTGGCCAGGTTGGCACAATTAACTAACTCAGGCACTGACTGCAAATCCAAGTGAATTGAAATCCTTGACAACTTCAAGCTCTTCCCTAATATCATGAAGCTTATTGATCCAGTTGTGAAAATTTTTGCTTTCTTTATGTTCAGGTGTAATCCAGACTGAAGGCTGTAGCCTTTAACCTTCATCAGTAAGTGCTTCAAATCCTCTTTACTTTCAGCAAGCAAGACTGCTGTCATCTGCATAGCAGTTTGTTAGTCTTCCTCCATCCTGATGTCCTAGATCTTCATACAGTCCAGCATGACCACATAGAATAGATTGCAGGAACATAGATAGTTCACATTTCAACAGCTATCAATGTAATACATCATGTTAATAGAAAAGAAGAAAAAGCTATGATCACAGGTGCAGACAAAGAAAAAAAGAATTCTATACCCTTTCATGATTGGGAAAGAAAAAGAAAAGGCACCACTACTCTGACTGAGATCACACAGAGAGAGGGCTCCAGAGAGACATAAGGAAAATATAAAATGAAAAATCAAATCGACAACAAGACCAGACTTACTGGTCTGACGAAGACGGAGAATCCTCCAGACTAGGGCCGGATACTCTTTTGACCTGAACTGCGGCGTTCTCAGAGACCCCCTCTCGTGCAAATGGTACAAATGTGGTCGGTGTTAAGGTGCCATCGAGTCCGTTCCACCCACAGTAACCCTCTGGCACAACAGAAGGAAACACTGCCTGGTCCTGCACCGCGCCCCCAGTTGTTCTGAGGCTTGAACCCACTGTTGCAGCCCCTGTCAACCCGTATCATTGAGGGCCTTCCTCTTTTTAGCTGTCCCGCTCTATTTACCACGCATGATGTCCTTCTCCAAATAGTAGACAGGCCCATGAAATATGCAGTAACACTTGCTATTAAGTGCTCTAATTTATGAACATGGGTTCTTTTTTTCCATTTATCTAGGTCTTTAAATTCTTTTAACAGTACTTTGTAAATTTCAGTATATAAGACTTATGCTTCTTTTATTACGTTTATTCCCCAGTATTATGTTCATTGTGATGCTATTATAACTGGAATTATTTTCATTTATGTTCTTTCTGGACTGCTCATTGCTAGCATATTGCAAGAAAATGCAAAATGCAAAAGACCATATTACAAAACTGTTCTTGTAACTTGCACTTCTTTATTAGCTCTAGTATTTGTTTGGTGGATTTGAGATGTAAGATCAGAGCACTGGTCAAGACAGATAATTCTACTTCTCTTCCAGGCCGGGTAGTGTTCATTTCTTCATCCTGCCAGACTGGTCTGGCTCGGATCTCCGGCTCAATTCTGACTAGAAGGACTGAGAGATGACGCCCCCCTCTCACTCTGGACGCTAGGAGGACAATGTTTAGAGAACTAGAAACATATGTCCAAAGAAAAACACCTCCGTGAATGCTTACAGTGGGAGTACTCAGAACAGTCACAAAGTGGAAACAACCCAGATGTCCATCAATTGGTGCATAAACAAAAATGTGGTATGTCTATATTTATTTACCCACAAAAAGAAGTGAAGCACTAATACATACAAAATACGGATGAACCTTGAAAAAACCCTATGCTAAGCGAAAAAAGTCAGATACAAAAAGATCCCTTTTCCATAGATATTCATTTCATACATATGAAATGTCCAGAACAGGAAATCCACACAGGTTGGCCAAAGTTTCCCTTCTGGGTGAGGAAAATGTTCTGGGATTATTATAATCACGATCACACAAGATTGTGAATATTCTAAAATATTGCTGAACTGAATACAAAGGCTTATCTCAGAGACATGGCAAGTTCTGTTTCATGCCATCACAACACAGAAAGCCATTCAATGTTTTGTTCCCCAGTGCACATAGAAGTTATCTTCACAAAACAACTATTTTGATGCGAATGAGGGGGGCAGGCATGGAGACGAAAGCCCATCTGTAGATAATTGAACATCCCCTCACAAGAGGGTCACAAGGAAGGAACAAGCCAGCAGGGTGCAGTATAGTGCCGAGGAAACACACAACCCACCTCTAGTTCTTTAATGCTTCTCCCCCACCGCACCCCTGACTATCATGATCCCGGTTCTACCTTATAAATCTGGCTAGACCAGAGCATGTACACTGGTACAGAATCCTAGACAGATAAAACCCTCTAAGACCAATAACGAGAGTAGCGATACCCTGAGGGGAGGGGGAAGATGGGGAGCGAGGGGGGACGGTTGTGATGATAAATGTAAAACACCCCCCACCCAGGGGGACGAACAACAGAAACGTGGGTGAAGGGAGAAAGCGGATGGTGTAAAATATGAAAATAAAATTACTTTATAAATTATCAAGGGTTCACGAGGGTAGGAGGGGGGATAAAAAAGAGGAGCTGATATCAAGGGCTCAAGTAGAAAGAAAATGTTTGAAAATGATGATGGCAACATATGTACAAATGTACTCGACACAACTGATGTATGGATTGTTATAAGAGCTGTAAGAGCCCCCAATAAAATGACTTATTAAAATTGGAAGGAAAAAAAAAGTTACGTTCACAATATACAACAGTCGGAAATTCAGGCCCACCATTCATTCCCCAGGAGTAAGATCCGGCTATCCTGTTCCCATAAAGATTTACACTCTGGGAAAGCCTATACAGTGTCACTATGAATCACAATCAGCTGAATGGCAGGGGATTTCTTATGGGTTTGGTAGTCCATTTAGGACCCCTGGTGCTGCTGTTGGGTCAGTTTTGAAGGAAGTTTTCCATGAAGAAAGATTTCTACTCTTCCACAAATGTGTTTTAAAAAAAGATGGAAGAGTCAAGACTGGGAAAAGTACTGTAGACTCTTCAGCAGGAGGTGGCGCGGAATTAAGGGACAGAAACAGATCTGTATATGGCATGAACCGGTAATAAGAAAAAAGATATGGGGGGTGGGGGTGGTTCTAGACCACTGCAATAAAGCACACATCACAATAAAGGGAGACACGCGCATGTTTTGGCTCCCCAGTGCATATACAAATTAAGTTTACATTATACAATAATCTATCAGTAGAAGTCCTGGTGGCATAGTGGCTACACTAATTGCAAAGTCAACAGTTTGAAACTACCAGCTGCCCCAAGGGAGAAATACTAAGCTTTCTACTCCTGTAAAGAGTTAGCCTCATAAACCCACAGAGGCAGTTCTACCCTGTTCTACTGGTTCATGGAAGGGGCAGTGAATTATTTAATGTGGCTCTCTTCTGGCTAAAGTCTCTAATCCCAACCTTTGTCTGCATGGGTCTGGTAAGAAGGGGAGGGAAGATCCTGGGAGGATTCACCTGGAGTGCCTTCCGGCTGTGTGTAAAATGAGCCCTCTGAGAAGCAGGAGGAGGGAGCACACCCTCTGGACCCAAGATCCCCACGCAGCAAACCTGTTGGATCCAGAAGACAGCGATACCGTCAGAGGAGCAGCGGCAGAACCAGGAGCCGGAGCATGGAACCGAGGGATGGACTTCCCAGCCCACCGAGCAAGGAAAGCTGGGTGCTTTTGTGCAGGAAGCTAGCTTATGGAAGGGGGTGTGTCTGCACACTGAGCTGGAGAAGTTGGACTTGCTGACCCACAAGTGGCACTGAATGCCTTTGGGCAGAGGCTGACCGGAGCAGAGTGCTTTTGAGCACTTAATCCAGGGGGCTGGGGTTGCTGACCCCAGAGCTTGAGGTGAATGCCTTCGGTCTGAGGCTTATAACAGTGGTCTGTCCTTCGGGCATTTGTTAGCCACCTTGACAGAACCTGGTACCATGTCTTGATAAATTGCTCAACCCTGAGCACTTCTTACTGGCATTACAACTTAACTTCCTTCATCAACCCTTTAATCATGAGTTTTGTGTTTGAGTTCTGTGTAGCCATTGAATTGGATATCAGATCCTAGAGATACATTATAGAACATTAAGTCTGCACACTCACTGGCTAGGGGAGGGGACCGTGTTACTGTCACAGAGACAGGAAGTGAGCACATGCTACTGGGGAAATGGCGCTCACAGACATGCTTGACTCACGTCTTCCATGTTCTCACAAGCACGCTGTCTTCAAAGTGCCATGAAATGGCGCGTGCCTGGACTGAAGCCAGGAGAGTGAGCAGTGAGTGGGGGTACAGGGCAGTGCCCTTCAGCGAACTGGCCACGGTCTACCATGGTGCTAACTGTGAGCTGGGTTCACAATATGAGGCCCCCAGGCATATCTGGATAAGATAACCAGATGATGGCTTTATTGAGATGTGACCTCTATCAAACTGACAAGAGTTCAAGAGGTTAAAAAAAA
>NW_022111357.1:34903363-34905852 GCF_000313985.2 Echinops telfairi
ATCCAAAACTGTACCGTTCACGACAGCCCGGGCCATTGTGGTGGCATCAGGCAGCCCTACGACAGAGTAGGCCAAACTGTGCCACTTATTTTAGCCATTTGTAAGAGGGAGGAAATCTGTAAGACATTGTTTTAAATATGGTAAGTAGTCCGTTTACAAAAGTGCCTTACAAAACATAAAATTCAAATACAAGACAAAATGTTCAAATATTTACTCCTTGGGACAGTATCTGTCCAGAGATATCTCCATTTTGATCATTATTGATGGCTTTTTAAAAAATGTAAATAGCTGGCTATGTCTACAATGTCTCAAATGCTATGATTTTATAATATACCTACCTCATTTATTTTTCATTATTCTGTGGTGGCTTGTGTGCTGCTGTGAGACTGGAAGCTGTGTCACTGGCATTTCAGATGCCAGCAGGGTCACCCAGAGTGGACAGGTTTCAGCGGAGCCTCCAGACTAAGAACAGACCACAGAGAAGGACTCGGGTGACCCACTTCGGAGGAAGGAGCCGCCCAAAACCTCACGTTAAAAAACAAACACACAAACCAACTGGCGCATGCCTTGGAAATAGCACCACCTTCTGAAGGCGAGTGGAGAGAAGCAGCAGGGCACTGTTGGAGACAGGCCGGGATGGGCCCTCGGGTCAGAAGGCCTTCACAATGGGACTGAGGAGGGGCTGATTTCTCAGAAGCGTCAGACACAGGAGGGACCAAGCCTTGGGCGTGGAGCCTTGGGATCTTTCCGTGCGGATGGGGCAGGACCGAGTAAGGGAGCAACAACTTCAAAGATCTGCTAGTGGCTGGAACTTGGAACGTGTGCAGTCTGAATCTAGGAAAACTGAAAGTCATCAAAAATGAAGTGGAATGCATCCAGACTGATACCCTAGGAATCAGTGAACTGAAATAGACTGTACAGGCCATTTTGAATCGGAAAATCCTATGACTTACTATACCAAGAATAACATGATGATGTGGGTTTGACTGCCTATGTGGGAAGATGATAGAGAAGCTTGCTATCAGCAGCTAAAACCAGACTGAGGCCTGACTGTGGAACAGACCATCAATTGCTCATATGTAAGTTCAGGACAAAGCTGAAGAAAACTTTCAAAAGTTCAGAAGACCCAAAATATGACCTTGGGTCTATCTCACTTGGATTTCAGGAACACCTCAAGAAGAGACTGGATGCACTGAACACAATGACGGAAGACCGGATGAGCTGAGGGAGGACAGCAAGACCCTCATTCGTGAAGAAGGCAAAAGGTCACTAACGAGACAGGAAAGAAAAGATCAACGTGGATGTCAGAAGAGACTGGAACTTGCTCTAATCATAGAGTAGCTAAAGCAAATGGAAGAAATGATGAATTCACGGAGCTGAATAGAAATTTTCAAAGGGAAGCTTGAGAAAACAGTAAAATATCGTAACTATAATACTTAATTAATTATAGTATTAAGTAAAATATTATAATTAATCAAAGGTCTAAAATTAGAAAACCAAAAGTGAAGAACTCAGCATATTTTAAACTGAAGAAAAAATTCAAGCTGTGGGTTGTAATATTGAAAGACTCTATGGGCAAAATATTGAATGATACAGGAAGCATCAAAAGATGATAGAAAGAATGTACAGAGTAATTGTACCAAAAACTGGTTGACATTCAACCATTTCAGGAGGTAGCACATGATGCTGAAGGAGGAAGTTCAAGTTACAGTGAATGCATCAACAAGGCTCCAGGAATTGATGGAACACCAATTGAAATGTTTCACCAAGCTAGGAAGCACTGGAAGCACTCACCCGTCTTCTATGCCAGGAAATTTGGAAGACAGGTACTTGGCCGAGTGATTGGAAGAGATCTACGTTTGTACCCATTCCAAAGAAGGACGACGCAACAGAATGTTCAAACCATAGAACAGTATCACTGATAACACTTGCAAGTAAAATCTCGCTGAAGATCATCCAACAACAGTTCCAACACTGACACGAGGCTGGCAGGGGTGCAGGCCAGACTCAGAAGATGACGTTGAATAAAGAATATCCAGCTGACGTCACATGGATCTTGACTCAAAGCAGAGACGATCAGAAAGGTGCTCACTTGTGTTTTATTGACTATGCCAAGGCATTCAACAATTCAGATCATAACAAACTATGGACAACCTTGAGAAGAACAGGAATTCCAGAACACTTCACTGTGCTCATGCAGAATCTGTACATGGATCCAGAAACAGCTGGACAAATGGAACAATGGCTCACTGTATGGTTTCAGATCAGGAAAGGTGTGAGTCAGGGTTGTAACCTCTCATCCTACTTATTCAATCAGTGTGCTGAGCAAATGATCAGACAAGCTGGGTTATATGACAAAGAATGTGACATCAGGATTGGAGGAAGGCTTATTTTTTTATCATTTTATTAGGGGCTCATACAACTCTTATCACAATCCATCCATACATCAATTGTGTAAAGCACATTTGTACATTCATTGCCCTCATCAT
>NW_022111357.1:34906332-34910760 GCF_000313985.2 Echinops telfairi
AAACAATTTTGCAAGCTGAAAGTGAGGAGGACTTGAAGTACTTGCTGATGAAGATCAAGGATTGCAGCCTTCGGTATGGATTAGGGTGGTAAAGAAGACCAAAATTCTCACAACTGGACCAATAACATGAGAAATGGAGAAAAAATGAACTTGTCGAGGATTTCAATTTGCTTGGATCCACAATCACTGTTCATGGAAGCAGCAATCAAGAGATCAAAAGACAAGTTGTGTTCGGTAAATTTGCTACACAAGAACTCTACAGTACTGAAAACCAAAGACGTGACTGAAAACTTAGGTGTGTCTTTTCCAAACCATGGTATATTCACTTGCTTTATGTGCATGTGAAAGTTGGATATTGAATAAAAAAGCCTAAAGAAGAAGTGATGCATTCCATTTTGGTGATGGAGAAGATATTGAAAGTTCCACGGACAAACAAATCGATCTTGGAAGATGTATGGCCAGAGTGCTTCTTAGAGGCAAGAACGGTGAAGCTTCATCCTACATCCTTTGGACATGTTGTCAAGAGTGTTCAGTCACTGGAGATAGATGCACATCATGCTTAATAAGTAGAGAGGGAGCAAAAAGAGGAAGGTCCTTACAGAGGCTGATTAGCACCAAGGCCACAACAATAGGCCCAAGCACAGGAGCATGCTTGTGAAGATGGAATCCTGTGGTGTTTTGTTCTGATGTGCATAAGGTTGCTAGGGGTCAGAACTGACCTGCGGGCACACACATCTAAGCCCAACAATGTCTCTCGGAATACATGCATTCAAATCTGAACATCCCATGTGGGAAAGAGAACTGAGGAGAAAGTGTATGCAGACAAACTCTCAACATTCATAGATTAAGGAGTCTGGGAGGCCAGGGTTCCCATAGAGGGAACCTTTACCTTCGCAGGTTGGAGATGTGTCCCACTCACATTCTCCTAAGTAAAAGTCATTCCCTCCAATGTCTCCCCATAATAATGCCAAATTTAAGGTGCTGTTTGCAAACACATGGTCACTTATTATAAGCCTAAAGGTCAACTGCTTGAAAGCTATCTGACTGAAGGTTGTCAGCCATCAAAAGCAAGTAGACCCTATTGCCTGTCCCACTCTAAGTAGGGCCCACTCCCTTCTGATAAGGGCCACTGATTTTTCCCCACACACCCAAGGTCAAGCCAGCTCAGAAAGGAACAAGGTCAGGCTGCCATCTTGACTCAAAAGTCCACCCATCTTGTTATGTGCCTTTCTGTCCCATGTGTTTCTCTAGTGCCTCCCCCCTTCCTATTGTGTACACACCCCTAGCCCACCCCCCTCCTGTTATGTGTATGCCTCTTGTACAACCCCTTCCTGTTGTACATGTGCTTACTGGAGATTAGATTATATAAACTCGTGGGATTACATCACAGCCTCTGTCTCTGCTTGAGCCTGGTTCCTGAAGCAATCACAGAGGGGAGCCCTTGCATGCTTTATCATGTCTGATGTCTCTATAATTTACCCCTCAATTACACAACCGCCCTTTGGCCCCATTCTGTTGTGGGGAGGCTGGTCCCCCACAGTCAGAGTTCTGAGACCTAAAATAGATCTCCTTTAAAAGTTGACATTTCTAAATTCATTTTAACTCAAAAAAGCTTTGAGTCTTATAACTTAACCCCCATATCATATTTAAAGAAAAAGTTAAATTCAGTTTGCCACCGTCAGCCTGTCACGTGGCCAAAAATATGACCACAAAATTTTTTCTTCCGACAGTCTTAACATTATAGCAACAAGTAAATTTAGAAATTCGCCTTCAAAGACATCAATCAAACACAATTACTATAATAGCTCCTAACTTCTTAAAACAACCCTATTGCCTGTTCTCCTTCAAAGGGGAAGCCAGCAGTGAAACATTCGGCTCTGGCTTTGGTTGGTTGAGCCTACTCAGAGGTGCTCTGGAAGACAGGCGAGGGAAATGGTCACAACCGGGAAAACCCTCTGCAGCGGCTCTGCTCTGCACATATGGAGTTGCCCTGGGTCAAACACATAGCACTATCCATCATCAATGAAACACTGACTTCTGCAGGAGCGGATGCCAGGGGCTCAAGTGGAAAGCAGATGTTTTGAGAAGGATGATGGCAACAAATGTGCAAATGTGCTTGACACAATGGATGGGTGGATGGATTGTGATAAGCGTTGTATGAGCCCCCAATAAAATGATTTTTTTTAAAAAGACTTCTAATAAAATAAATAAAAATTCAGCTCTCACTGTCAGCAAGTCCATTTCAACCCCTCATGACCCTGTAGAGCAGGGTGGAAGTGGCCCTGTGGAGTTCCAGGACTGGAACTTTTCACACCAGCAGAAAAGCCTCATCTTTCTCCCATGGTTCGTGGTCACAAGCTGTTGACTTTGTAGTTAAAAGCACAACGCCTAACCCACTAGCCTAGCGGGGCTCTTTTTCCAATGGAAAGGAATAAAAACAAAAACAAATGTATTGCCATTGAGTTGATTCCGACTCACAAGGACCCTACAGGACAGAGTAAATCTGCCCCTGTGGGTTTCTGAGACTGTAACTTTCCAGGAGTGCAAAACCTTGTCTTTCTCAGGTGAAGCATGCTGGTGGTTTCAAAAAGCTCATTTTGCGGCAACCCAACAGGTCACAACTACACTACCAAGGCTCCTTTCAAATGTAAAAGGGAAGCTTAATTCTAGGCCAGCAACAGAGTAATCCCTGCCAACTACTTCCAGAGGCTGTTAGAAACCTTTAAGATGAAAGAAGAATAGTAATACTATGATTAACACTTAGCACCTGCCATGTGCCAGGGGCTGTTATGAGGGCTTTAGATATATAAACTCAGTTAATAACACAGAGATTTACAGATGAGAAAACCCAGAGACGTTAAGAGACTTGCTCAAGGTCATGCAACTAGAAAATGAAAGACAGATCTGAACTTAAGGCAGTCTAACTGACGGACACGCTCTTAACCACACATAGCTGTCACTGCCAACTACTTCCAGAGGCCGCTCATCTTCAGAGCAGAAAACCCCTTCCACAGTGGCCATGACTTGGGACAGAGACAGCCATACCCCAGAGATGACATGGTGGCTACAGACATGATTTTATGAATTGATGTCGTCCCCTTCCTCCCTCTACGCTCCATGTGCGTCCGTCCCAAAGCTGCGCATTCAGCTGAAGAGGCCAACCTTCTCCCACAGGAGGACCGTCCTTCGGTCAAGGTTATATGAGTAGCTGCGCTCCCCTGCTGGATCCTCCTAACAAGTCTCAAGAAGTTGTTGGCCCACGATGGGCAGGTGGTCAAAGACTGAGATGAGGATGAGGCCTCCGTAAGGAAGCCTGCCGCTCGGTGGGGGGTGGTGTCACACCAAAGCAGCTCAACAATGCTGCATCTCTGAGAAATTCTGCTTGCAAAAGGAGGTACGTTCACATTGCAATATGCATTACTAGTGCCCCTTATGCATGCATCCAAATAGCAAGGATGCATAATACACGTCTCACTTGCTCCCCATCTCCTCCCCAATTTCTGATGTCTAGCATGCAATGTCTGAAGAAAAAAGAAACAGTTCTCCTTTCCCACTGTGTTTGAAAACACACACCGGCATCCATGTTGTGCAAAGTGTGGCTCTGTTCCATGTCGTCTGCATTCCCAGACCCAGGCTGACAAGGAGCTTCTATTGGGAACATTTCTCATTTTCATAGCAGAGGGGAAGAGGGAGGGCAAACTACATATGAGCTCAGAAGTGACAGCCTTCATGTCTGCTCCTCGTTCATTGGCCAAAACAAGTCACATGGCCAAGTGTGACACTAGTGGGGGAGGGGAGTATCATTCTCCCCAGGAAGAACAGTGAGGATTTTGCACAAGACAGCCTCGTCCTGGAGTCTTTTTCTTCACCACACACCTGGGTGCTACTAGTCATGGGTCCTACCCTGGAACGTGCCACGCCCGCCTCCCTTCCTGTGAGTGCTGGTTCAAATATTGCCTTCTCCATGAGGTCCTTCCTTCCTTGCGCCCCGTCCTGCTTCCCAGCTCTGCTTTATTGTTCCCTACACTCTCAAGCAATCCAGCCCAAGCCAGCAGGTGTGTGCATATATGTCTGTATACATGTGTATACACACACACACACCTTACATACTGAAAATAAATACAAGTGCCCAAAAGTCAACAAATTGGTGAATCTAGGAGAAAGAGTTTACCATACTAGACTTTCAGCCTTTCTGCAGATTTCAAAATACCCCAAATAAAAGGTTGACAGAAAGCTCAGACCCATCAGGATGGTTTGCTTTTCTCTAGTCATGTTCAGCGGCGCATGGTAGGCATGTAGGTGAATGAGTCAGGGCAGTCAAGCTGGATGAGGCAATGAGGCGAGTATGCAAGGAGTGGTTATAATGAGCAGAAACCAGCAAGCCCCAGCAGCATCTAGAGCAGTGGTTCTCAACCTTCCTCATGCCGC
>NW_022111357.1:34911569-34914701 GCF_000313985.2 Echinops telfairi
TCTTCAGGACCTTCAATTGCTGACGGGGCTCGACTCAAATCAGAAAAAAGGAGCTGCACACATCAACTAATCATCAGAACTTGGAATGTACAAAGCGTGAATCTAGGAAAATTGGAAGTGGTTAAAAATGAAATGGAACACATCAAGGTCATTATTCTAAGTATTAGAACGCTGAAACGGACTGGTATTGACCATTCTGAATCCGAAAACCATTCGGATTGCCATGCTGAGAACGACACAATCAAGAGGAATGGCATTGCATTTACCCTCAGAGCGAGTATTTCCAGATCTATCTTGCAGTATAGTTCTACGAGACAGCATACATGGAAATCGAAAATCAATACAACTATTACTCGAATGTGTGCACCAACCACTAAAGCTACTGGTGTAGAAATTGAAGAACTCTACAAAGATCTTCAGTTGGAAACTGATGAAACGTGCAATCGATACACTGATAATTAGTCGTACCTGGAATGCAAAAGTTGAAAACAAAAAGGAACAATAGTTGGAAAATATGATCCTGGTGATAGAAACAAAGCTGGACATTGCATTATAGAATTTTGTAAGACCAACTTCTTCATAGCAAACACCTTTTTCACCTGTGGCAACTATACACATGGACTTCTCCAGATTCAGTACATAGACATTACATTGACCACATCTGTGTAAAGAGGTGATAGAAATGTTCAATATCAGGGGCTAAAACCAGGTCAGGGCCAACTGTGAGAGGGACCATCAACTGCTCATGTGTAAGCTGAGGATAAAGCGGAAGACAATTAAAACAAGTCCACAGCCAACACATGACCATGAGTATATCCTACCCAATTTTCAGGAACGTCTCAAAAACAGACTTGATGCACTGACACTAATGACAGCTGGGGGAGGACAGCAAGAACATCATTCATATAGAATTCAAAAGGTCCTTTAAAAGGCAGGAAAGAAAAGATCCAAGTAGGTTTGGACTCTGAAATTTACTTTTATCATAGAGTAGCTAAGGCAAATGTAAGTAAGATATGATACAGTTGGGATGGACAATAGAAAAGTGGGTGATGGGAGACATTGGTCAGTGTAAGACATGAAAAAAGAATAATAATTTAAAAATTAGCAAGGGTTCATGGGGAGGGAGGGTGGGAGAAGAAAGGGGGGAAAATGAGGAGCTGATACCAAGGGCTCAAGTAGAAAGAAAATGTTTTGAAAATGATGATGGCAACAGATGTACAAATGTGATGGCATAATGGATGTATATATGGATTGTGTTAAGAGCTAAATGAACCCCCAATAAAAAGATTTTTTTAAAAATATGATAAAGTCAAAGAGCTGAACAGAAAATGTCAAAGGGCAGCTTGAGAAGATAAATAAAGTATGATGGTATATGCAAGGACCTAGAGTTAGAAAACCAAGAAGAAGGCATGCTCACATATCTTAAACTGAAAGAACTGAAGAAAAAACTCAAGCCTTGAATTGCAATATTGAAATATTCTATAGGCAAACTATCCAATGATGCAGGCAGCATCAATCCATCTCAAAGAGGATCTCCCTCTTTTCAGTACCCCTCCACTTTACTAAGCACGATGTTCTTCTCCACAGGCTGGTCTCTCCTGACAGTATGTCCAAAGTATGTAAGGCCATCCTTGCCTCTAAGGAGCACTCCAGTTGTACTTCTTCCAAGACAGTTAAGTTTGTCCTTTCAGCAGTCCATGGTATTTTCCATATTTTTCTCCCGCATCACAATTCAAATGCATCAATTCTTCTTTGGTCTCCCTTATTCAATGTCCAATTTTCATATGCACATGAGGCAATCGCATACAACAATTGAGTCAGGCACACCTGAGTCTTCAAAGTAACATCCTTCCTTCTCGATATTCTAAAAAGGTCTTGTGCAGCAGATTTACCTAATGCAACACGTCTTTTAATCTCTAACTGCTGTTTCCGTGAGCACTGATTGTGAAACCAAGCAAGATGAAATCCTTAACAATTTCAATCTTTTCTCCATTTATCATGTTACCTAGTGGTCCACTTGTGAGGATTTGGGTCTTCTTGACATTGAGTCTTAATCCTACTGAAGCTGCAATCCTTAATCTCCATCAGCAAGTGCTTCAAGTCCTCCCTACGTTCAGCAAGCAAGGTTGGGTCTCTGCATATCAGAGATTGTTAATAAGTCTTCCTCCGATCCTGATCCACATTCTTCTTCATATAAGCCAGCTCCTCTGATGATTTGCCCAGCATACAGACTGAACAAGTATGGTGAGAAGACACAACCCTATCTCACACCTTCCCTGATTTTTAAAACAGGTACTCTTCCCTTGTTCTGCAAATAATCAGAGATGCTGGATAATATGAGGAAGAGAAAGTGGTATCCGGACTGGAAGAAGGCTTATTAACGAGCTGCAATATGCAGATGACACAACCCTGCTTGCTGAAAATGAAAAGGTCTTGAAGCACTTGCTGATAAAGATCACGGATTTAGTCTTCAGTAAGGATTACAACTCAATGTAAAGAAAACAAAAATCCTCAAAACTGATAGATACCATCATGACAGACAGAAAAAAGGTTGAAGTTGTCAAGGATTTGTCTTGCTTGTATCACAATCCATGCTCATGGGAGGAGCAGTCGAGAAATCAAACAACACATTGCATTAGGCAAATCTGCTGCACAAGACCTCTTTAAAGTGTTGAAGACAAGGATGTTCCTTTGAGGACTAAGAAGGAAGCACATGCCCACCCAAGAATGAGAAAGTAGGGCATTTTGAATAAGGACATTTGATGGAATCGAACTATGGTGTTGGTAAAGAATACAGAAGTACCGTGAATTATCAAAAGAAAAAACAGATCTGTCTTAGAAGTACAGCCAGGATGTTCCTTAGAGGCAAGGATGGCAAGACTTTGTCTCATGTTCTCTGGACACGTGGTCTGGAGAAGGACAGCACTTTTGGTGAAGTCGAGAGGCCCTAACGAGATGGGCTGACAACATGGCTGCAAGGCTGGGCTGAAGGCCAGGAACACTTGTTGGGATGGCACAGGACCAGACTCTGTTTGGTCAGTGGCACCGAGGAACAACAACAGTGCAAGCAAGGGAGATCACTCTGAGTACTTCATGCAACCGAACTTCCCCCACAGGCCAACCGCGTTACAC
>NW_022111357.1:34914924-34916486 GCF_000313985.2 Echinops telfairi
TACGGCTGAGTGGGCGGTGCAAGCTTGACCCTGGCCTCTTGCAAGAGTCCAGCCTGCGAAGGGGAGGAAGGAATCCAATGGCCGCTAGAGGGGCGAGCAGGCCTCCTGCTCGGAGCACGAGGAGTGAACCGGGATTGTTTGAGACCAAAGGTGCAGGGCAGGAGAGGGAGCCTGAAAAGTCAGGAACCCAGCCAGGCCCTGGGGAACCAGGAGGGAACTCAGATGAGGACCTTAGCCCTAGATTTCTGTGATCAAAAACAAGCACTCAGACCAGCACTTGGCACTCAATAACTGTTTGTCCTCCACCATTCCCAGAGGAGCCTGGTGGCACTGCCAGGTAAACACCGACTGGGAACCTAAAGGTTAGCTCCTCGGCTAGAGGAAAACGAAGCTCTCTGCTCTGGGAGAGAGGTCCAGTCTGGGGACAGCTGTAAGGATTCACTGTGAGTTGGAACCCACTTGAGGGCAGTGGGTTTGGAAGCAGCGTCACCCCTGCAAACAGAAAGGCAATAGTAACGATGCAAAGAGGGGAGCGTCACTCAGGAAGCACCTGAACCCTTTTACTTCTGAGAAGACAACAGGAATGGGGAGGGGGTGTCTTTGAGGCCAGAACAAGCAGACAGAACTCTAGATGAGCAAGAGGGGCGAGGAACAGCGTGGAGGGGAGTGGAAAGTCCCGAGTGAACTTTCAGGCGCTTGCCAGTACCCAATGGAGTACAGAGCACTGCCAATGGCACCAGGCCCACTGGGCTCAGCTCACCACCATTAATGGTTTCCTGACCTGTCACACCACTTCTCCGAAGTATCACTTTGCTAGTCTACATAAAAACTGAAGAGGTCATCATATCCTCACTTCATAGGGCTACAGAAAACCACCCAGCTAAAGTGCCCAGTGTGTCATAAGTGCTGAATACTTCAGCTGTTATTACTATTCCCAATGTCAATGTCAGAAACAAGCGTTTTCTTCAGGACAAAAACTGGAGCACGCCACATCAAGTGTGAACCAGGTGTTCACACGTCTCTAGCCTTCGGAAAGATGCGAATCACAACCACGACGAGATACCACTTCACTCTCATTAGGGCAGCTCACTAAGTTAAGGACCTACAGGAAAATATTAAACTGTGGCAAAGGGGCGAGAAAATTGGAATCTTTCTCCACCAGTGAAAGGAATACAAAATAGCATCCTCCCTGTAAAAAAAAATTTGGCAGCTCTTGAAAAAAGAAACAGAAATACCATACGACCCAGCAATTCCATTCCTAGTCACTGGAAAGCAGCCATACAAATAGATACATGTACACTAAGGTTCCATGCGGCACTGTTTGCAATAGACCCAAACCCAACCCACTGCCATTGCGGTAATTCCAACTCATAGAGACCATATGTACACAGGGTTTCCGAGACCATGAATCTTTACAGGAATAGAGTTTCATCTTCCTTACTAAGTGGTTGGTGGTTTCAAGCCAAAAACCCTGGGATAGCAGTCCAACATTTATTCACAACTCGGCTGAACAGACAGCGAAATCATGAGGCATGCTACAACATGGATGAACCCTGAGAACA
>NW_022111357.1:34919107-34942299 GCF_000313985.2 Echinops telfairi
TGGAGAGCAAATGTTTTGAGAATGATGAGGGCAATGAATGTACAAATGCGCTTTACACAATTGATGTATGTATGGATTGTGATAAGAGTTGCATGAGCCCCTAATAAAATGATTTAAAAAACAACAACAAAGTGTACATTCCTCTAGGACAGGGAACTTACTTTTTCTCTAATCTCCGCCAAAGTTCTACAATCGTATCCACGAAGCACTTTGACGACAATTGTCCAGCAAATATCCCCCAACCATGTTAGAGCAAGGGAGTCCATTCAGGGAGCGAGAATACTGACTATTACCGGGTCCTATACTATGAGTCAGCATCAACTCAATGGCAGTAAGTTTGGTTTGGGGCCACTTCTGGACCACTGAATGCTCGGGAGGAATAAAAGAGCACTCCTAACACGGGAGGCCAACACTGAAATGACACGGTCCTACGGGCACAGCGTGGCATCGCCTCTCAGCCAGTGCCCTGAGGCCCTCTGCAGAAAGGGAAATGGCAGACGTCTGCGAACGGTTCAGACTCACTCATCCCAGGAGGGATGAAGGCACTTCTCCCTTGGGTGCTTTCACATCAAAAGATGGAGAGGTGCCTGCTGGGACTCTTTCACAAGCATTTTTTGTTTTACTTCCTTCTCAGCACAATTCTCCGACTTACTCGGCATTTTCTAACATCTCAAGGCAAAGACTATTTTATTTGATTCACATTTCCTTGGACCAGAAATCAGCGGGCTTCTGCAGCACAGGGACATGGGTAAAAGGTAGAAACCGACAGAAGCCCCGGAAGGCTACCACCTCAGAGACCTGCTGGAGCAGTTCTACCTGCTGGAGCAAGTGTTTGGGAAGCAGCAAGTCTGTTGCACACCTGGAAAACGTTGAATTGGGGAACGTTTTACACATATATATTGTTTACACACACACATTTTTAGAACAATAGGAAAAATCAGTTAAAATAAGCTGATGACTGGAAAGCACCAAATGGAAGTCATTATCGAAAATGCTTTAAAACTTTTAAAATTGACTCACAAAATAAGTATTGCTGACACCAATGTGTACATTCCCTGGATGAACCTGCCCACAATGTCTTTGAATAAAAAAAGCAGGAAACCCGTGGCACTCACTCCCTTTGATGCAATCATACTACTGTGATGTTCTGGCCTCTGTTTCGTGGGCAAAGTTGGATTCATGCCAGGCACAAAGCTAGACATGTGTCATATCATAAAGTCTACTGTTCTTAAGCTACAAATCTAATGATCCTCTCCATAGCTATTCGACAAATGTCTCCCACCTACTCAGGGGGCTTTAGGGTGGTCCTCGGTAGGTTTAGGGTGAAAGCAGGACGTGGTCAGTGTGCCATCAAGGTGATCCAACTCAAAGTGACCCCACGTGGCAGAGTAGAGCCGCCCCACAGGGTTTCCTTGGCTACAATCTTTAAAGGATCTGGATGGCCAGGTCTGGGGGGTTCAAACCACCAACCTTGTAGTGAGCAGCCAATGCTGACTTAACCACTGCACTGCCAGAGCTCTTGGTGTTTTTTGCTTTGTTTGTTTGGTAACGTATTAATTCTTGAGTGGGTAATAGATGCATTCATTGCCTGTTCTGTCATTATAGGTATAAAGAGTTCCTGATTCTTTAGATACTCCCCTCAAAATAAAAACAGAACCCATCATTTAAAGAAGTCGCAAGCTAAACAAGTTAGTCAAAGATCCCACATCACATACGAGTAGATACCTAAACATTTCAATACTTTCTATTAGTGACATGGCATATCCCAGCACACATTTCCTTCCTGAGCCACGAGGACACCTAAACATTTCAATACTTTCTATTAGTGACATGGCATATCCCAGCACACATTTCCTTCCTGAGCCACGAGGCTCACCCTCGGTGACCGTAGAGCTTTCCATCATCTTTGGGTCTAGCCAAACTCTATCCCAGACATATATACATACACCTGTCCGGAGACAGTCAAGTGACAGGCGAAACCCGCTACAGCATTTACAGGGCCAGTGCAAAATGAAAATACAGGCCCTGCTCAAAACCGAAGACACTGGTGCTCTAGCAACTGGGGAGCAGTAAACACAATGACGCAGACTCCCCACCCTACCCACCGTCAGGAGAGGGGGCGAAAATCCCTTCAGAGGACAAAATAAGTCATCTGATTTGAGAAGAATGAGTCACCTAAAGTTCCGTTTCTTTAGTTTTGAGATACATGTTTTTCCTGAGACTCTTCAATGGCCATTTCTGGGTCATTTCCTCCCTTATCAAATCCCTTTGATCTACCTTCATCCTTTAGCGCATTCAGGCCACCTGATCATACCAGGTTGGAGTGGGGCGGGGAGAGAGGGGGACAAACAAACCAGGAAGGCCGTCTGACAAGGGATAAGAGAGCAGCTTAATACAGAGGATGGTCCTTGGGCTCTCAGAGCAGAGAATTCCAACCCAAACATTTAGGCCAGATGGAACACACCATTGATGCCATTGGCATTATTCCACGTAAACGTAAAAAGTTGATTCAGACTCACAGCAACCCCCATGCATTCCCAGGGCTGTACACTGTTATGGGAGGAGAAAGCCCCATGAATCCACTTGCCTAAAGTAATCTAATTGGTTGATACAAATAAAACCCAGGTCTACGACTTTGATAGTAAGGTTGCTTTTGAGTGCCTACCTTAATGTAACTAATGCAACTTAATGTAGCAACAGCAAAAGACTATTCTAACACAACACTTGGGAGTTCAAAGACACATTGTATTCATGCATAAGGGCAAAAAACACTTTTTATGGGCCAGCTCCTTGCCGAGTCAAAGAAGTGAAGATGGCAGCCAGGAGCCTGTAGTGATTTGAACTGTGTCCCCAAAAATACTTCTCTAAGCCTCAGTCCCGGGTAACTGTGCATGTGGCTTTATTTGGAAATGGCGTCTGCAGATTTTTTTAACCCAGGATCTTGAGATGAGATCACCCAGGATTTAGGGTGGGTTTACATAACTCAAATAACTGGTGTCCCTGTGCATTGCACAGGAGGAAAAAAAGCGAGGTAGGCAGACCAGGAAAAGGTCACCAGTGGATTGATGTGGCCCCAAGTTATGGAAACCCAAGAATGTAGGCAACCACCCAAAGCTAGGAGGGATGATTCTTTCCCAGAACCTCCAGAAGGAACTAGCCCAACCCACACAGTGACGGAACGTCTAGCCTCCAGAATCCACCAGCTGGAGAAGGAAAAGGCTCCTGTAAAGATTTAAAGTCTGGGGAACTCAAGAAGGCAGTTGTGGTCTGCTGTCTAGGGTTGCTGTGAGCTAGAATCGAGTCAATGGCAGGGAGTGTGTGTTTGATGGGAGCCTGCGGAGCACACACAACTGTTTGGGAAGAAGTACAACCAGGGTGCTCCTCAGAGGCCAGGATGGCAAGACTTCATCTCACATACTTTGGACCTGTTGTCAGGAGAGACCAGAGCCTAGGGACGGGCAGCTTGCTTCGGAAAACAGCGGGGCAGCAAAAAGGAGCCAGGCCATCACCGAGATGGCTCGGCACACTGGCCGCAGCATGGGCCTCGGGCACAGGAGCCACTGTGAGGATGGTGGGGGATCTGGCAGTGAAACCACTAGGGGTTGAACCACCCTTGATGACATCAAACCACCACCACCGGAAGGAAATGTGAATGAACACAGTTCTGTTATTAAGGTTATGAATGGCATTTTGTTACAGCAGCTGCTGTTCCTGCCACTGCAAAGAATCACCTTCTCCCGGTGACCGATGACCTCCCTTTGCCAAATACAAGGGGGCAACCCTGGGTCCTCCTTGAACCTACTTTTTTCAGCACGTGGTACGGCTGAATTCTCCCTCCACGGGAAACACTGTCTTCTCCCGGGTGCTGGCAGCCGTGTTCTCTTTGCCCCGCCTCTACCTCAGTGACTGTTCCTTTTCCAGGTCCTCTCGATCACCTGACCTTTCGAGGTGGGAGGGACTCGAGACTCAGTCCTCCAATCGCTTCTCTTCCAACCTCACTCCCTAAGTCACTGTACGTCCTCATGACCTGCCCTGTCTTGACAATTCCTAGAGTTGTATTCCCAACCCCCACCACTCCCCTGGAACCGGGGGGGAAAAAAACCCACCCCTTACACCCATAATCTATCGGACACGTCCATGGGGCAAATACCATTGCTCCTGGGTAAACACTACACCAGCTCAAATAAATATGTTCAAAACAGACAGCTTATTTCATCACTTGACATCTTTATCTCTTCATTTCCCCATCTGGGTAAATGACAACATTTTTCTAGCTGCTTAGGCTTAAAAAAAAAAATCACTGTGGGAGCGAGAACTAAACTAAAAACGCATTGTGGATGAGTTGACTCTGACCCGTGTGTTACCAAGCCATCTGGTTTTCTTGGCTGTAACCCTTGGAGAAGCCTTTAAACAAGCCTGTCTTCCATGGTCCCACAGGGAGGGTTTGAACCGTCAACCTCTCGGTTGGTAGTCAAGCGTAAGTCAGAAATCTCAAAACCGAAATCCACCGCCATAAAGCCGATTTCCAGCTCTTAACCACCCTGTGTGTAACAGGGCGGAACTGGGCCCCAGAGGTTTCTGGTCACCAGGGCTTTCTTTCACAGAGTGGCGGGGTGGCGGCGGCTGATTGGAAACTGCTCACACCACCCCGGCTGGAGAGGTAGCTAGCTGGCTGCCTCCTCCTCTGGCCATCCTTGCATGGAGGGGATGGCTGCTAATCATGTCTGCAGCACGAAAACACCAGCTGCACCTTGGGACAGGGATGAGGCTTCCTGTCTGCTCCCATCAAGAAGGACAGGCCCAGAAACCCACGGGGGCAGTCCAACTCTGCCCTGCACAGTCCATATGAGTCAGGGCTGACAACCAGCAACGAGTGCGGTGTGACTAAGTAACTCCGCTCTGGCCAACCCGATGGAAGCAACGATTTGAGAAGCTTCCTCAGCCGGCCCTCCCAAGAGGAGCATGCCCACCCTTTCCTCTTCAACAGAACTGGATGCCTGGGTGTCAGCAGGTGTGGGGAGTGAGAGGTCTCCTCCTGAGGGTGCCAGAGCCCCCAAAAGAACTGAGTCTGACACGTGACTAAACCAGTGCTTGCTCCCCTACCTACTCAGACGCTGACTCTAGAGAGAGACGAACTTCTCTTTTATTTAGACCATTACTATGTGGGCCCGCTTCTGGGCAGCCCACTAACATCCTAATTAATATACAGAATTTGGAACCTGGGAATGAATCAACCTCAGGGGACTGTAAATAGATGGCAGTGCTGCAGGGGTCAGCCAAGGACGCAGCTATTACGAAATGAAGAACCGATGACCAATGTTTGGCTACAGCAAGACATTTGGTAAAATCTGGGGCACCTAGAAAACAGCCTGCGTGCCGATAGGATTGGTAATTCTGGGGGAACTGGTTGGGCGATTCAGGATTTGGGTGCTAATTGGCTCCTGGCCCTTTTAAGCACGAAGTCCCACAGGAGTTGGACTCAGAGCTAAGGCTTGGCAATGCCCACGCTGGGAGAAAGGTTCCGGAATCCTGGCTGGCCTCGGGAGTGCCCGTGCTCTACACACAGCAGGGATGGAGGGCCTTTTTCGGCCCCGAACCATTTGGGAGTTTACAGCCTCATTCGAGGGTCAGACTGGTGCAACATTTAATCCACCGCCCCTAAGGAAAGATAGCGAGGCCTATGACGTTAGCTGGCTGGTATTGGTGATTTCACAGGATGGCATTCCCCACCTGTGGTCTACAGTCTAGGTTTACTTATCTGGAAATTCAGGGTCCAGTGAAGCTGACAGAGCCCACTGGCTCAGCAGCCAGCTAGAGAAACACATAACAAGCTGGAGAAACCCGCTCCACTCCAAGAAGGGGGCATGTTTCAATGTCTACTTCAGGCCTGGCCCCAGGAAACAGACAGGGCCCGGGGCAGGAAGACAGCAGAACCAAGGTAGCAGCTGCATGCGCTGTATCCCACAGCTGGGCAGGAGTTCACCATGCACTCCCCATCCTCCCCTTTTCCAAACGGGACTTTTCACACCCATCAGCCAATCCTACTACAGAGCCCCTGGGTGAAGCCAACAGTGAACTCAGTTGCTAACTTGAAAGTTGGAGATTCGTAAGATGGGTCGGGTGATCTACTTACACACACACACAAATCGGCCATTGAAAACTTTATGGGACACAGTTCTTCTCACACATCATAGACAGAACAGCAGCTGGCATCGTACTCTGTGTCCCACAGCAGATGGAGACTGGGGACTTACCACTGGCAGCTTCCCGGACCACGAGAAGCCTGACCATGCCTGGTGGAGAGGTCTGTGTATCCGTCACCCAGAGATCCCAGACCTTGAAGCTGACTTCAGGCCATCTCCCTGGAGAGGCTGGAGAGTTATTTAAGGGCAAAGGATGGTCCCCACTTCTGATGGAGAGAACTCTGAACAGCACACACCTCTCTGCCGTCGGGTCAATTCTGACCCATGGTAACCCTCTAGAACAGGGGAGAACTGTCCCTGTGGGTTTCCAAGACTCTTAATTCTTTTTTTTTTTTTAATCATTTAATGGGGGTTCATTCAACTCTTATCACGATCCATCCATCCACTGTGCCAAGCACATTTGTACATTTGTTGCCATCATCATTCTCAAAACATTTGCTTTCTACTTGAGCCCTTGGGATCAGCTCGACTCTTCATTCTTCACGAGAATAAAACGCCTCATCTTTCTCCCTCAGAGTGGCTGGTGCTTTCAAACTGTTGACTGCAGTTAGCAGCTGGCCACTACAGAAGGCCACCAGTGAAGACTATTTCCCAGCCTTGCTGGCAGCAGCTGTGGCCATGGACTCACATTCTGACCAGCAGGAGTTGCTCACAGTGGTAAGTGCTGCTTCCAAACTAAAAGGAAAGGGCACGTCCTTTGTCTCTCCTCTCTCTCTCTCTCTCTCAGACAAATGGACCGAAAGATGGAGGCCACATGTTAAGTGCAGCAAGACAGAAGCAGCCTGGGCCCCTGGTGAGCACAAAACTGCCACATTAGCATGGGCCTCCTACCCAGAATTCTATTGAGAGAGGAATAAACATCTATTTGGTTAAAGCAGCCGTTGTTTCCGTCTCTGTTACAATGGTCCACCTGATGATATTCTGACTCATGCCACCAGCCACCCTAGACTCCATTCTCTCACCACCCCATCTCCAAGCCATCTTCCAACCCTGTTGGGCTCCACCCACAGAATGCCTGCCATCCAGTAGCTGACTCTCCCTCACCATCTCCACCACTAACCAACCTGCTCGGCCTCCTATCAGGTCACCGGGACTCTTGCAGTGGCTTTCTGGCCTTCCTCTTTGCTTTTATCTATTTCCACAGCAACCAGACAAATTACTGGGAAGGCCCTTGACAGCCGGGATGCCTGTCTGTTATGCCAAGCATGTACTGAATGTGTATCTGATCAAGTTTTAAGCTATGTTGCTATTTTTTGTACCACCAACCATGCAAAGAAAGCCCCCCGCCCCACTGTTTTGAAAACTTCCTTCTGAAGAATCAAAGAACTCTCTGGAGCAGTGAGAGTTGGGTGTCAGGCTTCTCACCGGAAGCACAGTGGCCCGTCCAAGGCCATCACTTGCTCCATGGAAGTAGAATCAGGCCATCTGGTCCGTAAACATTTAGTCTCGGAACCCACTCGATGGCAGTGGGTTGGGTTTGGGTTTTCTGAGGAAGATGGAATGTTTCTGACCTTCAGTTGTATTCGCAGGGGTGAAAAGCAGTCCTTCCACCTAGATCTTCAGGAACCCAAGTGGCACAGCTCCACAGATCTATGCAGTCCACCTTTCTGTGGCCCTCATCAGCTTGGTTGCTGCTCTTCAGTAAACCATGGGCTTTTCGTTAAATCGAATTATACCCCACCGCTGTTCGCATTCATCTCCCCACACAGTCACATTTTGTTTTCTTTGTGGAATCAGAGTGCAATGTTTGGCAGCCATTTACAATGAAAATGGAATTAAACATATGTGGCTCTCAACTCAGAGAACCCCCGGGGCACAGCAGTTAAGTGTTCAGACGAAAAGTAAAAAGTTGGCGATTCGAATCCACCCATCGTTGCACAGGCGGAGGATGTGGCCGCCTGCTTCGGCAAAGAGATCAGCCTCAGAAATCTTATGGGCTGGGTATCAATCATGGCTATACAACACGGGGGTATAATCAATGGCACTGAATTATGCATTCAAAGTTGTTGAATCGGCGAATGTTTCCTTGTGTATATTTTTGCCAAAATTGAAAAAAAACAACAGGAATAATAATGATCATGGGGGAAAAGAAAATGTTGTAAAACTGATGGTAGTAAAGATTGTACAACTCGTCTTAATATGACTGAACTATTGAATTGTATGATACATGGATGAAGTGCCAAGAAAGCTGTTTGAAAGAGGGTGGGGGGATCTCCCACTCTGTTCATCATGAGGTGGAACTGACTCAATGGCAATGGGTTTGACTGAACAGGTTTTAGCACTTAACTCAAGGAGCCTGGGGAAGCAGACATTCAGCACAAACCCTCCAAAGGCTGAATAAGAAAAAGACCAGCGATCTGCTCCCTGAAGATTACAGCCTGCAAACCCTGTGAGGTTGTTCGCGTGGGGTCACTCTGAGGCAGAAATCGCCTTGATGGCACCTAACAATGATGGCACTTAACTGAAGGGGCAATAACAATGAACAGGTCCGACCAGGTACACACATAAACAGGAAATGACAGCATGTCACAACTGCCACTTGGCCAGCAGTGATGACTCCATCCATTATAAGAAGCATCCCAATTTCAAAGATGTGAAAATATGTCACAGGGGTGGGGGGAAGGGACATCTCAAAATTGACGGAGACACGGTGAGAGAAGCCCATTGAATGAAAGGATGGCTTCATCTCCTGTCACCGAGTTTCATGCCGACCAGGCTGCAACCACACTCCGCCTCCCTGTTGTTGCTGGAGCAGGTGGAGAATGGAGCCACCTCTGGGCCCCAGGTACTTGCTATTCCCTCTCTCCCCAGACGGCTACAGAGCTCACCTCTCGCCCCAATCTCCTCAAAAGCCACCTCCTAAACTTACACATCCCACTGCTCCCGGACTCTTTGGTCGATTATCCTTCCTTCGCAGTTCTTGCTAGCGAACCACATCTTGGGGACACGTGTTTATACCCTCACCTCCTGAGTAGGAGGAAGCGCCAGGTGCCTGGCCAGTAGCAAGGACACAGTGGACAGCGTCGAATCAGCTGCTGACAGGAAGGCTTCCCCATATCAATACATGATGGGGAGCATTTGAGAAAATGTGCTCTGGGCAAAACAAGGGCCTAAAGCCCCGGGGCCCCTCATCTGGACCTCCCTGGCCACCTCCTCCTACAGGAGGAGCTCCTCTGGATCACAACTGCAGAAGGAACGTCTGCTTAAAGGTTTTTGTCGGTGGCAATGTTGCTGTGTGCTGCCAAGTCCATGGTGCCATTCGATTCCAACTCACAGGGAACCTGTACGACCGAGTAGAACTTCCTCATACAAGAGCAGATGGACAAGTCACTGGAGTAAAAAAAAAAAAATCTGCCGTGAATCAAGCCCACTGTGGTTCACAGTAACCCATCGGATCAGTAGAACTGGCCCTGCGGGTTTCCGAGCCTGTGACTCATTCTAAGAGTAGATAGTCTCCTCTCTCGCCAGCAGAGCAGCTGGGGGTTACAAACTGCTTTCTGCCAGAGCCACGGGGCAGGCTCGAACCTTTCGTCAGATGGCACCTATTGTGCCATCAAAACTCAGTTCACTAAGGCTCCTTATTCCCAGCCAACAGAAACAACGTCAACATTATAACTTGCTCAGATTATTTGTTTCGTAGGTGGCTTGTTAGAATGATTAAAAACTCTGAGGTCACACTCTAAGTAGAATCCACCCATGACTTAATTTCCGTTTGCCTCAGTTTTCCTTATCTGTCAAATGGGGATAACAACTAATTCAATTTTGCTAAGCAAATGCAGTGTTCAACACATGTCAAGAGTTCATCCTGTCTCTTTTCTGAACAAAGAGCAACAGGAGGGCTGGGAGGCTACATCCCACAGCTTATCAGGCTGCCGGGAGAAGCAGCCCTGCTTATCCAGAGCCAGCTGGGGTCCTGAGACTTACCTAGCACAGAGAAAGAAGAGGGCACATGGGGAGACACTTTACAGTAGAAAGACCAAGGGTGTAGTCTCCTCAGTCAGTGGTCTAAAACTAAACCCTGTGTTCTCTGCAAATCGCTCCCTATCTGCAACTCCCTATCCCATCCCCAATCCATCTCCCAAATGAAACACGGGGCTATCATCTTCACCCTTTCTCCTCTTCACATCCAACTATCAGCCAAACCCAAGCCAAATCCCCTCCAATCCAGCCAAATCCAGCTCATCAAACAAACCACTCACTGCCACCAAGTCTAGGCGACTCACAGCAACCCGACAGGACCGAGCAGACTGCACCTGTGGCCGTGAGACTGAGCAGCAAGCCTCCTTTCTCCTGCGGAGAGGTTGGGAGCTGCTGACCTTGAAGACAGCAGCTCGCATGTAAGCACTACACCACCCAGGCCCCTCAACCCTAAACAGTTTTTTCCTCCACTGTGAATCTTTACAGGAAGAGAGAGCCTCATCTTCCGGTTGGTGGGTGAGGTAGTTAAGGTTTATTGTGCCAACCTGGCCGATAAACACATGTGGGGTTAATTGAAAGGCGGAGAGAGAAATGGCTCGGCGAGCCTTGCATTTCAAGTTCTCGGGGTCTCTTGCTTTCTGATAGTCAGACCAGCGTGCAGCTGCCTTAGCTGGCAAGGCTCACTTCCTGCAAGACATCCCTGAGGAGAAGCCACATGGACCTACCCCGATACAGCCCTGGGTGCTGGAGCAGCCATGTGGAGACCCCTGCCAGCGCTGAGATGCTTACACGCTCACTGATTCGGCTTTCCTCCTGCAGTCCATGTCACTGTGTGTGTTGTGAGATGGAGGACTTTGTAGATCGGTGTCAGACAAATGGGCTAATGTTGGACTTAAGGGTTTGGGCAGCACTGGGTTCGGATGCTTCTTAAATATACTTACCCTTTATATAACACTCTCTCTTATACATATGGGTTTCTGTGGATTTGTTTCTCTAATGTACCCAGACTAACACAGTGGGTTTGAACCACTGACCTTCTGTCCGGTTATCAGTCCAACACTGACCCAAGAGCGCCACCAGGGCTAACTGGATCACTAGAACTGAGTTCTCACAGATCCTTGATATTGCTGGTGTCTGTCTGCTACCCCTCCATTCCCACCGTCACTGCCTGGCTTGTACTCTAACTTCCTCCCGTATCCCTGCCTGTAGCCACTTTCTTCCAAGGCTCCCACTCCTTCCTTGATAGTCAATTTCCTAATCCCTTAAAATCCTTCAGAGGCTTCACAGAGAAAGCTGAAACTCCTGAAGCACTTCTGAAAGCCCTTTAAGAACTGACACCTGCCTCATCTGCCACTCCCTGGGGCAAAAGCCTGTGCCCCACCCCTTCCAGCCCCCAGTAACACTGCTTTTTCCCAATTCCTGAGGTCCACAGCCTCCCAGCCAGTTCCAAGGATCCAGAAGGACCTCGAGCCTGGCCACTACTACTCAGTACAAAGATCACTATTTCTTCAAAGTCTCCACTGACACACTTCACACCCTATGCTTTCCTTGGTATCTGTATACTTTGGCATTAGCAGTTGGAACACTAGCATTTCATTGCAGGGAGTCCTAGCTATCATGCTCTTGTCAGTAACCGAGAGGAATTACTGAAACCCAAATGAAGGCTGAACATGACAGTGGGGCAAGAGGAAAGTAAAAGGAAGGAGAGGAAAGAACTAGGAAGCAAAGGCTATTTATAGAGGTCGATATACTGGCATGCGCATATGTAAATATATTTATATATAACAATGGGGAAATAGATCTATGTGCATATAGTTATAGGTTTAGTACTAAGGTAGCAGATGGACATTGGGCCTCAACTCAAGTACTCCCTCAGTGCAAGAACACTTTGTTTTATTAAACTGGCATTCCATGATGCTCATCTTCTGGGTGCATAAGGCAATGTGGTGAAGAAAGCTGATGGTGCCCGGCTATCAAAAGAGATAGCGTTTGGGGTCTTAAAGGCTTGAAGGAAAAACAAGTGGCCATTAGCTGAGAAGCAACAAAGCCCATATGGAAGAAGCCTGTGTGATCACTAGGTGTCGATAGGATCAGACACCAAAGAACAAAAAATCACATCATTGTGAACGAGCGGGGAGTGCCGAGTGGAGACCCAAAGGCCATCTGTAGAGAACTGAACATCCCTTACGGAAGGGTCGCAAGGAGGAGAGAAGTCAATCAGGGTGCAGTATAGCACCAATGAAACATACAACTTTCCTCTAGCTCTTTAATGCTTTCCTCCCTCCCCCACTATCATGACCCCAATTCTACCTTACAAATCTGGCTAGACCAGAGCATGTACACAGGTACAGATAAGAGCTGGAAACACAGGGAATCCAGGACAGATAAACCCCTCAGGGCCAATAATGAGAGTAGCGATACCAAGAGAGGAAAGGGAAGGTGGGGGGAGAACGGGAGAACTGATCACAAGGATCTACATATAAATAACCCCCTCCCTGGGGGATGGACAACAGAAAAGTCGGTGAAGGGAGACAGACAGTGTAAGACATGACAAAATAATAATTTTTAAATTATCAAGGGTTTGTGAGGGAAGGGGGACAGAACCTCTGTTTAAAAAAGGAAAAAGAAGTGCTTGTTGAATGAACAACTGGGGGAGAAGGGGATAGGAGAAGGAAGAGGGAGTGGCAGATAAGAGGCTGTACCAGAAGGACTATTTCTCTGATCCAATCATGAATGTATTCCAACAAAACAACACTGCTAGTTCACCAAAAATGAAGTACAAACGGCTAACGAACCCAGGAAAAAATGCTCACGATCACTAGCCATCGGGGAGATACAATTTAAAGCCACAATGAAATCACTCTACACCCACAAGGATAGCCCAATTAAAAAAAAACAACAGTAAATAAACATTGGAGAGGATGTGGAGAGATTGGAACTCATATACACTATTGGTGGACTTGTAAACACATACAACCCCTATGGAAAATAATGGAAGTGAAATGAGTAAGATCCAGAAATACCACTATTGGGCATATACCCTAAAGGACGAGACAACACAAGGGGATGTATGCTCTCCCATGTTCACAGCAGCATCGCTCACAACAGCAAGAAACTAGAAGCAGCCCAAATGCCCCACCGTGGACGAATCAATAAAGAAACTATGGTGCATACACACAATGGAATAGTATGCATCCCTAAAAAAACAGGGATGAAAGCATGAAGCATTGCATGGCATGGGAGAACCTGGAAACCATGATGCTGAGTGTGGTCAACCACAAAAGGACAAACATCATAGGGATCCACCACTATAAGGAGAAACACAATTAAACAAACCTTAGAAACCAATTCCCAAATAGGTAGACTATCTGCCTACCAGCCATGCACCAAAAGTAACCCCACTTCTGTGCACTTCCTAAGAACCACATTGAAAGAGGAGGCACTGGCTGGGGTCACTCCTTCAAGAGGTGGGAAGAGGGAGCAGATCGCCCACATGATGCTATGTAACAGAGAGACAAGGAAGGTTACCACAAATCAACAGAAGTTCCAGGAACGAGAGGAGACTCTTACTGGAACGTCAAGTGAAGATAAGAGAAGGGAAGCATCTACATTTCAGAGGAGGCACAGATGTTTCTGTTGGTGAGTATGGCGGGTAAATGGGGAGAAACGACCTCACATAGCTTCGGAAGGGATGCTAAACTATAATTGTAGAGAACCTAAGGGGAGAATAAACCCAGGTCTATGGTCCTGGGTAGACACTTCAAATATGTTTCTAGCCAACCCTCACGGAATTGCACCATGGCTTGGGCACTAAGATGACCTTAGACGCTGGCCCTACAGGGAACATGGCATCCCTCCAAAAGCCACGCCAAGGACTGGGCATGGAAGACCAATGGAAAGAACTGGGTCTTACCTCCAAACGACCTGTACCCTTGGGCTTAGGACTGACATACTCTGATGGGAGAGGAAACAAAGGATGGACACCCAAGACTGTGGAAATGGCAGCTACTGGATCCTGGGAGGGACTCCTGGCTTAGTCGGTGTCCAGTGAAAGGGGACCCAGAACCACCATGTATTATTTAGTATCTCAATTCTTCCCCTTGTATTAATATGACAGGTTTTAACTTCAAGCCAAGGATCTGCCCTTGTAAATGGTGATCCAGGAAAATTTCCCCTAGCATTAACCCCATGCTCAATGTGAACAGAGCTCATTCAAGAAATCAATCTGTACAAAGCAACAACTCAGACTACAGCTCTAAATTGGACTATATTTGCATAATCTCCTCAGATCAAGAGAACCTTAAATCCAATGCCATTGGGTAAATTATTGCAACTTCCTGATGCCCCAGGGGATGATTGATGATGTTTTTCTTTTGTTTGGTTTTGTTGTTGTCGCTGGTTTTGGTTTTTGTCATTATATGATGGCATAAGTAAATCAGGGTAATTCATAACCCGAGGACAAGCAGATGGATTCTGGACTCCCACTTAATTCTAGCCCCAATCCAGGAACAATTAAGTAGTTCTGATAACATGGCCCTGCTCTATACTCACCTTTATGAAATGATCACTGAAGATAAGGGTGCTACAGCAGTGTGGTGAAGAAAGCAAATGGTGCCTGGCTATCAATAGGAATAGTGTCTAGGGTCTTAAAGGTCTGTATTCAAACAAGAAACCATCTAAGCAAGCTATCAACTAAGACCACATCAAAGAAACACACCAGCCTGTGTGATCCAAAGATGACAATAACAAAATCCAAAAATCCAAATATGATGAAGGGAAAAGTATCAGAGTTTAAATCGTGAACACTCGATTTGTGGAAATGAAGAATAGTAAGAACCCAAAATCCATCTGCAGAGTATCTGGCCAGATTAAGCCTCTGGCAGATCCACTCTAGCCACGGTGAGGGATTATTGTAAACTTGGATTATGGTGGATAGAACCATAGTATAATATGATACTTGGTCAGCAGACCTTCCCACTTGACCCAATCTGAATTTGCTTTAGGCTCAAATATTTCTCTTGTTTCGTAACAGAAATTTCTTCTCTAGCTTTTTAAATATTGTTGGAAGCCTTTTCTTTCCTACTCTATTGTTATTACTATTATTTTCTTCCTTATGTTTTGTTTTTATTTCGTATTGTTTCTGTTAGGTTTCTCAGTTAATGAAGTATAGAAGGAACAGATGCAGAGAGACAATAACTGATGGAATGGTTTATCTGGAATGGGGGGCGGACTGAGGGGTATTGAGCAGCTAACAATGAATGCGGAGGGGGGAGGGAGCATTAGAACTGATGATGATGTATATACAACTCTTTTTAGAAGCGATTTAACTATGGAAGTGTATGATATGTGAATATTATATCAAGAAAACCACTTAAAAAAAACACACACCAAATGACCTATGTGATTACCATGGGTAATCAAGGTAGAAGAGTTTTGCTTAGGGTTTATATTGATGAGTTTATATTAATGGTGGTAGAATAATTTGGAAAAGGATACCAATAATGGTTGTACAACATGAATATAATAAATGGCATGGAATTATACACGTAGAAGTTGTTGAAGTGGATGTCTTATTATGTGTATCTTTGCCACGATTAAAAAAAAAGAATTACTGAATCACAATGAGTACAAGAAGAAATTTTCTAAAATTGATTGTGACAATGATTGTACAACTCTTCTTAATATGACTGAACTATTGAATTGTATGTGTGGGTGCAATGCAATAAAACTTAAAAAAAAAAACAATAGTATAACAGAAAAACTAGGCATATCAAGTAGTGTGGGACAATGTTAATAGGACATTGATATAGAAACCTGTATCAATTGATGGCAAATCATTAAACAGTAAAATATAGTCAAAAAAGCTTTGGTTAGGAGACTGGGTTTGAATTCCAACTCTGCCACTTCTAAGCCAAGTCATCACGGGCAAGTCTCAACTCACTGCTTTCAAACTGAGTTTGACTCATGACAATCTTCCAGGACAGAGAAGATCTGCCCCTGTGGGTTTCTAAGACTACATTTTTATGTGATAGAGAGCTTCATCTTCTTCCTTTGGAAAGGCTGGTGGTTTCAAACTGCTAACCTTGTGAGTAAGCAGCCCATCTTGTAACGCACTATGCCATCAGGGCTCCTATGAACAAGTTACTTGTCTCAGGGTCCTCACCCAGCATGAGTCTGATTACACTGTTGATTACATCAAATCAGACCATGCTGTCAATGCCTGACATAAAGCAAGCTTCTAAGGCTGTTGATGGGTGCCCCTTTAGTGTGGTGGGCTCTGTAAGGGATGTTCAGTTCAGGCCAGTGGTTCGCACCCACCATTCCCACCTACCAAACCAACGATGAGGCTGTTTCCTCCCATAAAGATGGACAATCTGTGAGGAGCACTAGAACTGACTGACAGCACAACTCATTTTAAAGGCAACTGAACCTTGGGCAGAGTGAGGTGGGGTGGTTTCTAAAATTGATATGGTAATGCCTGTACAATTCTCATTGATATAATTGAATGATCGAACTATTGAATTGTATGATATGTAAATCATGTGCCAATGAAACTGTTAAAATTTTAGGTAGCAGTGATACTCTTTCTTATAGGGTCACTCACTATATGTCAGAACTGGCTCAATGAAAATTGATTTGGGTTTGCATGAGGCTGTTGAAAAATCTTAGTTTCTTTCCACTTACAGAACACTGTTAAAAAGTCGAGGGTCACAGGTTAACTCCCCAGAATTTAAATGGGGGATAGCAATGGAACACCTAACACTCTTCTTTTTTTTAATCGTTTTATCGGGGACTCTTACAACTCTTGTTACAAACCAAACATCAATTGTATCCGACATTCGTACATAGATTCCACCGTTCATTTCTACACATTTATTTCCATGACCACATCCTGAACCCCACGCAGCTGACACTTTAAAACCAGGCCACACCTTAAATCCCACCCAGCTAATACTCTCCTAAAACCATGACCACCGCTGATCCTCACACCTAGCCATCTTGCAGATGAACTGGGTCATAATCGAGATTTAGCCACACACACACACAAAAAAAAATTTAAATCATTTCAATGCAATTTCATCACCTCTGCTAAAAACAGTTTAAAACACCTGCCTTATTCAACATCATCTTGGTCTCTGAAAGAGCCCACAAGTAAGCTATTCTATGAATGCAATTAAATGATGAGACCTCGGAAGGTAGATGCCCTCAGAGGATGAACTTAGTCACCTCATGGCTCTCCTCTATAGAGCAATGGATTCACACTAGTGCACTACAGAAACAATAAACAGCAGTCAGGTGAAGCAAGTCCTCCACCTGACTGTGCAAGGATGTAAGGAGATCCATGAGGTCCCAAAAAGTGTCCCATAATGTCCCTAAAGCTTCTACTCCGGTTAGATCACCCTTTGCTTTTTCAGGGACTGAAGTCTCAAACATTCTCTTTTTGTTACAATGTGACATTTTGTCTCATCTCACTTCCTAATTTCAACACAAAGATTATGGTCTTGCCTGTTTCAACCCTAAATGTTATGTTTGAATTCAATAATAGAAAACGCATCATTTTCTAATCGAGTCCATGTCACTTGAACTATGTGTGTCAAGTTTCCACCGACTGACAACACCACAAAGACAGAAAAGCTTTGAAATGTCTCTGTTGATAACTGCTCACTTAATTCCACAATTAAAGAAAATGGACCAAAAGGAAAACAAAACTTTTAAAAAGATGATTTTGGAAAAAATAAAAACTATTTGTTCTCAATCTTAAAATTTACTTTTTTCTGAACTGACACATTGGGTTCAGACAAGTTTAGGGGAGAAAAATTTCGTACTGATTTCATACTAGTGAATTTATTTTTTCACATTTATTTTCATATTCTGTTGACCTTGAGAAATATGTTTCGTGTATCTCCTCTATAAGAGATTACCGTTGTTCCTCATAAGGTAACAAAAAAGTTACACCTTCCTCAGGGCCTGGATAAAGTGAAGAAACACATTTCAAATCATACAGTCAAACCGATCTGTCTTTGGCTTAAAAGGAATTTCTTGGTGAAAATTCATCTAAACACCTCTACATCAGGAACAAATGAGAGATCAAGAAAAAAGAGTTTCTGGGAGAAGAGGCCTACTAAGAAACAGAATACACTCTTTGCCTTGAAAGAAATGACCTATTAAGATAAGTATTAAAGGAATAAAGGGGGTTGGGCGCATTTTTGTAAACCATATACAACAAAGTGCCCTCTAAGGGAATCTCTTAATAGCTTCTGCCTGACGGGAAGAAGCTGTTCTGTATTCTCATGTAAGCCTACATTCGGGATATATTTGAAAAAGGAAAAACCAGCAGCACTGAAAGGGCAACCCTGACTTTCCAAACAGTCAAGCATCAGCCAACAAAATCATCTACTTTCCCACCTGATGCCACCTGCCCACCTGTCCGCCCTAGGAGCTCTTGGGGTGCAGGGGTTCAAGTGCTCGGTCGCAAACTGGAAGTCAGCAGTTCCAACCTGTCACTATGTGGGAGGCCACTATGTGGGAGAAAGACAGGGCACTCTGCTTCAGTAAGGATTTACCATCTTGGAAACCCCACGGGGGCCGTTCTACTCTGTCCTGTAGGGTCATCCTGAGTCGGCCACAGTGGGTTTGATTTGGGCCTTTGAAAACCCTCTCCCTGGAGAATTTGAGTCCCAAGGAGACACACTGACAACGACTCTGGAGCTAAAACTAGAGCCCGGACATCTTGCAGTACAATCAACCTGAAGGAATGACTGCTTTGATAATACTTTAGAGATGTTTTATAGGGCCAGTGGAAGAAGTGAGGAGGTCAGTTGAAGAGGTTGAGACCAGCAGGGGTTCTGAAAGGGAAGGAAGCTCAATTTGTAAAAAGGAAGGGAAAAGGCAGGATAATCACAGGAAATTCTTTGAACCTCATTGCCTCAGTTATAATGGCAATTTTATTAAAGAATCGTTAAAACATCAAGAAAGAGATTTGTATAATTCCTTTCAAAAATGCAAGAAAGGGGGAAGGGGAGGGACTTATACAGTCATTTGCTTCTATTTGTTTCCTGTGTAGTCTCTGCTCCAGTAAAGCACAAGTTTGAAAGCGATAAGAACTAGGGAAACGTAGAATGAAAGGGAAGTATGCCAGAAATCAGTTGTAGTCTCTTAAATTACTAGCACCTAACTAGAATTGTTCTAAACTGCTGAGAAGACGCGTATTTGGTTAAATATCAAGGAGTCTGTCTTTAGGCCACCCTTAAACACAAAGGTATGGTTAATCAACTTACACAATCTATGGCCCATACTTGGGGTTTCAAATACTCGTACTTCTTTTTTTAAAACATAGGTCCACCACCCATTCTGATGCCATCCAAATTTATTCTTTAAATCCCTGCAGAATTGTTCTTTAAACTTGATTTAAATCCAGCCCTTCTGGCTTGAATATTGGAAAGGGGGGGGTGAACACCTCTCCTAAGAGATTCGAAAAGAAGCAAATACAGTTCAGAATAGAGGGGGTAAAAGCAAAGGAGAATCTCTTAGGAGTCATTTCATTCTTTTAAAATGTCATCTGCATTTCTTCACCAAGCCCAAAGGCCAGGCTCCACTCACTGGCGCAATATCATCTTTGTCAAAAGCGCTAAGAGTTGCCAACCAGCCCCCCAAGGTGTCCCCCAATCTCACCTCATCGGCGCTCAGCTCCTCCATCGCTTTCCTCTTAATGATGAAAGACGTTAGGGAAAGATCCTTCTATTCTCGAGAGCAGGGCGGGAGGAAAGGAGAGTGGAAGGTGTCTATCGGGCTGTCTGGTCCCCCGAGTGGGGGAGGTTTCAGAATTGCATAGTCAGAGGTTAAAAAATGAGAACACGAGAGGCACTGAACTGCCCAGGCTTCAGTCGCTCCAATCGCCCCAAAGCCTCGCACAGCTGCGTCTGCCCTGAGCAGCCTCCTTGGGCCGCCACTGCTGCTGCGACAGGACCCTCTGCTTCCTAGCTTGTCCAGACCAGGGAGCTCGGTCTCCAGCTCGTCGCGTGCTCCGAGCTCGCTCGATCTTCGCGGTGGTGGCGCGGCAGCTGCGCTTCCTCCAGCAGCTCCTGCTCTCCTCCCTACCTTTCACCCCCGGCGGGAACAGCTCGGCTGCAAAGTCGATGCCCCGAGGACCAGCGACCCCCGAGCCGCCCAGACAGAGCCCAGCCCTGGAGAGGGAAGCCCCTCCCCTCCCGGAGCAGGCCGGCCACGCCCCGCCTCCGCGCCGGAGCCCAGGCAGGGGGAGGGGGAGGACAGAACTCACGAGGCCTCTCGCTGGAAGAGTAAATCCTCCTACCCCTCCACCCCGACTCTTACCCCCTCGCCCCACCAAGTATTATTCATCAAAACAACAGGGCGGCCATCTTTGAAAGGGATCACGTGACCCCGGCCAGGGAGGCGGGGCTTGTGGCTCCAGGACGAGGCAGCCAATAGGCCGCGGGCGTCGCACACCCGATTTCCTCTCTTCGGCGCCCCCTCCCCGCCCCCACCCCCACCCCTGCCCCGCGCACCCGCGCTGGGCCGGGGGGGAGGGGCGCGAGGCACTGCGGGCGGTGGGCGTGGCCACGGGCGGGGCGGGGCTACCCGCGAGGGGGTGGCGACTTGGTGCCATGGTAACGGCGCGGGCGCCGGGGCGCCGCCGCCCGGCCCAGGTAGGCGAGGGCGCGCAGGGTCCGGTGGGCGCTCCGGGAAGGAGGCCGCAGGCCCAGGCGGCATGTAGGTAGGTACCGGGAAGACCTGGCTGAGAGGACAGACGGACGCCACCGGGTCTCGCGGCGCCTTCCTTGTTCCCAGTCACTATTGCATTTCAGGGACGAACGCGTCCGCTCTGGGCGCTGCCCCCTAAGCCAAATCAACGAAAACCGGCTCCTTTCTGGGGAGTGTGTGAGCCATTCACCCTTCTCCATCGTCCACCTCTCAAAGAAAACCCATTTAGAAGAAAACTATAACGTATGTAGAGCTTCAATGGATATTATCTTACTTTGGTCTTTGAAAGGGATACAGTTACTGCCTTATACCTCCAAGGGGCCTTTGGGAAGTTCGTCGAAACATGGAATTAAAAGACCATGGAATTTTCCCGTGGATTCTTTCAAGCTCCCTCCTATATTTGTGTGTTGAAAAGTGCAGGTTAAAAAAGAAGTGTATAAATGAGAGACCCTAAATTAATTAAACTTTGAAGTGCACATGCATGTATAGGAAAGATGTTTGGAGTCAAGGGGAAAAGAATTATCTTCAGCCAGCCAAGGATACAAATGTTTTCTAGTATTCAGATCTAAATTGAGCATTCAAAGTAACAAAACCATTAAATTCCCAATTTCTCCACATAGAAAGAATGTCTTACTGAGTCTTAAAGATTGCAATTCAGAATTGAAAGAGCTACAATATCTTTGCTGCACAGGCCAGAGAGGTAGGGAACTTGTGAGTGAAAGGCGACACAGAGGGCATTGAATATTGTCTGCTCTCAAGGAGAGGAAGTCTATAACCACCAGAGTGTGGAGCAGGATGACATTAATGTTAATACATTTCTTCACAACAGTTATGGAGAGTTCAGTCACATACTCTACAATTATTTTAGTATATTCACAGAGTTGTTGAAGCAGCCTCATACTAGATGTGGAATATTTTTGTCACCCCCAAACGGAAACCTTCCATACATACCCAGTAGTAGTCCTTTCCACCCTCTTGCTCATACCAGGCAACCACAAATCTACTTTCTGTATGTATTACACTGGTCTGTTCTGGGCAGTTCATAAAAATGGAAGTAGACAATATGTGGCCTCATACCTAGCACCTTGCACTTAGCAAAACATTTTCAAATTGTATCCATGTTGTCACTTTGTTACTCATTGCCACTGAGTTAATGCCAATGCACAGCCGCCCTGTAGGACAGGGTAGGACTGCTCCTGTGCGCTTCCAAGCCTGTAACTCTTCAGGAGTAGAAAGCCCCATCTCACTCCCTCGGAGGGCCTGATGGTTTCCACTTGCTGACCCTGAACTTAGCAGCCTAGCTCATAACCAACCACCACACCACCAGGGCTAGCATGGACTAATTATTCTTTTTATGGTGGAAAATATTTGCTTCTATGGAGTTATCACACTTCCCCATACACCTGTTGATGGACATTTGGATGGGTTCTACCTATTGGCTAATATGAACACTGCTGCTGCGAATATTTGTATAAACGTTTCATGTGGACATATGGTTAATTTTTTTTCTGAAGAAAGGAAGAGAATGGCTGTACCCTATGGTAACCCAGTGTTTTAACTTTTGGGGAAATCTCAAATTGTTTCTCCAAATGGGCTAGACTATTTTACATTCCCACCAGAAAAGATGGTTCCAATTCCTCCACATTCTTGCCATCTTTTAATGATTGTCGACCCTTTTGATCCCTGCCATCCTAGTGATGAAAGCCTAGTGGTGTTTCACTGTGGCTTTGTTTCACTTCCCTAATGACTGGTGGCAGGAACCCTGGTAGCGGTGGATTAGGGTCGAGCTGCTTACCTCAAGGTGGTACTTCAGATGCACAAGCCGTTCTGGGGGAGAAACATGCGGCTTCCTAGCTCCTGTAGAGACTTACAGCCTCAGAAACACTCTATAGGGACTCTGTGGTTCAGAATAGACTTGATGACAGTGAACGGGTTCTCTCATTCTAAGTGGGCATCTTAATGACAGCCCTTGCAATACAAAAAAGAAAATTAATTTGGTGGATTCTCATCGTTTGTTTTCACTTAGGCATTTGGCATAAGGCATTCACTTTTAAAAGACATTATTAATCCTTGAATATTTAATATGAGAAAGAGTCCCAACCCCCACCGCCATTTAGAGGTTGGGGAAATCATTGAAGTTAAATGACCTTTGGTCTGCAGTGATTAGGAGTTGAGCTGCTACCAGCAAGGTCAGCATCTCAAAACCACCAGCAGATCCGAAGGAGAAAGACCAGGCTTTCTACTTCTCTCAGGAGTTACAGTCTAGGGAGCGGGGAGTGGGAGGGAGGGGGAAAATGAGGAGCTGATGCCAGGGGCTTAAGTGGAGAGCAAATGTTTTGAGAATGATGA
>NW_022111357.1:34943012-34953486 GCF_000313985.2 Echinops telfairi
ACCCGCTTGTCTGTTGTCCATCACCCTGGGAGGGGGTTATAGATAGATCATTGTGATCAGGGCCCCCGTTCTCCCCCTACCTTCCCCTTCCCCTCCTGCTATGGCTATTCCAAATATTGGCCCTGAGGGGCTTATCTGTCCTGGATTCCCTGTGTTTCCAGCTCTTATCTGTACCCATGTACATGTTCTGGTCTAGCCAGATTCATAAGGTATAATTGGGGTCATAATAGTTGGAGGGGAGAGGGGAGAGACATTCAAGAACTAGAGGAAAGTTATATGTTTCATCGGTGCGACACTGCACCCTGACTGACTCGTCTCCTCCCCGTGGACATGGATATTTTTATGGGGAAACTCCACTCCACTCTTTTTCTTCAATCTAAAATGCTTTTTTCTGAAAATATCAGGTAACTTTGTAGAATCACAAACATTAGAGACAAAAGGTCTTTGACCGTCTAATGGACTTCTTAGGACCTTTAATGGGATCATTCCCTCTACTGCATTTGTTCTACCTTCCACAGGTGTGTTTTAACTCACTTAAGTGATGGCATTCCTTTCCCTTCCCTGCCCTTCCCTTAGGTTAGGGGAAGTTTTCTTTCCCATAGTGTCCTGGAGTTGTTCCTGATACTTAGCCCATATTTTCACTGTTTCCCACAGATCTCTGGACTCTGCATTATCCCTTTTGGGTCATGCTGTCCTTGAGACCGACCAGGCAGCACACCCTTAGACAAAAGTTCTTAAACTACCCATAAGTGAACAAGAATTCTTCTGTATCACCAGTGACAGTTGAAGGGGGTACTTGGAAACATGAGACTGCAAATACAAGTGACTTTGAGCAGATTTTATTTGTTTTTTTAAGCGAGGTGTTTGTTTCATTTAAACATCTTTTTTTTTTTTGGAATGACTTTCTAGTCAATTAAAAGACATATTGTGGAAATTAAGTCTAGAACTTATCATCGCTGAGAGTAGCTTTCATTCCAGTGCCAGAACACGGGGCTCCCTGCATCCAATGGGTCTGTCTGACGGCCCTCTTCCTTTAGATCTACAAAGCCACAATTCCTCACCCTGCAGGTAGACTTCAGACTTCTTTCTCAGCAGTTTAGGACTTTGGTTCCGCATTCACGCCCTCTTTAGGCCTATCAGTCTTTTCTTCCCCACCTGGCTGAGAACACCTTAAACCCCTACCTGATCCCACAACACCCTCAGGCTATGCCTCTTTGTTCCGCTTGAAAGCAAAACTTCTCAAAAGACTTGTCTGTCTGCATTCCCACACCTTCCATTGCGCCCTAATCCACTCGGGTTTAGCCTCTGTCATGTGTCACTCAAGGTACAGACTAGTCCCTGGAGAAAGGCCTCCTGGTTGGTAAAGTTGAGCAGCAAAGAAGAGGAAGGTCCTCATGGAAGTGGACAGACACAGTGGCTGCGGCCATGGGCAAACCGTAGGAGCACTTGTGAGGCTGGCACAGGACTGGGCAGTGTTTCGTTCCGTTGTGCATCAGGGTTGCTGTGGGTCTGAACCGACTCGATGGCACCTGACAACACGGCCAGAACAACAACAACATATCATTCAAAGAAACAGTCCTTGTGAAGGCCACCAGCATCTTGCGTTGGGCCAATACCACTTCACAGTTCTGTATCTAGTTCTTGCTCACCTTCTCAATAGCATTTACTGCAATTAAATATTCTTGAGACACTTCATCTTATGTTGACTTCTATAAGGCCATACTCCCCTAGTTTCCTTGCTGCTGTTTCATAAACTCTTCTGCCCTCGGTGAGCTCATCCAGTCGCACGGGTCTAATGAGCACCTATAGAGGCTGACAGCCAAATATATACAAGCCATGATCTCTTACGGAACTCAAACTCTAGACAAATCGGTCCACCTGCCTATGTGATCATTGTACAAGGCTGCCTACAAGATACTTTGCCTCACAAATGATCATAGCCATCCAATGGCCTCCAAACCTTCCAATCAGCCTTTCCCCCACGCAGTCCAGCAGCAAGCTTTATTCGGTTCTATTCCAAATCTTCCTGAACCTATTTTTCCCTCCTTCCCAATTCTCCGTGAAACTCACTGCCATTGAGTCAGTTGTGACTCCTGTGACCATGTAAGGACAGGGTAGAACTGCCTTCCTGGGTTTCTGATGATGGGACTTTTTACAGCAGAAAGCCACAGCGTCCCCCTCCCCCACCCCACCCCACGGTGTGGCTGGTGGTTTTGAACTGCTGACCTTGCAGTTAGCAGCCCAATGAGCAACCGGGGCTCCTCCCAACTCTCCTGCAACCCTTGAATACAAGCTACCATCAACTCTTATCGAAGCCATTTTATTGGTCCTATTTCACTTATCTCCCTTTTCAGTTTACTCTTCAGAATGCAATTAGAATGATCCTCTTAAACCATAAATCAGATATCATTTAGCCACTCAAAAAACATCAGTGGCTTTCCATTGTTCATGAAATAAACCCAAACATCTTGTACAACCAATAAGACCCCATGGGGTTTGGTCACCTGTTTCCCCCACTTTATACCACACTCCCCTTTTCTTCTTCTCCATTGTCTTTGGCATCCGATTGTCAATAGACAAGCTTTTCCCCTCCTTGTGACCTTGGCACTTGGCATCTCCCCCACTGAAAAACCTCTTCCTTTGGCTCTTTCTGCATGACTGGTTCTTCTTCTTCAAATCCCAGTACAAATGTCACCTCCTCATTCATACACTAAGCAATAGGTTCTCAAACTTATTTGGCCTACCTCCCCTTTTCAGAAATAAAAACAAAAAGATTCCTCAGCACCTCCTCTGGTAATTAAAAACTTTTGTACAATAGCCCATAATTCAGGATAAAGTGTAGGCATCTGCTTCGGTATTCCCCACCCCCATCATTCTAGTACGCATCACCCACTTTGGGAAACACAGACACACATTTATCAAATATTTTTGATAGTTCCCTTTTTATCATAGGCAGTGTCCTAGGAGCTGAGATGGGGAACCTCCAAGAAGCAGATGGGAGGATAGGAATAGACAGGTAAAATTGTATGGGTGGGGGGAGGAATCTGAAAATTTGAATAATTAAACTTTGAAATCATGTTTCTTATTAAACAGAAAAATGTCTGGGCCAAAGGAAGACCAAAGGAGAGGTGGGAGGTCCTTCAGAGCATGATGCAGGTCTGCTAAGAGTGAAAGGTGAGGGAGAGGGAAGGCGGGATGGGTAGGTCTCACCGTGCACACCAAAAGGCTTTAACCAAGCGGTGGGTGTCCTGAAACCAAAGTTGCCCATTAAAGAAACCCTTCTTCTCACAGGAATGGACCTGGATTTTGGTACCAGCCCGGCCTGAGGGAACAGCCTTTGAGAAGCATGGCCTGCTCCCCAATACTGGTGGGTCTGGAGCAGCAGCTCAGTCAGCCCTGCTCCCTTCACAGGAGATCCGAGCATCACGTTTTCATGCGGTCACACGGGCTATAAGGAAACACTGACAGCGTGTTTCGGATGTTTCCTAAAAGGAGATAGAATTTTTATGCCACTTCGATCCTCACTGTACCACCTCATGCACGCCTCTCCAAAGTAGGAGGATGAGTTAGTTATTGAATTTGGTAGTAGGGACTGAACCTGATAGGCTCAGTGCTACCTGAGTTTTCCTTTTTCCCGTGCCTGCCTGCCACGTAGAAATTCTGGTCTGCTTTCTTTCTTGAAGTGAGTAAACAGGGGCAGGCCTGGCCCTTGTGGTAATATCATGGCTATCCATGCAAGCCATCAACTGGCAGGGCATAAAACAACCCCCACTGCCATAGAGTCAATCCCAGCTCATGGTGACCCACCCTGTGTGGGGTGTCTGAGACTATACAACCTTACAGAAACAGCCAGCCTCGTCTTTCTCCCATGGAGGTGCTAGAAGCTTAAAACTGCCAACACTGAGGTTAATTTATTGTGGTTAGGTGCTGGAGAGTTGGCTCTGACTCATAGCAAGCCTATGGGAAGCAGAAGGAGACACCACCCAGACCTGAATCCTCACAATTGTTCTTCTGTTTGAGCCCATTGTTGCAGCCACTGTGTCCGTCCATCTTATTAAAGATCTTCCTCTGTTTTGCTGCTGCTCTGCTTGACCAAGCATGATGCCTTTCTCCAGGAAATAGTCTCTCCTGACAACGTCTCCTTGCCTCTAAGGAGCTTTCTGTTGGTACTCTCTCCAAGACAGATTCGTTTGTCCTTTTGGTAGTCCGTAGCACCTTCAGTACTCTTGACCCGCTCCATCATTCAAAGGCATCGATTCTTCTGCAGTCTTCCTGATTCACTGTCCAACTTTCACATACGTATGAGGCCATTGAAAATACCACGCTTGGGCCAGGCTGACTCCTCAAAGTAACATCCTTGCGCTTCCGTGCTTTCTGAGGCCGCGTGCAGCAGACTGACCCAATGCAATGTGTTAATAAGAGTCCAGTGCTTATTCTGTAGCACCACCAGAGATCTCTGGGAATAATAGTTTCTAATTTGGGGGTGAAATAGTAGCTCATTATAGTAATAGCAATGCTTTTTTTTCCTCTTAAGCCTCCCCACATCTTCCTCATAGGGCCTATTTTTGAGTCGGTTCTAAGTTGAGAACTCCCCACCCCAGAACATTCCATCACAGCGATGAACAAAATAGACGAGGTCCACTCCACGTGTGCATGACATGCTAACCATTAACCCTCCTGGACCTCCGGCCATTCTCCTTTCTCCCTCACTGTTCTTTTATTGTACTCCCGGTTTTCTTTTCAGTATCAAGATTTGAAGTACTTAAAACATTTTTTGAAATACTTTTATTTGCTTATTTGTTATTCCTGGAGAATATAAACTGCGAGGCCAGAAACCTGATCTAAATGGTTTAAAAAGTTGAATCTGAGTCTTGATTCAGATTCAGATTCTGAGTATGTCAAAGCAGAGCCATACTCCATTAACTACTCAATGCCAAAATAATTTTTTAACAGTTTTTCCATATTGCCTCTCTTTTTTTAAAAATCATTTTATTGGGGGCTCATACAACTCTTATCACAATCCACACATACATCCATTGTGGCGAGCACATTTGTGCATTTGTTGCCATCACATTCTCAAAACATTTGCTTTCTACTTGAGCCTTTGGTATCGGCTCCTCATTTTCCCCCTCCCCATTCCCTCCCCTCTCATGAACCCTTCATAATTCATAAATTATTATTATTTTGTCATGTCTTACACTGTCCGACATCTCCCTTCACCTACTTTTCTGTTGTCCGTCTCCCAGGGAAGGGGTTATATGTAGATCCTTGTGATCAGTTCTCCCTTTCTACCCCACCTTCCCTCCACACTGAATGCCAAAAATTTTGCAGTAGATTGCCAGACCTTTCTTCCATGGCACCTTTGAGTAAACTCAAACTTTCAAACTTTAGTTATCATTTGAGCGCACCCACCATTTGCATCACAGACATATATAACTATTCAATAGATATCTATTGAGCCCTGACTAGGCAGAGATAGAGCAGAAGAAAAGCCAAAATCAAAACACCCTTATAGAGCCTCTATCCTACTGGGGGCGAGACAGGCAATAAGTAAAATGATTAGTAAATCATATAGTGGATTCAAAGGAGCCCTGCTGGTGTAGTGCTTACACGTTAGCCTGTGATCTACATGGTTGGCAGTTCGAAACCACCGGCAGCTCCTTGGGAGACAGACTGGGCTTTCTATGGCCATAAACAATTGCAGTCTCAGAAACTCACGGGGTCGCTATGAGTCAGCGTTAACTCAATGGCAGTGAGTTTGGATAGTGGATTCAAGATGATCAGTGCTTTTGAGAAAAATAAGCAGAAGGCAATAAGGTTGGAGACTGCTGTTTTCATTGTGTATAGAGTGGTCCGAGAAGAACTCACGTAGCAAGCAAGTAGTATTTGAAGAAAAACCCGAAGGGAGTGGAGGTGTGGGCCAGGTGGAGGTCAGTGGGAGATTGGTAGTGGCAGAGGGAATAGAGAAAACCAGGACGGTGCCTGGAGTAAGGCAGATGGTCAGATGGCTGAAGCAGAGTGAGCATCCCGGGAAGACGGGCAACATGCCTGTGGCTTTTGCACTAAGATGGGAGCTGATGGAGCAGCGGTTTTCACCTTCCTCATGCCGAGACCCTTTCAGACAGTTCCTCATGTGGTGACCCCCCCAGCCATACCATTATTTTCATTGCTACTTCATCACTGTCATGCTGCTACTGTTATGAATCAGGCTACTCCTGTGAAAGGTTCATTTGACCCCCAAAGGGGTCTAGACCCACAGGTTGAGAACCACTGGGCTAGAGGATTTTGAACACTGGAGTGGTATGAGCTCCCTCATTTAAAAAAAAGATCCCCGGGACTAACATGCTCAGGATAGATGAGAGGGGAGCCTGGTGGTGTGGTGTTCACACTTTGGGCTGCTGACCATAAGCTCAGCGGTTATGGGAGGGACAACCCAACCCCCCTGGTCCCTGTCTGGGCTGTCTGACAGAAGCCACCAGCTGCTCACGGGGAGAAAGAGGAGGCTTTCTATTCCCATACAGAGTTACAGTCTCAGACACCCTCAGAGGTCGTTCTCTGTCCTATAGGGTCACCGCGAGTCGAGTCAGATTTGACTTGATGGCAGTGAGGGAGGGAGTGGGTGGAAGCAGGGGATCAACCAGAATACTGCTAATGAGAATGTTGATATATTGTGAAAACGTAACCTATGTCACTGGACTATTTGTGTAGAAATGGTCAAATGGGAACTTTCTTTGTGGTGAAAATTTTCACTGAAAACACAATAAAATATTATTTGGGTGGCGTGGGAGACCAATTAGGTGAAAGGTGCAATAGTAAAGACTTCAAGTAATGGTGGCACAGACCAAGGTGGTAGTGATACAGATGGGAAAGATGGCAGGTTCCAGATAGATTGTGAATAAAGAGCCAGCAAAACATATGTAGAGTATGAGAAAAATAAAAGAGAAGTGGTGATGGGTAGGTTTGTTGTGTCAACCTGGCCAATAAGAACATGTGGGATTAATAGGGTCGCAGTTTGGAGGGCAAAGGGATAAATGGCTCAGCAAGCCCCACCCCTCCCTCTCTTGCTGTCTGGCGATCAGACCAGCCTGTGGCTGCTTTAACTAATTCTCTTCCTTAACTTGTGAGCTACACTACCTGTGGGACAGCCAATCCATGGATCATGTCACTAGAGTTTGAGGTTCCTTCAAGACCTCCTTCGTCATGCTGCTAGCGTATACATCACTTGACCTTGAGGCTGTCAGATCCTGTCATCTTGCATTGCCTGAGTTGTTGTAGTTAGCATACACAGGGGATTCATGTTCACTGCTGTAAAGTATTATATCGTATGATGATGCCACAATTTATCCATCTTACCCCTGATGAGCATGTTTCCAGTTTTGGACAGTTAAAAACTGCTGCTATGATTATTTGTGTTTTTGTATCTTGAACCACTAAGAAGGTATCTCCTTTTGCTTTTACTTGAAAGTAACGTAGATTCTTTGTTATAAGAGAATTACCAGTTTCTTACTGGCAATTTCCAATGATTTTTATTCATTTAGTTACAGGCACATATTTGATTTGAAAGTTGAAATTATTCTTTTGATATTTACAGTATATTTTTGTTCAATCTACTGATAGCATTCAACATCATTCATTATGCAGGAAGATAGGCACACTTAAGCAGGATGGAAGAGTCAGGAGAACACATGATAAATGAACACTAGAGTCAGATAGATTTTAAGCAAATTAGCTAGCTCCTCCAATGTTCAGTCTGTTCAGTATTCTTATTCTAGTAAGATTTCATAGTAATATTGTATCATATTTCGTATGGAAGTTCCCTCATAGTCATTTTAAATGTGTCCACTGAATTTCACTGTTTGAAACTCTGAACAGTGAAGCTCTAAAGTAACAATGGTCAGCAAACGGGCTCCAGGGAACTTTCTGGAGTGATGGGAGGTGTGCTGTAACTACATTGTGGGAATGTAGTTTGGATAGCTGGATGATATACTAAAAATAACTCTTAGTGAATTATCCATCCATACACTGAGAAAGGATGCATTTTATGGCATGCAAATTATATTTTGACAAAGCACTCTTTAAAATACCAAGCAAGAGTCCTCTGCCCCCAAATTGCATTTTTATTTCAAGCAAAATTGGAATACCAATTCTCCTCCTCCTCCTCCTCACCCTTGCCTTCCCCTTCCTTTCCTACTTTCACAGTAAGGAGTCCTAGATTGTTCAGATCATGGGCCGCCTGCTAGAAAATGTGCGTTTGCAAAGGATGAGCCTTTCCAGCTGGTGGTGCTGAAGGGCCACCAGCTGGCGGTGGTTTCATGGCAATGTCTTTGATCAGCGCTCCTTAGATCCCAAGCTTGAGAGATCCAAGCAGCATCGACCTCTGCAAGTTCTTTATGAAGAACTCTTGCTGGTACATTTCTGAACCCGAGTGCCTTGGTTGCCTGGTGCTGCTATATCAGGATTATCCTAAGTGAGTGGCTTTAGCAAACAGAAACTTATTTACTCACAGTTTAGGATATAGACACCTAATCAGGGCAAAGATGGAAGCCTTTCTTTCTCTGTTGGTCCTGCGGGAAGGTCCATATCTCTTTCCGGCTTCTGTTTCCTAATTACTTGGAGGTCTCATATGACATGGCACACCACCCCCCATCTCTGCTTGCTTGTTTGATCTGCTCTTTTATATCTCGAGATCATTTGAATGCACTATGCTACCAGAGCTCCTAGGTCTCTTGATTTAAGACATGCCCTACAGTAATACTGTGACATTAACAAGAGAACTCATGTCCAAATGGGATTATACAGTTATCAAACTCAAGTTCACTGCCATCAAGTTGATCCTGACTCATAGCAGTGCTCTAGGACAGGGCAGAACTGCCCCTACGGGTTTTCAAGTCTAATTCCTTACAGGAGTAGGTTTTATGGTTAGCAGTCCAAAACACAACAGATTAGGATTTACAACATGCATGTATACATTTTGGGGGGAGGGGTGGGGTCGCAGGGGGAGGGAATCACAATTTAATTTATAATACTGGGCTCTAATCCTTTTGTTAATTCTACCACTGGTTGGCAGATCTAAACCAGAATCTGGTTCACCTTGGCCTGGGGGTCATGCATTGGCTTTCGGAGACAACAGATGAAGCTGATAGAACTCACAGTATCCAAAGATGGGGAGTTGCTTGCACTTTATGTAAATATTGTCAAGTTCTTTCCTTGCCTTGCTCCTATGCGAGAAGCCAACACATCTGATCTGGGTGTCCAGTGACCTATAATTAGGACTCCATGGTGACCCAAGAGGAGCTCTGGGGCACAGTGGTTAAGTGCCCAGCTGCTAAGCAAAAGGTCAGCAGCTGGATGGAGCCCACCAGCTGCTGTGCAGGAAAAAGATGGGGCAGCCTGCTTCCATAAATAGTTACCGCCTTGGAAATCTTTTTTTTTTTTTTTCCCGCCTTGGAAATCGTATGGGGCAGTTCTGCTCTGTCTTGTAGTGTTGCTATGAGTCAGAGTTCACAGCCATAGGTTTTGGATGGCACAAATAGTGAATGCACTTAGCTGCTAACTGTAAGGATGGTGGTTCAAGTCCAACCCAGACTCAAAGCTAGGTGTACTTAGCAGAGTAGCTCATATTTGAGTATGAGTTATGCATGATGCCTATTCAACCTTCTGATCACCAGAACGGGACAACTTTTATGAGAATATTAAAACAATCCAGAAGGAGAGATATACTATGATGGCCGGTATTGTACTTCTCCTTTTGCATCTCTCATTGACCAACTTGGTGACTTTCCTGGGAAGTCACTTCTTCAATTCAGTTTCTTATCTATAAGACGGGAATAAGCCTCGCCCTGCGTGCTGTTCACTGGGATTTGAATCTCTTCCTATGGGCACAGCATAACTGCTTAGGCCCATAGTTTGTTTTTCATGTTTTTATTTACTGATGAAATATTTTAGACAAACAACGTCATAGAAAGATTGACAGAATAACACCCAGGTACCCACCACCCAGTCTAAAAAGCAAGGTATCACACACCAAGTTGACAGTCTAGCCCGAAGAGTTTCACATATTAATTTGTTGAATTTGTTGTGTCTGCATTCATTATCATGTTTCTATATTGAGAGTGTATTTTCAGCTCATCATGAATATCTGAGCAAGTAATAATAGGAAAATAATCCAGAAGAAATTGGAAGCAATTCTTGTCTGTTTTTAAAAAGTTATGCCCATTTATGCCAGGGAATTCACAGGTACTTTTCTCTGACTGCTCTAAACCACAAGGTCATCAGTTTGAAACCACCAGCCACTCCTCAGGAGAAAGACGAGGCTTTCTACTTTAGTAAAAAGTTACAGACTTGGAAGCCCACAGGGACAGGCAGTTCTACTTTGTCCGATAAGGCCTTTTGGTGAAGTAAGGTGACCAGACGTCCTGCTTTTGACGCAACAGTCCTGATTTTTAACAAATTTTCCCGCATCCCACGGCATTTT
>NW_022111357.1:34958295-34963215 GCF_000313985.2 Echinops telfairi
CTGATAGCCTATGTATTCCCTGTGCCAAAGTTCTCAAGTTGGTCCCAATTCCCTCATTGATGGCCTTAATCGTTTGGGGTTTAACTTCAAGGTCTGTGACCTGGATCAATTCTTGTAAGTGCAGATCCCTGCCCAGCGGATCAAAACCTGTCGTGTCACTGTGAGGAGGCTATCGAGGTACTAAATATATGGTGATTCCGGGTCCCCTCTCCATTGGACACCCACTGAGCTTGGGGATTCCCCCAAGGTCCAATGACCACCACTTACACAGTCCCCAGAGTGGCCACTCTCTGCTTCCTCTCCCATCCAAATACCACAGTCTAAATACCGGTGCAGCAACTAAGAGGCAGGGCTCAGTTCATTTAGCCGGGCCTCTATGTTAAGTCCTTCTGGTGTAGCTAGCCCAAGTTTTATGCCACCCTGCCTGCAAGGTCAGCATCCAAGGGCATCATGGGGCTTAGTCCATGGCATGGGTTGTAGAAACATACTAATAGAGTCTACCCAGGAACAGAAAATCTGACCCATTGTCCCCTGAAGTTCCCTACAATCATTGTTCAGCTTCCCTTCCCAATGTGAGGTGGTTCCTCCCCACCAACTATCCTCACCAACAGAATTATGAGCATCTGCTCCAAAATGTAGCTCCTCTCCTCCCTTCGTCTTAGCTTGGTTTTCCAGCAAGGGTCTCCTTCCATCTCTGTGCGGGGCCCCTTGATTTGACCCAGCCTGTCTCAATGTTGTATAGCCTCAAGTGAGTGGTCATCCCTCATTTACCCCTCCTAAAGGAGGGAGCCCAGACAATCTGAGGTTTCCTCCAAGTCGGCTGCTGTGAAGTATACAAAATTCCTTTTGTTCAGGAATTGGTTCCTAAGACTTGCTAAGATAGTGTTTCCTCTTATAGGAGTGGACTCATACAATACTTTTCCTTTTGTGATTGATTTCCTTCACGCAGTATAATGGTTTCCAGGTCCTTCCAGGTCATTCAGTGTTTCATGGTTTCATCACTTTTTCAGGGAATGCATAGTATTCCATTGTGTATGTACCATAGTTTCTTTATTGGGCATTTGGGATGCTTCAGTTTTTGCTATTGTGAACTCTGCTGCTATGAATATGGGAGAGCACACATCCACTCATGTTGTATCTCTTATTTCTTTAGGGTGTATACCTAACAGTGGTATTGCTGGAGCATAAGGGATTTCAATTCCCAGTTCCTTTAAGTATTGCCATTTCCATTTCCAGTGGCTGTATGTATTTACTAGTTCACCAATAGTGTGTACGTGTACTAATCTCTCCACATCCTCTCCAGCGTTTGCTGTTTTCTGTTTAGTTTTTAATTTGGCTAGCACTGTGGGTGTAAAATGGTCTCATTGTGGTTTTAATTTACATCTCCCTGTTGGTTAGTGATTGTGAGCATTTTTTCATGTTTTTCTTAGCCATTGTACTGCATTTTTGGTGAACTATCTGTTCACATCTTTTTCCCATTTCTTAATTGGGTCTCTTGTTACTTCCTTATTGAGCTGTTGTAGAGTTCTGTATATTTTGGTAATTAGCCCTTTGTCCAAAGTATCGTTGGTAAAAATTTTTTTTTCCAATCTGGGGACTTTCCTTTCAATCTCCTGATGAAGGCTTTGATGAGCGTAAGTGCTGTAACGTTAGCGTGTCCCAGGCATCTATCTCGTCTTCCGCTGAGTGTTTCCTCCAGTACACGTGGCAGCCCCAGTACGCCCTGCAGTAGGGCCCTAGTTGGTGGTCCTGAGAACTCTGGGGCTTACAGCTAGGTCTTTCCTCCTCCTAGAGCTTGCTTTTGTGCATGAAGAAGGGCTTGGGTCTTGTTTCATTCTCGTGCACATAGACTTTTTAGGTCTTTTGTCAAAGATTAGATGGCCATAGGCTGAATTTTTGTTTTTTCTTTCAGCTAAACTGTGATTATTAACTAAACCAAATTCACTGCCATCTAGTCGATTCTGATTCCCAGTGACCCGATAGGACAGAGTAGAACTGCCCCTGTGGATTTCCAATACTGTAACTGTTTGTGGGAGTAGAAATCCTCATCTTTCTTCTTCAGAACATCTGGTGGTTTCAAACTGCCAACCTTGCAGTTAGCAGCCCAATGCCCAAACCACTTTGCCACCAGGGCTCCTTGATTACCAGGTCAGACTTCTTCAATGTAAGTAACAGAAAAGTCTCAAGCTGGCTTAAGCAATAAGGGGAATGTATTGATTTGCATAGCTACAAAGTTTAAAAGCAGACTTTCCGGTTAGGCTTGTTTCCCATGCTTCACCAGTGGATCCAAGGGACTTTCTGTTTGTTTATCTGTCTTAATTCTCTCTGCTTCCTGCAGATCTGCTTCCTCCTCTGTCTGGCTCCTTTCACCGTGCTCAAGTGGGCACCGGGAGGCGTAGCTTCCTCTGTCAAGCCTTGCAATGAAGAGAAATGGCCTTTTCCCATCCCTCCCAGCCGGGATCCTGAAGTCCACTCAGATTAGACCACCTTCAACCGTAGGAAACCACAATTTTTGAAATTCACTAATTGACTTAATCTGGGCCCATGTTTCACTCCTGGAGCTGGGGCTGAGTTGATTTCAGCAGATGGATCCCTACAGAAACCCAACTGGATCCCTACACAAAAATGGGTGGCTGTAGGCAAGGAAGGAGTAGGTGTGAGGGAAACCACAAAAACAGCAGCAAAACCGACCACTGCCTTCCAGTCAGTTCTGACCTGTGAGCAGCCCCATGTAGGACAGAGTAGGGTTTCCAAGACTACATCATCTTTACAGGCACAGCTGGACTCATCTTTCTCCGGAGGAGGGGATGGTGGGTTTGAACCCCTGACCTCGCAATCACCAGCTTAACCCAGAGTGCCACCAGGACTACTTGATTTAAGAAAGTAATCGGAAAATGTACAGTAGACTGTGATTAATGCTTTCTCTTAACATTTTTGTTTCTAAAAGAAGAAAATTTTTTGTTTCTAACCAACAGGAAACAAATTCCACTTTATATTCAGCATCAAAGTAAATCCAAACATTTTCCATCTTAATTATTGGAATGATATTGAAAGTATTTTATTCTTTAAAAGAATAACTAGAAATAATTGCAAGACGATGTACTAAGCATTTGGCTTAGTAAGCTTGCATTCTTTCAAAAAAACATCGATCATCATCAACTTGCATAGTTAGAAAGCTAAATGATAACTTCTTTTGAAAATAAGCGACTAAATAAATAGTATTAGTTAGCTTTCTTTAGATAGCTCCAGAGTGGATCTAGGTTTGACAGTACCTGAAGCAAAAATAATGGAGGGTGGTATGTTCCTCTTTAAGAAAAAGAATGTAGTTAGTCACAAATGGGAATATTTAGAATGAGAAATTATAAAATCCTGAAAAATAATAATGTATTTATTAATTGCCTATAAATTTGTATAATCCTTTTTTCCCTGTGTTATATTCTTCCTCTTGATGTGATAACTTCATCTCACTTAATTAGATTCAAAAATTAAACCCGTCTTTCCTCTAGCTAAAGTAATAAAAATGTCCTTTATATTATGGATCAGAGAGAGACTGTAAGATTTCAAGACATGGGGCTGATAACCCAAGGTTAGCCATTGAAACCCACTAGCTGCTCCTTGGGAGAGAAACGCTACCTGCCCCCAGAGAGTTCGGCCTTGGAACCCTGTATGGGGTTGCTGTGAATCTCAATTGACTCAATGGCAGTGGGTTTGTTTGGAAGTTTGGGGGTATGATTAATACGCTTTGAATGAATAACATGAATTAATGGTCTTACTGTTATCTGGTGGTATGTTATTTTTTATTAACTCGAATGCTGTCGGTATGCAATGTAAATCAGCCAGAAATGTAAGTCTTTTGATTCATTCCCTCTCATGAATAGCAATATACAATCATAACAGAGTCCATTCCTTGCTCCTACTCAGAATTTTGGCTTTCACATTTTACAAGGATAAAGGTTCCCGGCACATATTATATTTCCTCGTGCATTTCCAAATGGCAGCGAAACCGTTGGATTCCCAGCTCTGCTTCTCCCCAAATGCCTTCAGCTACTCCCCGCGAGATAGACTGACACGTGCTGCAAAGGTGGGTTCAGAACCAATAACTGTGAGATGGTGCAGGCCGGCCAGTGCTTCCTTTTGTTGTGCACTGGGGCACTGCTAGTTGGAACTGGCTGGATGGCACAAAGCACAGCCATTCTAACCTAACCAGTAAAGGGAAAGTGGAGGTGCGAAAAGACTTATACTTTACAATTAAAAAAACAACAACCTTGGAAGGACACCTCCCAGAGCCTAGCACAGGCATGCACATGTGAGGTTTAAACCTCATCAGTTTCACAACCGGAACTTCTAATGTCGGCCACTTTTGCCACCCACACGAGCTCGTCTCATTCGAATCTTCTGCTCCAGAAGACCAGCTCCCCTCGCTCAGGATGCCTGGGATTGCCGCTGTGGTCAGCGTCCTGAGTTTACCCATGCACCGGGAAAGGAGGTACTGCCTAGTCTTGAGCCAGCATGGAGCCTGGTTTGGATTAGATCGGGCCATCCACCGGGCTTTCCCCAACTTTATCTGGAAGTAGATCCCCAGGTCTGTCTTCCTGGCCTGGCTGACCACTCTGCTGAAACTATTCAGCATGGCACACACTTCCGCCGACAGACAGCGAGGGCATTCCTAGAGGTGCAGTATCCAGGAATCAGCCATCTGGAAGGCAGGAATTCTACCATCAAACCACCAGTGGCTTAGCAGAACTGGAATTGGACGGATTTTTACCACACGGAACTATTATAAAGTCATCTCAGCCGACCTTGATGGAGGGATCCACGTTGTACTCCTCCCAGGGATGCAAACGTGGCCGACAACAGCGAAGAAGAACCGTGTGCGCATGTCCCCGCCCCAGCGCCCTCCTGCGGACTGGGCCCCCGCTG
>NW_022111357.1:34963438-34965270 GCF_000313985.2 Echinops telfairi
CCTCCCTGCACTGTCCACACGGACCTCTGAAGGCCGCCCCTGCTGCTCCCCAGACCAGCGGAGCCCCGTCCGCGTGGCGACTCCGGCTGCGCTCTTGGCCCGGGGATCGGGGAAGCCCACACGCCCCTCGGGCACCTGGACCCCGCGCTAACTTCTATGAGTCCGGGAGCACGTTCCGTGCAGGCCGCGCAGAGGAAGCCCCTCCCGCCGCCCCTTCCGAGGCCGGGGAAGCCCTGGAAACGGACGCTGCTTCCCCCTGGCGGATGCCCTCTGCACGGCGGCCCCGTTGGTCCTCATACCAGCACATCATAGCCAAGCGCAGCCCACGTGAAGCTGTAGGTCAGTCTTACCCTAAAAGAAGGGGCTGGGGAATGCTGCCACGTTGTTATTTGCTCACACGGGAATGTTTTTCGTGTTTCATGTCTGCAGAAGCAGACATCTGCAGAGACGAAAGCATGGAGGTTGAAAGGAAAAGAAGCCAGCACCGTCCTCCCCCTCCTCAACCTCCCCAACCTTGATCTAGTGGGCCCATAACACGGAAATTTTCCATAGGAAAATATTGGCATCTGAGTGGGAGACGCGGTGGGATTGGTGGAGAAAGCCGTGTCTGATGCAGCATTGTTTCATGAGAGGTTCAAAATGGACCTTCTAAATCCAGTTCCCCTTCTGTATCTATAAGCTGGGAGTTCTTTCATAAGTAAAACCTTTCCTCTCGGAAGGATTTGCTGATCCGGAACGATAGTTTGCACAGAGGGATTGGTTCGGTGGTAAAATCACCCTCCGCAGGGGAGTCCCAGGTTCAAATATCAGCCAATGCCCCCCATGCAGGCATGCGCTGTTGTGGTGTTGAGCAGGCTTCGGCAGAGCTGCCAAGCTAAAGAGAGGCTAGGAAGAAAGACCTGGCAACCCACTTCTGAAAACCAGCCAACAAAAACCCTATGAATCACATCAGTCTAATCTCTAGCCCACCATAGGGGCCAGACACGGGTGGCCACGAGCCAGGGGTGAGGCCACAGCAGCTCACAGCAGCGTGGTTTGCACAACTCAGAGAGGCACATCAATCTTCCTGGTTTCTCCTTCCCCTTTCCATCAAGTCATGGGAGAGCAAGATGAGCCAGAGCCTGCAGGGTCAGCTTGTGGGAGCCACGGCTGTACAAGAGACACACCATTCCTGGGACCTGCCATCTGGGGAGCACGGCTTCAACCTCTGATGTGCTTGCCACCAGCTTCACCTCCTCCCCCTTTCATCACCCCCCAGAACACATCCATCGCCATGGACCATGATGCTAGCTTCCTCAATAAGGGACCATTTCTATCCAGCCCATCAACCCTGTAAGTGCTTTACCCTCAGGCTTAGATTTCTACCAGGGTTTTCCAAACTGCCATCTAAATTGCAACCCCTAACTGCAATTCTTTCTTCCCCTGACAAACAGAGTTCCTTTCCATGAGCAAATCTTGTGCAGACCCCCTGTGTAATATCCGCCACTGTCTTCCTGGGGGAGACACAGTTTGACCTCTCTAACCTGGTATTCGAGGTCCTTCGTGAAAGGGTCCCTGCCTGTCACTCCCCTGATCTCTCTACCCCACTGCCTGTGTCCCAGCTAGTGGTCCTTTCCATTTCAAATACACATTCACCCCCAGCCCTTCACCTGGAAGGCTCCCTGGTTACTCCTGCCTGTGGCCAACGCCTCCCAATGCTTCAGGGCTTAGACTAAAGGTCACCTCCACTGCCCCAGGCTTCATCAGTGCCAGCACTTGCCCACCCCCCACAGTCACAGCTACCCCTCCTGTGTGCTGTTTCGAGGAGCCCTGGTGGTGGAGTGCATTAGGAA
>NW_022111357.1:34965685-34968493 GCF_000313985.2 Echinops telfairi
GAGTCATTGTTTAGACAGTTTTATTAGAGCCAAGCCACTTCCCCACAATCCACAGGGTGTCTGGTATAGAGTATATTAAATCTCCTCGACTGCCAGTTCCCCTCCCCAAGTCTGGACAGGTGGACGTCTGTTCCTTCCACAAGTAGATTCTCTTACTGGGGACCAATCAGGCTCTCTGGAACGTCTGCTTGCAAACTTGACCTTCACAGAACATTTCCTGGCAAAAAGGAGGAAGAGAAGAAGAAGAAAGCTGATGAGGTGGCATGTGAGTGTCACCTGAAGGACAAAGGTTGTCCATCTGCCACAACTCAGCTGGATAGAGCGCTGGCCGTGTGCTCAATGTGGACACTTCCTCTTACAGTTAATGAAGTGAGACCCCCAAGCACAGGTGTAGTTTCCGGTGGCATTTTTTTTGTGTGATGGCAAGGGACTTACCTTGCTCTTGCTGTCAGAAGCGTATGAGATTTGTCAAAATAGAATCAACACATCACTTCTATTTAAATGCTCTCCAGGTTTGTTTCCCGGATCTGACCTAAGGTTCCCCGATCAGAGAGGCAAACAGGCACAGGGCTGGAAGCACATCGTCTTCTCAGACCTGGGTTTGAATCTCCACTCTGTAGCCCTGGGGAATCATGGAACCTCCTCCTTTTTTTCTCTCTTCTTTTTCTCATTTGCAAATGCAAAAAAAAAAAGGGAGGGGGGCGCATCCCTTTCAAATGATGTTGATATTAACTGAGATCTTGTGCTTAGAGGGTTGTGCAAAGTAACGGCACAAAAGAACCACCCAATACGAGCTACTTGGTGTAACTGACTGATATGCCGGGCTGGTACCTGGAAGCCTGAGTGCCTCAGAAGAAAGGCCTGGTGATCTACTTCGGAAAAACCAGACATTGAAACCCTATGGAGCACAGGTCTACGTGGACAAGCATGGGGTCAGCCTCAGCCTCAGCCAGAAGGGTCCCGGCAGCAATCTGTTTGCCATTATTATATGTGGCAGGAAGGAATTCTCATTTTAAAAGCCAGGGCTACACAGGTATACAATTGTATGCACAGGTATACAATTTTATACCTTCTAAATTACATTTTAACATCACATTGAAAGAGTATCAATGAGGTTTAACTGTCACATATGCTTTTTCTTTTTTATCATTTTCTGGGGCTCTTACAGCTCTTATAACAGTCCACACATCCATTGTATCAAGCATATTTGTACAGATGTTGCCATCATTTTCTAAACGCGTTCTACTTTCTATTTGAGCCCTTGGTATCAGATTCTCTTTTTCCCCTCCCTCCCTCTCCCTGTCACTTATACTTCCATGCAAATTCATGTACTTCTGTGCTGGCGGGCTAGTAAATTGATACATCCTTCTAGAAGAGAGGAAGGCAATAAAGTAGCAAGAGGCAAAGGCTGGGGTGTTTTCTCGTGATTCCATCTGGGATTTCATCCCAAGGGAGTCAAACAATGGCTACCAAAAGCGCAGTGCACAGGAGTTTAAGCAGTAGCACAAAAGCCCCTGAGATAATATTTCTGGGTACTTAAGGGAATGTTTTATCAAAGCAACCGCTCAGCAACTCAATGGAACATCTTGCCAAGAGGATTCTGTTCTACTCTGAATGTCCAACAAGGGCCTGGGGAATCCCAGAGGGGAATTCTTTAGACACCTGGAGCATCGTTTTCTATTCAATGAAAAGGGAGGCCATACTGATATGGAAAGGCATGATGCAAAATGGAAACAGTTGAGTTAGGAGGGCAGGATTATCAGTCCTAGTTTAATGTCTTCCTTTATATGCTCTCTCTCATCAAAAATTAAGAACAAAATATGGCCAGTACCAGGTGGAGTTGATCCCCTCCCAGCCAATGGGTCCAGCCTCTGTTCTTCTTTTCCCCCTTCTGGACACAGGTGAGTCTGTCATTGTCCCAGGTCACCAAGCTCTGCATGGGAAGAAATGCTGATAGGTTCTGGCAGAAGTATTATGAAGCAATACCCAGATGTAAGACCCTAGGTTTTTCTCTGTCTGACAGCCACTCTTGACCATTCTGATCAAGGCAACACTAGATGGACCCTGATATAAATGGAGAGAAATACAAACTAAAACCTCAACTTCCTAAAAACAAAACCCAAACCACAGCAGACTTACTGGGCTGGTTGAAAGTAGAGGACTCCCCAAGATTATTGCCTTGAGGTCCTCTTCTGACCTTGAACCCAAACCAATCCAAGGTTTCTTTGTATCTAAATAATAAATCGACTAAAAAATAATGGCTATTAAAAATAATAATAACGACTATTGGTGCATGAACACAGGGCATGAATCACTGCTAAACAATGCTGAAACCACCAAGCACCTCGTGACTTGGATGAACCTAGAGGTCTTTAAGCTGAGTGAAGTCAATCAACCACAGAATGGCAAATATTGTATGCGATCACCTATCAGGATAAAAACCAAGACATAGACTTTGAACTTCTCAAGGGAGGGGGTGGACAAAGATGGGAAGAAGAAGAAGGGTTGACAGGCGTTGACTTGGGGGGAAGGGAGGATGGAGGAGAGACATCAGAGCCTGGGGGTTCGCAACATGGGGAGTCGTGTTGAGACGTAGGTTTGTACTGTTGAATGCAGTTGATGGTCTTAATACCATCCCCCCCCCAACTCAATTCACAATCATTTAAAAATAAATATCACCTGTAAGAACCGTGTTGCTATGCCGGCGTGGAGTAGGGAATCAGTGGAGAGGTCTAGGGGGCTGGTCCCAGCCCCAAATACTAAGTGGATGCCTGCCCCTCCCCTGAGAAGAATGTATCTCAAACGATG
>NW_022111357.1:34977497-34978673 GCF_000313985.2 Echinops telfairi
GTCAAAGAACACCTGCAGGTTTTTAACCTTTAAAGGAGAGGAGCTCTGGTGGCATAGTGGAATGAACTGGACTGAAATCTGCAAGGTCAGCGTGTGACAGTCTTGGGAACTCATAGGGGCAGTTTGATCCTCTCCGATAGGGTCACTATGAGTCACCATCGACACGATGGCAGTGAGTTTAACTTTAGTACACTTAAGACTCCCACCTTTTCCTCCTTTAATCTTAGGAAGCTCCCCTAAGTGCAAGTTAGCTTCACAAGCGCCATGAAAATAAAACCATCCGAAGTGCTGAACCGACTTCTCTGGATTCTTAGTCTCTCGCAGACCACAGTCTGATAATTCTTCAAAACTTTGTTAGCTCTCTGATGTCTCCTTAAAAAAGGTCTTTTAAAAACATATTTAGTCTAGCTACATTTAACTATCTCCACTGTCATCTCATCCATTCCCACTCATAGCAACCCTAGATAGGGGTTCAGAGAGCCTCAACTTTCTCCAGGGCATCAGCTGGTGGGCTTGAACCACCTACCTTGCAGTTAGTAGTCCAATGCTTACCCAACAATTCCACCTTACACAGTGCCTTACACAGGTGCATTCATTTGTCACTAGCGCACAGAGGAGCCCTTAGGTGTGGTCTGGATATTTCTGTTAAGGTGTTCTTAATTTGCACGCAAACTTTAGTTTGCATCTAAACTCTCTGGTTAGAACGGCTTCTGATTCCATCAGGGAGAAGGGGGAAGGGAAGTCTGCATTTCTAAGATGCTCTTGCTTGCTGCTGATGCTGGGGCCCTAAGCTCCTTCCTTTACCCTGGGGAGCGTGCATTGACCCTGGAGTCTGTTCCTGACACCGAGAAGGTGTTTGCCACACAAATAGCAGCCTGTGTCAGATGGTTTTCTTCTCAGTTTGTTGGGACTAGCAATAGGTTTTAAGACTTATTTCAGCTACTGGAAGACCTCCTGGTTTATCACTGGGGCATTCTTAGAATATTGGATCTGGTCCAACCACCTCCTTTGACAAATGAGGAAGCTGGAGGTACTCAGGAGTGATTTTGATTCTATTACCAACAATCAGCTAGCTAACTATCCAGATTTCCAGTTCAGTGCTTGGTTTTAACAGTGTCTCTATTCCAGAAACTCTGAGCACATCTTTATTTCGTTTGTGAAACAGATGGCAAATAC
>NW_022111357.1:34979668-34981421 GCF_000313985.2 Echinops telfairi
GGGCAGTGAGTTTATTATGCTCCTGGAGAAGGAACTGCTCAGAACAGAAAGATGAGGAAGACTGCACAACTCGAAGAACGTAGCCAGCGCCGGGGAATTGTACACACAGAGACCGTTGAATCAGGCTATGTTTTGCCGTCCAAATGTGCAACCGCAAAGGATATAAAATAAATGACAGTAAAGCCTTCAAAAGATGGAACTTGTGTACGGCAGAAACCTGTCAGAGAAAGAAAACACTCTGTTGTTTCCACTAAAATGAGAGGGAGCAAAGTGGTAAGGATCCATCCTGTCAGAGGTGGAAAGTCTGTGAGACCTGGAAAACCAGGCAGTCCTATCCAGTTCTCACTGGTTTCACAGGATATTTAAAACAAACAAACAAGTAAAGGGGTCACAGCAGAACATACAAATAAGGAGGGCAGTGTGGAAGTGATGAAGGGTTCTACCCACATACCCTTGAAAAACACGCACTCTAACAGCCGAAGCCTGCTCTTTCCAAACTGGACCAGCCATCCAACTGGCAGCCTTCACACAAGATGTATTCTCACTGGGAAAATGCTGACTCCGACTCCACTTCGGGCTAACTAGCTCTTCTCTAAGAGGTTTGCTTGAAAACTTATGGGAATTACTACAAAGGAAATACGACTAGGCAGCATTCAAAGCCAACATCTGATATCGAACCTGCCTTCGGAATGACTCCCTAGTGGTGCAGGCAGTTAATGCATGTGCTCTGCCGCTAAGCAAGCATTTGAAGGCTTGTGTCCACTCAGATGTGGCTTGGAAGCAAGGCCTGGTGATCTGCTTCTGGCAAAAAAAAAAAAAAGCAGCTATCACAAAGCCTGTGGTAGAGCGGAGACGGCATTAGGCACCGTTGGGAAGAAAGAAGGACAGAAAGACCTCTGGGACACAGCTACCTTCAGTACAAATAGCCTCAACCTAGCCAGCGACGGGTAGGGAAGAAAGCCGGAAGACCACCAGCCAGCATTGATTTAGGGCTGGGGAGAAAGGTAAACTCTCACTCAGCACACCTGCCTTTGGGAAACTAAGAATTAATTCCTTCTTATGAAAGGAGCCCTGGTGGCTTAGTAGTTACACAATTGAGCTGTCATCCGAAAGGTCAGCAGTTCAAAACTACCAGGCCCTCTGGGAGAAAGATGGGGCTTTCCACTCACAGGGGCAGCCCTGCCCTGTCCTACCGGGTCCCTACGAGTCAGCATTGACTTGAAGGCAGTGGATTTTTGAGTTCTACGTATGGGAGAAAGAGGGGAAATGGGATAGACCACCCCCAGTGCCAGTGTGAATCAGGTTAGCGTGAAAAGCTTGTGAGAAAGGGCTCAGAGAGTTTAAAAATAACCCTGGGGCTGCCCCCTCCCATTTGCAGGCGGGAAAACGAGGCCGAGGCAAGGCACTCGCCCGGCCCAGGCTCCCATCACCGCGGCTGTCCTGGTCATTTCGACAAGAAGGTTGCCGACCAGAGTCTCACAGGGCAGAGTGGAACCAGAGGATGCTGAGACCCGCCTTCCTGACGGAGGAGACCTTGGATGGCCAGGCTGGGGAGGTGGTGCAGACCGAATTCTGCCCCCTCAAGAGTCACAGCCTCGCAGACTCCCGAGGGCAGTCTCCCCTGCCTCTGGGCTCGCGGTGAGCCCCAACGGCACAGGGTGGCAGAGAGGTGGTTTGGGTCTGGCAAGCAGGGCTTGCCACGGGTCAGACCCGCCTCCTGGGGGTCCTTTCCTCACTCAAGCCCTGGGCTTGC
>NW_022111357.1:34982342-34984474 GCF_000313985.2 Echinops telfairi
TCCAACAGTGCCACCAAGTCCCTTCCGACTCAGAGGACAGTCTGGAACAGCCTTCTCGGGTTTCTGAGGGTGTCAATCTTTACTGGAGCAGAAATTGTCATCTGTCTTCCCACCAGAAACTGGCTGGTGCTGGTCTGATGGACCCTGTAGGACAGGGTGGAAGTGCCCCTGGGTTTCTCAGACTGCAACTTCACGGGGTAAATAGCCTCACGCTTCTCCGGTGGAGGCCCTGGCGGCTTCCAACTGCGGCCCCTGTGGTTCCCAGCCCAAAGCACCTTGTTAGACACCCTCAGATCTACACACAGGGACCCCAACCCCCCCCCACCCCCCCACTCCGCCGGGCAGAATAGAGCTGTGCTCCATCGTGCTTTCTTGACTGCCACCTTTATGAAAGTAAGTGTCTTGGGAGTTGTGTTAGACAAGGTTCTGTAGAGAATAAAACCAGGACACTTATGATTTTATATATATGGATAGATACATACAGTGCAAAGGGATATAACAGCTTATTAGTCCACAGAGCAATACAGAGGGCTCGGTTCGGCTCACTCCCATAAAATAGTTAATATACTGGAAGTCTTTCAACTCGGGGCTGCTGGGTCCAAGGTCAAGGAAGCAGACAGCTGAGTCTTCCATAAAGCAATGCAGGTAGTCTGGCCCACAGGCAGCAAACAGCAGGGCGGGTCACGAACAGTCAGCCAGATGACAAGATTGGACAGTCCCCAGCTCAAGCAATGTACACACCAGCAATGTGCTGAAGCAGGTTTCGAAGGAACCTCAAGCTCTAGCGACAAGGTCCATGGGTTGGGTGTCCTGCAGGTAGTGTAGCTCACAAGTTGAGACAGAGAAACAGCACACTGGTCTGATCACCAGAGAACAAGAGAGAGAGGCTGGGTGGGCTCTCGAAGCCATTCATCTCTCTGCCCTCCAATCAAACTGTGACCTTATGTTCTTATTGGTGAGGTTGGCACAGTAAACTCACCTATCACAGGAGTTCTGAGCTCAAAAGCCTATCTCAGGAGCTCTGGTGACAGGTGGATTATGTGTTGGGCTGCTCCCTTCAAGGTCAGTAGCTGGAACTCACCAGCCACTCAGTGGCAACAGAAGATAAGACTTTCTATCCCCTAAGGATTCACATCCTCGGGAGCCCACAGAGTCACTGTGATTTGGAATTGGCTCAGTGGCAGTGAGTTGGTTTGGGTTTTGGGATGTCAGTCTCATACAGAGTCACTGGGTGGATTAGAACCACCAACTTCTGGGTCAAAGGCTGAGAGGTTTTTGTTCCCTACCAAGAGTCCTGAGACAAGCATTTGCTTATGAGGATTCAGCAAGATCAGAAAGACAAGAGTGGCCTTCTCTAATGTGATCCTCTTGGTGTTTCATTGTCATTTCATTTTAACGAGTTCAATGCAGAAAGAAGGCGGGCAACACCAGCTGCCATGTTGCCTGACCTTCCCATCCCATGTGTGTTTACACCCCTTGGCCCAAATGGTCCTACACCACTTCTGGCTGCAAGAGAGCCTTGGCGATGTTGTATTAGCTTCCACAAACCGGGCGATGACTGGGAGGATGGTGCAGGGGCAGACGGTGCTCTGTTCCGTTGTGCAGAGGGTGACTTTGGGTGACTTTCTCGCATCTAGCAACAGTACCCCATAGGGCAAAGCCAAGGTCATTAGGCACATCTTTGCTGGCCCAAGCTCGCATTGTCCACTTCTGACCTCCCCATGAAGTCCAGACGCAAATATAAGAAATCATGTTGTTGTTGGGTGTCAGTGAGTCCGTTCCAAAGCCTCGTAGTGTTTGCTAGGCTGTAAGCTGTACGCTTTATGGAAGCAGGTTGCAAGTCTTTCTCCCATGTAGCTCGAGCTGGTAAGTGCCCTTGAACCAAAGCCTTTCAGTTAGCCGCAGAGCACCTAACTATTGCGTCACCAGGGCTCCAGACGTTCCTGGGAAGAAGTCCGTGACTTTGAGTCCCATTTCCCACAAACTTTTTGAAGTCCCCTTGTAGCTAACATTTATCGAGTGTTTACGATGCATGTTACCTCATTTGATCATCACAAGACCCTTCCTGCTCCAATGGTTATTTTACTGTCTCCATTTCACCGAGGTCAGACTGAGGCCGCTCCCTCTGACTT
>NW_022111357.1:34984645-34987121 GCF_000313985.2 Echinops telfairi
GTCCCCAGCCTTCCTTGTCTCAGTCAATTACACGACTAGACACTCAAGTCCCAAACCCAGAAGACAGTGTGGATTTCTCCTTCCTCTGCCCACCCGGAGACCATGGTCAGCAATTCCCACTGGTTCTGCCCTTTGAAGCCAGGAGACCATCATCTCACACCTGGGCCACCCCAACAGCCAAGCTTAGCTGCTCCCTCAAACATTCTTGCTACCACAGCTTGGGTGAACTGTCAAGACTTGTAATTATTCACCTTTTATAGCAGCTCTGGTGGTGTAGTAGATACATGTTGGGATGACAACCCAAGGTCAGTAGTTTGAAACCACCAGCTGTGCCACAGGAGCAAAATGAGGCTTTCTGTTTCTGTAAAGAGCAGAAACCCACAGAGGCTGTTCAATCCTATCCTATAGGGCCACGAGCTGGGATGGCCTGGCGGGCAGTGGGAATTCAGGTTGTATCACTCCACCCTGCTTAGAACCCTCCAATGAATGGTGTCCCTTTCTTCTTCAAAAGAAACGAACTCTCCCCCGTGGTTGGGAAAGCCCTTCCTGGTCTGACTTCAGCTCCTTCTCCAAGTCAGACACTTGCCTGTGGGGGCTTTGTACCGGGTGTTCCTTCCTCCTAAGAGTGTTTTCTTTTGCCTTCTGTTTACAGCTCAAACCATTAGGGGAATACTCACTGCCCTCTAGTCCATTCTGACCCACAGCGACCTCATAGGACAGGGTAGAGCTGCCCCTGTGCGTTTCTAAAACTGTAACTCTTTTTATTTTTAGATCATTTTATTGGGGTCTCTCACAACAAGAGACCCCAATACAATCGACACATCAATTGTATCCCACATATTCGTACATAGATTCCATCGTTCTTTTCTAGACATTTGCTTTCCATTGAGCCTTTGGGATCAGCTCCTGCCCCCCACCCCATCCCTACCCCAACCCTTGTAGTCCTTGATAGATTATAGATTGTTGTTATTTTCAAATCTCACACCGACCGCTGTCTCCCTTCCCCTCCTGGTTTCTGTTGTTCTTCCCCCTGGATGGGGGTGTGTGGTTACGTTCATTTCCACCAGTACCCCCCACCCCTGCCCACCTCTCCCCCCGCCCCCTCCCTTTGGGTCCCGCTATTCCCATTCCTGTTCCTGGTTCCGAGTGTCCTGAGTGAAACTGTAGCTCCTTAAGGGGGAGGAAGCCTCCTCTTTCTTTTCTCTCCATACTCTCCACAGGGAGGCATTTTCCCCAGACACCCCTTACCCGCTGTCTCCTCCCTTCTTCCTTACAGGTGGAGTAAGCTAGCTGGTGGGCAGTAACTAGCATGGCAGCTATAGTACAATCTGCACAAGCCAGAAGGTATGTTAGGCAGAGACTCGCCAGAGAAGGAAAATGCCAACATTTCCCACCCAAAGAAGCTATAGAAATGGCAAGAAAACTTCCAAGACTCCTAAAACATGAAGTTCCTGCTCTCCCAAGTTTGAGAGATCTTGCTTGCTAGGACGGAAGGAGTGCCCAGGGGATGGGACTTTCGTTGCTAAAACTGAAGCCGTCCTGGACAGGCTTGGATGAACGGCTCTCTTAGGGGTAACTGACATTGACCCTGTTTGTTTTTTTAATCAACAAGATTGCTACTGTTTGGCGCTATCAAGTTGTTTCCAACCCATATCACCTCGATGCACAGTAGAAGGACACACTGTCCACTCCTGCCCCATCCTCATAATTGTTGTCATCAAGTTCGCTGCCCCAAATCCTAAAACCAGGGCATTTGACACAAAATGGGAGTGTCTCTTTACAGACCCAAACTTTCCCTCAAGTGAGTTGTCCCCAAGTTCAGACTGGGAGATTTATTGTATATGTTCGTACTGCCCCTCAAAACCTGATGCCACAAGCTTTTTAAAGAACTATCTATACAAACAAACAAACAAAAAGAACCCCCAACTGTCTACAGAGGACCAGAGTGACAGCGCAACACAAAAGAGTGGACAGGAACCTTGGGGGGCAATGAGCGTGTCTGAATGAGGCAAGAAGAGCTCGGAAAGGAGATGAGAGGATGGTGGACACCGAACTGTCCATGCCAGAACTTTCACTGGTGCTTCTGCGCTGTGTGTCATCAACAGCTGTGACAGGGAATGAGACCGGCTGCAGCCATGGGCTGGGGTCTAGGAACAACTGGGAGGATGCACAGGACCGGGCAGTGTTTCCTGGTGTTGTGCTTAGAGTAAGGTGACCAGATTTTAACATTGGTAAAGTGGGACACCATTGACCAGGGGGAGTTCTTGATTAAAAATTTGGTCTATATGGAGCAACAAAAATTTTTATATAATGCAAAAATAGTATTGTCATATATATATTTTTAATTTCAACATAAGTACAATTTACAGATATAATACATAAAAAATTATGCATAGTGTTATTTTATTCTTTGGCATATTTCTCATTTGAGTGAATTTTTTTTTAGTAGATTGCTGTCGTTTAAAAGGTCATGAAA
>NW_022111357.1:34989412-34990959 GCF_000313985.2 Echinops telfairi
CTTGTTGTTCCCTTGTCCCTGGGTTTGTTAACACCACTTCCTTTCCCCCACCTACCCCTCTCCCCTGTCCCACCCTGGAACTGTCAGTCCCGTTGTTTTCTCCAGATAGTTCATCCAGCCTATCTTATTTAGACAGACTTGCCCAAAGTGTTATTAAAAAAAATCTTAATAACAAAATCCCTCATTTGCTCACAATAAATAAGCCTATCTTATTTAGACAGACTTGCCCAAAGTGTTATTAAAAAAAATCAAATAACAAAATCCCTCATTTGCTCACAGATCTGTCATTTTGGCAGGGTTCTCTAGGCATGGCCAGCTCTGCTGCACGGCACACTAGCGGGGGTCATTCAGTCTTACGGCTAGAGGGCTCCCTCCAGCTTACAGCTGCCATGTTGCTACTGAGCACCTGCTGTCTGTTAGCGGGGAGCCAGCCAGGGATGTAGGCTAGCAGCAAGGTTCCTTTCCAGGGGGCCTCTCCAGAGGCTGCTTGGGCTTCCTCACAGTGTGGTGTCTGGGTGCTAAAAGGAAGTGTTCAAAGAGAACTGGGAAGAAACTATATTGTCTGAGTCAGTCTCAGTAGTTATATAATGTCACTTCTGCTGTAGTCCTAGACCTGCCCGGAGCCAAAGGGAAGAACATGGGCCTCGTCTTTCCTGGAGAGGAGGGTCAAGGTCACATTGTGAGAGGAGCATGTGGGATGGGAGATATATTGCTGTAGCCATCTTGGAAAATATAATATGCCTCAGTTAATTCCTTTTTAAAAAACTCTCACAGAAACTAGGATTTCTAACCTAGACTTTATCAGTAATAAAGGTGCGATTTGGGTTTTTGTTGATTCTTTTTTCTTATTTCTCAGTTTGTTTAAAATTTCAACAGAGAAGTACTTGGATTGTGTTAGTCTGGGTAGAGACTAGAGAAACAAATGCCTAGACACTCATAGGTATATAGGAAAGAGCTTTATATAAAGAGTAATTGTACATTAAGCAAATATCCCAGCCCAGTCCAGATCAAGTCCCCACGTCCAATATTAGCCGATATGTCCAGTACCAGTCTGTAAATTCCTCTTCAGACTCACGTAATACATGCAATGATGCTGAGTGCAGGAAGATCATAGGCCAGTGGGTAGACAGTCTTGTGGATCCAGTGGCAGTAAAACCATCTTAACTCTGGCATGGGCCTCCATGTGGCTCCTCCAGTTCCAGGGCTCTAGCTACCATCAGCATAGGTCCATGTGGCTTGTCAATAGGAATGTCTCTCAAGGAGTGAGTGTCCCGCCTCCAGGGAGCTATTTATCTTCTTAGAAGCTCAAAATGAGGTCATCAAGCTGCGACCTGATTGACAGGCTAAACTCCACCCCTTCACTCGTAAGTCTCAAGTTGACAACAGATTATGTAACTACCACAGGATCTCTTTTAAAAATCTCCAAGAATAAGGGAAATAGAGGAAAGAGCTGGGAAGCAAAGGGCATTTATAGAGGTCTAGATAAAGACATGTACATATGCAAATATATTTATATGAGGATGGGGAAATAGATCTATGAGCCTATA
>NW_022111357.1:34991976-34994166 GCF_000313985.2 Echinops telfairi
GAGCGGGGAGGGAGTGGGAAAATGAGGACCTAATGCCGGGGGTTTAAGTGGAGAGATAATGTTTTGAGAATGATGAGGGCAATGAATGTACAAATGCACTTTACACAATTGATGTGTGTATGGATTGTGGTAAGAGTTGTATGAGCCCTCAATAAAATGATTTAAAAAAAAAACAAAAAACAAAAAAACCAGAAAGGTCAAAGACCTTTGATCTTTAGATCTTAGAAAAAAAAAGAAAGAAAAAAAAACCCTCCAATAATCACCTCCTCTGGACAGCTTTCTGATATCCATTCGCTCTACCTTATATTTCTGCAAGGTTTCTTCATAATCGTCACAATCTGCAATTGTCTTTTTCTTTTTAAACTTGTTTGTTGATTGCTTTTCTCATTGGAATATAAGTTTCAAGTGTCAAGGCCATGTTTATCACATTCACTACTACAATATCCCCAGGCCCTAGCACACTGCCTGGCAGATGGTAGGTGCATCCGTCTACAATCAGGGTGGTGACCGTTTCCAAAGAAGAATGGTCACTTTATTGAGTGGCTTCGCCTTGCTGAAATAAGGCTAACGGTGTTTTTAGCTACGGACATTGATCTTTTGGTGGGCTAGGATGGGTTAAGATCAAATCCCAAGACTAGCCTATTCTTTGTCACTGCAAGGACACATGCCTATGAACTTTGGCCAGCTTGTTGGAGCATGAACGGTTTAAATTCCAGGTAACTAAAGGAACAGGATATTGAGAAATCAGACTGACTTCCTGTCCCTAACATCCTGTTGTTCAAAAACTTGGCCTGAAAAGAAGGTTCACAGAAATCACTGATATGTGTTTTAGACTTTGTGTTGGTGGCTCTGGCTTTGGGCCAGCTTGGACAAGAGTCATCTATTATAAATGGAATTGAAAAACAGCTGCAGTGGATATAAATTGGATTACCCATATGGGAAACAGCAATTTCTCATCTACAATCCTACCATCTTTCCTCTAGACAAGGACCAAAAGTTCTCTCTGGAAAAGTAAGAGGGGAGAAAGTGAATTTAGTAAAATTTAAGCCCGGTCTTCCCTTCTGTTTGTAGTGGTTATTGGTTGGTCTGTGATCCGCATGGTCAGCCGTTCGAAACCACCAGCAGCTCTGAGGAAGAAATACTGGGCTTTCTACTCCCGTAAACCTTACCCTCTTGGAAGCCCTCGGGGGTCGCTATGAGTCAGCATTGATTCAATGGCAGTGGGTTTGACTGTTTGGTGTTTGTGCTGTTGGCACCTGCCAAGGGAACCATAAAATTATAGCCAAGAACAGGTCCTCAGCCTATGTCTGAGCACAATCCTCCTGGGAATTGATGTCCCTCATCCTACTGGGAGGGACACATATGGTGGGATTGTTCTATCATCTGATGGATTTTACACTGGTCCAGCATAGAATGGTGTGAACATAATGTGGGGCTTCACACCATCCATATCTCCCTCTCCAACACAAGGGAACAGTGCCATGTCATCAAGGAGCTTGATCCACTTCCTGGGGTTTGGTGGCCATCCACCAAGCCTGCTCCCACTCACGGCAGCACCACATTTAACAGGCATGGTATTGTCCAGCCCTGTGCCATCTTCTCAACCATTGGTATGGTCCAGCCATGGTGGTGGCTCCTGTGGTGTTTTGAGTGCCTTTCCAACGTCGGGAATTCATCTTCCAGCACTAGATCAGGCAAGAGTCTCTTGTAATCCGTAGGGTTTTCCTTGGCTGATTTTCAGAAGAAGGTCCAAAGGCCTTCATTTCTAATCCAGCTTTGCTCTGCTGGAACATGTCTATTGTGACTGGCCCTGCTGGCATTTAAAATAGTAGTGCTGTCACTTACAGCATCATGGCCACACACAAGCTACTGATGAGGGCTGGTGGCTCCACGGGTAGGCCTGGATTAATTTCAGGCTAAACCAATCAGAGTAGCCCTAACTCCATGGTCAGGGATTGATTTTAGGAATAAAGAGGTTTAGATAAATTTTAATCAGCCAATGAGAAGTGATGAGAAGTTTAATAGAATTTTTATTGAAAGATGCTTCTTTGATTTTAACTGTGGGGTTATGGGGAAGAGGGAACCCCACAAAACATCACAGGTTCGGTAGGCGCAATTGTACAGCGATAATAAGTAGAGATTATAGTAAAGTCATAGAGAGCATGAGAGTTAAAGGATAGAGTCAAGTAA
>NW_022111357.1:34994893-35000486 GCF_000313985.2 Echinops telfairi
TAAGAGAAATCCTTCTGTTCCCCACATTTAACAAAGAGCCATGAGCAGAAAATGAGTGAAGATTCTGTGTCTGTTTGGCGGGACCAGAATTCTCCGTAGTTTGAGATGACCCAATCATCCCCCATGAGCTCTCCGGGGGCCATAGCCTGTTTCCAATATAAACAGATGCCGTGGAAAAGATCACTTGCATTTTCTTGGGTCTTGACTGCATCTGGCTTGTCATCTAACTGCGGGAAGCAGAGAACGGGAAGAGAATGTGGATGGATGGATCCTTCATTCTCATATATTAAGAAGTCTGGCAGGCTGGGTTTCTGGGATGGAGGGAGGCCTCCCCCCGTGTGAGCTGGAGATGAGTCCCGATCACATGCTCATAATTAACATTGTTCCCCACTATATCCTTCCATAACAGTGCTACCTTAAAGTTACCTCTTACCAGCATGTGGCTGATTGCTATCTGGTCTGCAGCTTTAACTAGAGGAGCAGACATATGCAGTTTATTACTCTCTAGGCGCTGAAGACAGCCCCTCCCCCCTTCCTGCCCTGGGCACTGGTGTTAGGTTACTACTCCTATGCACTCAGGGACCATTAGGTTTAGGGTACAACCCACTTTGTTACCTATGTGGTTACCTGTAATTAGTGGGGGCTTGGTTCTCTCTCTGCATGGACCTGACTCCTGAAGTCGCGACTGTGAAGGTGAGCACTTGCGTGCTTTATCTTGTCTGATGTCTCCTTAATTTTACCCCTCATTTACACAACCACCCCTTGGACCCATTCGATTGTTGGGGCTGGTACCCAACATCTAACCACTGGTTTCCTGGGCTAGATCCAGTGTCCTACTGTATTGCCTGCTGATTCTGGGAGTCTTCCTCACCTTCCCATCTTATCTGCCACCCTGAAATCCATTCACTTCTGTAGCCAGAAGCATGCTGTCTGACCTGCCACCTTGGGTTCATGGGCCACTGCATTTCCTGGAGTCAGAAGAAATATCCAGCCTGAAATCTGACTCACTGATTTGGAACTTGCCCTCCTCTACTACAACTGTGTGAGCCATTCCCTTGACGTAACTCTCTTTCTCTCTCTCTCATGTATGTGTGTGTACATACATATACACGTTGAATGTCACAAGATAGTATATGTATGTGCTATCCACACTAATACAGTATACACACACACACACACACATGTGGGGTTAAGGGTAAGAGGGAACCCCACAAAACATCACAGGTTTGGTAGGCGCAATTGTACAGCGATAATAAGTAGAGATTATAGTAAAGTCATAGAGAGCATGAGAGTTAAAGGATAGAGTCAAGTAATGGAGTCAGACGCAATTCATGGTAGCATATCTCACCTCCGCCCGGCTTGATGGTCCTCGTGGAGGGGGCTCAGCCGTCAGAGAAGAAGCCGCTGCTTCGACCTCCTTAGTCACCTTCTCCAGCCACCCTCTGGCCAGCTACTCTCCGGCCAGCCACCCTCTCGAGTACCAGGGAGCCTCGTTATTTATTGCTAACCACGCATCGTAATCATACATCACAGAAAGGGGCAATACAATTCATTCTAGAACAAGTTTGATCACTCTAATGTCTCACATAATAAAACAGACCATTACTATTCTGGGAGGCATGCAAGTTCCCTGATAGTGGACAATAGCCTGAGTCACCAGGAGGGATATTAACATAGGCAATACAATCAATAGGAGAGGAATCACCTAGGGGTGTGCCCACATTGGTTGTGGAATACAGTGGTATCTGCTTGATCTAAACAGCTGATAATGGCTAACTAACCTTGGTCACCCTTGGGCGGGTTTGCCCTCTCTGGTATCCCTGCAAGTGAATAGACCACCATTATCCTTATCAGAAGGGAGTGGGTCTTATTCAGGGTGAGTCAGACTAATAGTCTAGCCACTACAGATGGCCAATGTCAAGGAGAATAACCTCTGACCTACTTTCGCCGAGAGTCACTCTTAAGCAGCTAAGTTTGGTACATATTTTGGGGAGACAACTTAAGAGAATTCCTTCTGTTCCCCACACACACATACATGAGAGAGAGATTTACATCAAGGGAGAGATTTACATCAAGGAAATATATATATACCCACACACATACACACACATACACACACACACACACACACAGTGTACGCGTGGGTTCCCTAGAGAAGTAAAACCAGTGACAATTATCTGTGTATGTAAATAAACCCAAACCACACTGCCATCGAGTCAATGCTGACTCATAGCGGGTCGACCCCCTGTGGGTTTTCAAGGCTATAACTGTTTACAGGAGTAGGAAGCCTTGGAACTGCTGGCGGTTTTGAACTGCTGACCATATGGATCACAGCCCAACATGTAAACACTATACCACGAGGGCTTGTGTATGTATACAGACATATTTATGATCACGAAGTGGTTCATACAGTTGGAGGAGTGGGTACGGCCAGCCTTGTTCAAGCCGGTGGGTCAGATATAAGCTGGAGGCTTCTCTTGACTCCTGAAGCAGCAGGGGCTAATGAACAGGATGCCGGAAGATGACGCGGGACAGCCTCAGGCTGGTGGAAGCAGAGCTGAATGAATCTGCAGTCAGCCAAATGAATCCGAGGTCATCGATCTGCTGATGGCGCATGAGATCGGCAGGCAGGGGATCTACCATCACGATCCAGATCCAGCAGAAGTGCGCACTGTCAGCGATCTCTAGACAGAGCGCGCCACACCCTCACTGAAACCTTCCTCAAGTGCGTCAAGGCGGTGCCAGACCGAGGAAGTGCTGCTCTACTCTGCTTTCTAAAGCTGCTTGGCTGCTTCACCGATCCATCACGGATCTGACCACATTATGTTAGATCACATCATGGGAGAATCCTGGCTCAGGAAGTTGACCTAAAACCTATCACATTTGTGCGAGTTGAGACCTGTTGTTCTGATGGTGTCCAATGAATGACAACCAGGGACCAACATATATTTGTGTGAGGTTTCTCGGGTGGGAAATACCTTGGTTCTTGGCTTCGCGTGAGAAAGAATTCATGCCGAAGCCTGGTTTCTAATCCAAGTGGGTTTTATAAAGGATAGAAGAAGTTTCGCGTTTTACACAGGCTCCCTCAGGGCACAAACCTGTGGTCACCCTGGTCCCTGTTCCATAAGCCCCCACCCCAAGGGGGGAATAATAGAAATGTGGGTGAAGGGAGACAATGAGTGGGGTAAGATACGAAATAACAATAAGAATATATAATTGATCAAGGATTCATGAGTGTGGGAGGGTGGGGGAAGGAGGGGGAAAAAGAGATGCTGATACCAAGGCTCAAGTAGAAAAAAAATGTTTTGGAAATGATGATGGCAACATATGTACAAGTGTGCTTAATATAATTGATGTATCAATTGTTATAAGATTTGTAAGAGCCCCCAATAAAATGATCGATTCAAAAGAAGAAGAAGAGCTGCTTTACTTTTGTGCATTTTTGGCATCAGGCTTTGGATTCTGAATTTGGCTCACCTCTGCCGGCCTGACCTTCCGATTTGGGACTGAATGGCACCCACACCCAGTGAGACATTTCCTTAAAGTTTCATAAGCCTCTGTGGGATGTTGCAGTGAATTTCAGATCCCAGGCACGTGAGGGAATATATTTAAGGGAGGATCAGGGAAAAATGATGCAGAATAGCATCTTGGAAGAGTGGGACATTTGGGGCATCATTAATATCCAAGTTCTTGGGACTAGTCCGGTACAAATTCTTCTAAAATAAATTATTACTCCAATGTTTAGATGTCAGGTTGAGTGCTAACTCTCCATCAGTGGTAACCCTTCTGAGCTGGAAAGGTTCTCACCAGCACCTCGCTATTTTAGAGAGAGGCTTTGGGCTCACCCATGGCTGTGGTGAGCTGGCTGACGTACCTGGCACTGGAAACCCATCAGCAAGGCAGCAGCTCTCCCATCGTGTCCCACAGGCAGCTCCACTGCGGAGCGGCATCCAGGGATTCGCAGGGCATAGTCTTCCCCTCTCTCTTTGCAGAAAGGGTGAACTATGAAAATCAAGATCACAGGTAGACCACTTCCCCACCACTAAAACGGCTGGAAAGAAACAAGTGTTGATGAAGATGTGAAGCACTTAGAACCTTCATCCGTTGTTGGTGGGGTTGTAAAATGGTGCGACCGTTGTGTAAAACTTTAGTGGGGGTCTCAAGCAGTTACACACGGGATGATCACATGCCCCAGCAATTCTATTCCTAGGTATGTTCCCCAAAGACTATAAAGTAGGACTTCAAACAGATACTTGTGTACCCACATCTTTGCAGTACTGTTCAACAAGATGGGACCATCTCAAGGGACTACCAAGTGGAAGATGGGAAAACCAAAGGCAGTCTGTCCATACAATGGATGTGGTCGTTACATCATTTCACATCAACTTGAAGATATATAAAAGTGTAGGCACAGGGTTTAGCCTGTCAATCAGGTCACAAGCTGATGACTCCTTGTGCATGGCCTTCTGATGAGGAGGACCCTTGGAACCTCTCCCTCTCTCTCTGCACCCCACTTTCCAGCTGGAGAGCCCCTCTGGGACCTGCCAGAGCCTGGTGATGCTTCCTCCATTACTGGATCCACAAGACCACCCACTGGCCTGTGCTGTTTCGGCATTCTCCATCATTGCATGTGGCTGCATGAGTCTGAAGAGGACTTCCAAACAAGTATTGGACCTATGGACTTGAGTGGGACTGGGCTTGGATGTTTTCTTGATATATAATTACTTCTTCATATAAAGCTCTTTTTTGTTTGTTATTATAAAGCTCTTTCTTACACATATATGAGTGTCACTGGATTTATGTCTGTTGTCAACCCAGACTAACATAATGGGGCATTATTTGACCATAAAGAGAAATGAAATTCTGAAACATGCCAGGATATGGATGAACCTTGTAAAACATTACGCTGAGAGAAATAAACCAGACAAGAAAAGACAGATGCTGTATGATCCTACTAATATGAACTACCTAGACTACGCACATGTGTAGAGACCAAAGTTTTGAGAAGTTCCCCGGGGCGGGTGGGAGGGAAAATGGTGAGTTACTCCTTAAGGAGCATGGAGTGTCTATGGAGGGTGAGGGAAGCACTGGAAACTGGACAGTGAGTGGTGATGGATGCCCAGCGAGGTGGACATGACTAGTCACTGAGTTGTATGAGGAAAAATGTGAAATGACGAATGAGTTGTTTTCTACATGCTTACCACACTTAAATGTCCCCTCCTCCCTCTGCTTAGGGATGTGTTTCCCTAGTGCTGGGGATTTGCACCGGTTGGGCAAATTCAACTTAGTCCTACCTGTGACTGAATGTACCAGACATCACCATCAGATTATCATACCATTGAAGCTTTATTTATTTGAAGGGGGTTCAAATCAACCTTGCAGAGCATTGTTATAAGGGGGGATGAAAATACCAAACTTTGCCCAAACTGCACTCTTGCTAAGAACAGGTGCTGAAAACAAACTGCTAGGATTCAAATATCAGTCCTGCACTTACACAATTACCTAATCAAGGAATACTAAAAATAGACTTTGGGGCCAGGGCATGGTACCCCATCAGACTCAACCGGAAAATAACCCTAAAGGTCAACAAACA
>NW_022111357.1:35001456-35008806 GCF_000313985.2 Echinops telfairi
ACTTTCCTCTAGTTCTTGAATGCTTCCCCCACCCCCACTATCATGATCCCAATTCTACCTCACAAATCTGGCTAGACCAGAGGATGTACATTGGTGCAGATAGGGACTGGAAACACAGGGAATCCCGGACAGATGAACCCCTCAGGACCAGTGGTGGGAGTGGCGAGATCAGGAGGGTGGAGGGAAGGTTGGGTAGAAAGGGGGAACCAATCACAAAGATCTCCATATAATCCCCTCCCTGGGGGACGGACAATAGGGAAGTGGGTGAAGGGAGACTTCAGACAGTGGAAGACATGACAAAATAATAATTTATAAATTATCAAGGGTTCCTGAGGGAGGGGGGGATGGGAGGAAGGAGATAAAATAAGGAGCTGATACCAAGGGCTCAAGTAGAAAGAAAATGTACAAATGTGCTTGACAATGCATGGATGTATGGATTGTGATAAGAGTTGTAGGAGCCCCCAATAAAATGATTTCTTTTAAAATCACCTAATCAAGCTGCTTTCTTATCACCTATGGCTCACCCGGACACGTGCCCGGCACATGTAAGGGCACAGTAAGTGTTGGGCCACTCGTCCAAACAGTACTACTGCAGATTTTAGAAGTGGGCCGCGTTTATGCAGCCGCCCAGCAGACCTTCCAGAACTTGAGTAACTATGCACGTTGCTCTCCAGATTTGCTGCAGGCGGGAGGCTCAGGCGTGCCTCCCTGCCACTCACCCTCACCTGGAATGTCTCTCCTGTGACTTCCCTGGTGTCTGCAAACAGTTTCTGCTTATACATGTTTTGATCTGCCTACTACTTGCCTAGCAAAGAGACCTGGTGGCACGATGGTTAAGTGCTCAGCTGCTCTGAATGCGCTGGTGGTTTGACACCCACAGCAGTTCCCAAAGAAAAAAAGACCTAGCACCAATAAAGGTGACAGTTTAAGAAACCTGATGGGGACAGTTCTCTGTCTTACAGCGTCAGGATGAGTCAGAATCCGCTCAGCTACACACACTTGTCTAGATGTTTCAGCCAAATTGATTAAAAAACAAAGAACGCGTCCTGTACATTTTGCTCTCCATATGATCTGACAGTCAACATAAGGAATCATGTATCAAAGTATATGACAGATACTTTTGTCGTTCTCCCCACCTTGTCCTCTATGTAACGTTGTAGCTTGTTTTTCTAAGTAGGGGGTGGAGGGGGGTATTTCCTAGATCCACTGGCCAAGGACTGCCTGATTCACGAATCTTTCTGAAGCCAAATCAACTCTTTGATTTTAACTGGGTCAGAATTTTCTTTCAACAAGCCTGAACCATCCCTTTGGCCCCTCTCTATGCCTTGAGCATCAAGAACTCACTCCTCCATTTAAAGGTTTGCTGTTCACGCGTACACACCAAACAGGTCAACAACCGCAGAGAAGCTCTCTGGGGGCTTGGCGTCCACCTGGAAATGTGCTTTTCCAAGAGGGAAGGGCTTTTGTGGCAGCTTAGTTAACAAACACATGAATCGGGGAGGGAGTCCAACACAAAATGCCAGCATCACACATTTCCTCCACTCTACACTCCGCTTATAAAAAGAAACTACAAAAAAAGAGTAAAAAGACGTGGTAGGGAACAAACAATGGCATAATTTCTTCTTCAAAGGACGTCACAACAGTTGTTCACATGGACTCCTGGGTGAAGTTCATTGTTATAATTTCCATTATGCTACAGGAAATTCTGCCCTTGGGGACTGCGGGCAGCTTGCTGTGTGATTATGTTATGGCAATAGCAGCGTTGGGTCAAAGAGCCAAACAGCGTGTTCTCTGGACCAACTTTCTTGTCCATAAATAGTGCAACAATAGGCTATTTCGCCATTTTCAGGCCTCAATGCGCTTTACCCAGAAGGTAGTTGTCAGCACCCTCACAGCTAAGCAAGGAGTGGGCCCTAAGTGTCATTTTCAGCTGTTGTATCTAGGTGTATCCCCCCCCCCTCCCCCCTGGAAGAAAATCAAAGTTTCTTGCTTTATCTGTTTCTGCCTTGATATTCTTTGTTAGTGTTGGTGGTATGCTGGCTCTTAAACTCCGTCTTAGGACCTGTGATAGTAAGCGGTTCTTCATTCAGCAGTTCCATATGGAGAGCTCCTAGGTCCCCAGCTGTACACCCCTGGCTCTTTGAGGAGCTGGCCTGGCAGCTTTAGGAGTTATGTCTGGAGCTGTGTGGCTAAGACCAAAGTGAAGCACCTGCCTGCTAATAGAAAAGCTGGCAGTTCAAACCCCCCCAGTGGCTCCATGAGGGAAAGAGCTGGTCACCTGCTTCTATGACGATCTCAGCCCAGAAAGGGCTAAGGGACAGTTCTCCTGTGTCACCCTGAGCTGGACTGACTCAACAGCACCCAACATCAGCAGCAGAATAGATGTGTGCCTGCTTTATGGAACATTTTCCTTTTTGAAATGCATAGATTCAGATCTGCCGACTGCCTGTTGTTCGCTGCGTCGAGTGGGTCCTGTCACAGCGACCCTACATGTCTAAGAATGACGGCCTGTCGGACCTGAGCTCTCGCCCACCGTCGCAGCCACTGCATCCGTCCATCTGGTCTCGGGACTTCCTCCTTTTCACTGCCCTCTAGTTGGCCAAGCAGGATGGCTTTTTCAGCTCCTGGTCTCTGCTGATCATGTGCCCAGAGCTGCCCACAAACCTGTCATTTAAAGGGCTGTCTTCTAAAGAATAGGAACCCTTTATCTGGAGTGGACTGTGTATGAAATAGAGTGGGGGGGCGCTTCAAAAAGGTCAAGGAAAATGACTGAAAAATGGATTTTTCCCATGAACTCTCTGAAGCCCCTTTATATAAGTGCAAAAAAAAAAAGGGGGGGGTAAATTCTTTGGTGTTTTCATTCGAAATTTAACTCCCCTCCTGTTTCTATGACAAACTATTTTCCTGAACCATAAAACCCTCCCATAAAAAGCCATTCTTGGTCTTGCGTTGCCTCTTGGGAACATCTTAACCAGCGGGAAACCCAAAGACAAGCTTGTATGTCTACCATCCAGCTGTGCGCTTGGTGACTGAGCGGTCAGTGTTGGGTAGGATTCACACCAAGGTCAGGAGAAAAAGCAAAAGAAAATAGACTCTCAACCCCGCGCCAGTGACTCTCAACAAGAGGAGATGAGCAGTAGGTAGTGTCAGGGCCGCGACTGCTTTTGTAAAGGCTTTTCTCCAGCCGGCGTCCGGCCCCTTCCACTGCAGCGGCGTCTCACCGCTCAGCTAGTGTGCGTGCCCCTCCACATCCCGCCACGCGGCAACAGGCCCTGAAAGGGCTGCTGTGCCTTTGTTTGCTTCTAGCTTGGAAGACTGTAATGACGAACGTGTGCCTTGTATGTGTTTCATGCTACGTAAGTGAAATGTTCTTAATTTCATTTTAGGTAGTTCATTGCTAGTGTATAGAAACTGACTGGAGTTAAAAAACAACACACACACATGCGCACAAAGTCTCTGTTTTGGCTTACATTTGCAAACGGCAGATTCACAGTGGGGCTGGACGGAGAAGGTAGGCCGGTTCCGAACCTGGAGTTCTGTGCTGAGGTCATGGAGAGTGTCTCCCCAGTTATCCATCGGCTCAAAGACCTGGGCTGAAGGGAGCTCTGGGCTGACCCAGGGAGGCATTTCTCCTGGTCTGGAGGGCTCCACCCAGTCTTAAATAACGACGCTGCAGAAGAGTCAGACTTCACAGAATCCTTGAATGAGACCCCTCTTTATCCGTGGTCCTTTCTGTTCAGATAGTGTGACATCCTCTTTTTGGTAGCTCTTGCAGGTAAAGGGCTGTGGGTGGCCAAGCCAGCACAGGACCCACAACACTCCTGTACTTCCGAAGTGTGTATGGCCTAGGTCAGGCAAAGACTTTCTCCCTCCGGTGGACATCAGAATTACCTGCGTACCTTTATAAGCACTTAGGTTCTTGGACCCCAGGCCCTACCTCCAAAGGCAGGGTTCCAGGTTCGTGTGTCGTGACAAAGCTCATTCTCACATGTGCCAGGGAGGAGGATGGGTGTCATGTACTTGTCAGGAGCCCTCACAGTGAACTCTGTATGGCGGGAGATGCTCGATCGAGGGTGCATTTCCTAAAGTCATCATCTGAAAATATCATCCTGGGGGAGGATGGCCAGCCAACCAAAAATTCACTGCCATCAAGCCAATTCTGATTCATAACAACACTTTGAAAACCCCTTTGGGGTGTCTGAGGCTATAAATCTTTAGGGTTATAAAAAGTATCTTTCTCCCTCGAAGTGGCTGGTGGTTTCAAACTGCTGACCTTGAGGCTATATGACCAACTCATAACCCACTATGTTACCAGGAAGCGGCAAGAGATACCCGCAAAGCGTCAGTGCCCTTCGTAACTGAAGGAAGGATTTCTCACGGACTCCTGCTTTTCGCACCGTGCTTCTCTTCCGTGCTAGAGCCAGATGCCCTTTTTTGGCATATCCTCTTCTAGCTTTTGTGCTGATCATCTCTCGTCTTGAAGGCAGATATGTTCTAGACAAACAAGACCATTCTGAGAATATTTATCATTAACAGCTCCTGATTAAAAAAACAACAACACACGCCCGATTTTAATTCTTTACTGATGTTTATTCCACCTTTAAGCTTTAGCTTATGAAAGCAGGGTCATGATTCCTTTCCCAAGTGACAGGATCCGGTCTCTCAAAGCCGCAAAGAGAAGTGCAACATGTCGCTCGCTAGGGGTCTCATGACGTGGCTTCAGCAGTGTTTCTCTGCAGTGGGGCCAGGATGACCCCAGCATTCCTGTCTTCACTCTCGGCGCTGTAGAGACTATGCTGTTCGATGTATTCTTGGACAAGATCTGGCACCAGGTAGCGAATGCTCTGGCCCCTGCGCAGGGCGCGTCGGATCTTGGTGGACGAGATGTCATTAGTGACCCACTCGTTCACCAGGTGGATGTTGGCCCGGTGTTGCCACAGCACATCTGACTCGTAGATGAATTTCTGAGCATCGTTTCCAGCCCGAGTAATACAGACAAGCCCATAGCCTCCCACGATCTGGGCGACGTCCTCACTCTTCCACAGATTGGGGACACCGAAGGACTCCAGCAAGTCTGCTCCACACAGCAACTTCACCGCAGGCATCCCTGGGGAAAGAAGGCAGGGCGTCAGGGTCCACTTGTCTTGGTGCACCCTGCCTCAGAATGGGCGCGCGTCTCTATTTCTCGCTGGGAAGAGGGGCCACAATCTTCATTAGAATCAGACCCCCAAAGGAGATTGAGGAGACTTCAAAAGTTACGGAGAAACCACTGAAGCCATGGATGCTAAAGTAATGTGTGGTGAAGAAATCAGACGGTGCCTAGCTATGAGAATGAATAGTGTCCGGGATCTTAAAATAAGCAGCCATCTGAGAGAGGTGTCAGCTAAGTCCACATGGAAGAAGCATACCAGCTTCCTCCTTGTGATCCAAGGACTGTAAATAATGAAATCCAAGACTGGAGGAAGGGACAGTATTAGAGCTTACACTCTGAGCACCTGGTTTGCAGGCTATGGATGACAGTGAAGGTCCAAAACCCATTTGCAGAGTCCCCACACAGATTAAGCCTCCCTTGACGCCCTTCTGACAAATGACCAAGGTCGTGAATAGCCTTGCTATCACACAGTGTGAATTAGAAAGTGGATTAATGCAGGTGTGGTTATGGTAAAATTTAAGATTCTCTACTTGACTCATTTTAAATGTACTCCAGTTTGTATTATTTTCTGTTTTCTTTTATATTGAGTTTTTGTGTTTCATTGGTTTATTGTTGGGGATTTGTGTGTTGCTGAAGTCTGGTTTTCTTTATAGAAATTCAGGATAAGCAATGATCAACTGTATAAAATATCTTTAAAAAGCAAAATAATAATATTTCATAATATTAGATAAATTAAAATACTGTACGCCACTATAGTATAGTATTAAAATATTAAATCTTCCAACCTAGACCTTAATATAGAACCCCACACTCAATCCTTTGTAGTGGCGTGCACTCCAACGCATGGTCAATCAGTCCATGGCAGCGTTCAGGTGTGTCAGAACGCACACTCCATAGCGTGTTCAGAGACGACAGTCTTATGGGAAAGGCACCCTGATGGGCGGGGGTGAAAGCACTCAGCTGCTGACAGACAGGTCGGCTGTTTGGACCCGCCCCGTCGCTCTCTGGGACAAAGAAGTGGCAGTCTGTTTCAACAGAGGTTCACCACCTTGGAAGTCCTGTGGGCAGTTCTACTCAAACAGGGTTATGAATCAGTCACAGAAATAGACAGCAGGCTTTCTGCCACTGAGTGGATTAACACCACGAACTTCTCTGTAACAGCTAAACATACACAGTTTGTGTCACACAGGAACCTGGACTTGATATACCTATCTTTATGTGTCAGATAAAGGACCTCACAACTTATTTTGTAATTTCCCTTTCCTATGTTATGTGTCGTTAAGTAAAAAAATATTCCTCTGTGTTTACATAAAAAAAAATTTAAAAAAAGAAACTGAGGATAAGCAAATCTACAGAGCCAGTAACTGGGTTAATAGTTTCTTAGGGTTATGGCAGAGGAGGTTGGAGAGTAATGGGGAACTCATCGTGAGCACAAGAATGAAGACAATGTTTTAAAATTGATGGTGGTGATAATTGACAACTATTTTTAAATATCTTTTTGAGCTATTTAAACCAGTGAATGGTATAGGATGTGAATTATATGTCAATAAAACTTAATACAATAGGAAAAAATACCAAAAAAGGTTTAGAAGTACTGCAGAAGAAATGTGTTCGGCGCAATTTCTGTGCACCCTTTCTTCATAAGACTGTCAAGGGGCTTTCCGAGGGGTCTAGCTGTATTAACGACAGTGCTGGCTGCTGCTGCTGCTGGACGCTGTAGGGGTTCTGAGGCATCTTCGTGGGTTAGCACAGAACTGCTCTGTAAGGTCCCCTGGCTGTGGTTGTCAGGGAGGCAAATTGCCAGGCTCTTGTCTGGTAGAGGTGCCCTGGCATCCTATAAACACGAGTCAAACATACAAACCTTTCGTTTTCGGCTCTAGGGATCTCTTTTGACTAAAATCTTGCCTTTGCTCAGTCCACTTCCTCTTTTGTCCAGGCCTTTCCAGAATAGGCGAGTCCTGTTGGTTATCCCAGTTCCTCGCCTCCAGTTTCTCTTGATGATGTCTGTAAAACAGTAAGAATGGCCTGGTAGGATGTGACCAAGGGCAATGTAACCGAGAGGAATTACTGAAACCCAATGAAGGCTGAGCATGATAGTGGGACAGGAGGAAAGTACAAGGAAATAGAGGAAAGAGCTAGGAGGCAAAGGGCATTTATAGAGGTCTAAATAAAGGCATGTACATATGTAAATATATTTA
>NW_022111357.1:35009426-35015439 GCF_000313985.2 Echinops telfairi
ATGTACACTGGTACAGATAGGAAATGAAAACACAGGGAATCCAGGACAGATGAACCCCACAGGACCAGAGGTGAGAGTGGCGATATCAGGGGGGTGGAGAGAAGGTGGGGTAGGAAGGGGGAACTGATCACAAGGACCTACATATAACCCCCTCCCTGGGGAATGGACAACAGAAAAGTGGGTAAGGGAGACGTTGGAAAGTGGAAGACATGACAAAATAATAATAATTTATAGATTATCAAGAGTTCCTTAGGAAGGGAGGATGGGGGAGGGAGGGGAAAAATGAGGAGCTGATACCAAGGGCTCAAGTAAAAAGAAAATATTTTGAGAATGATGATGGCAACAAATGTACAAATGTGCTAGACAATGGATGGATGGATGGATTGTGGTAAGAGTTGTACAAGCCCTAACAAAATGATTGAAGAAAAAAGAGATTTAAAAAAGAAAGAAAAAAATCCATTATTCAATGTGCTTGACACACTGAATGAATGTATGGATTGTGATAAGAGATGTAAGAGCCCGTAATAAAAGTATTAAAAAAAGAGAAAAAGATTTAGAGCCTCAGAAACCCAGTCCAGGGTTGCTTTGAGTTGGAATTGCTTCAGTGGCCTGCTGGAGTGATTTGAGGTGATGTGGGCAGTTATTTTTCAGTCTGGAGATGCTGAAAAACTCTCCCTATGTACACGAACAGTAATTGTATCTTTGCTTTGTACAACAGATTTCCAAAATTATTTGGCCTCCCACCCCCTTTGAAGAAAGGAAATTACTCAGCATCCTCCTAGCAACTAAACACTTTTGTTCATAATCCAGGATAAAGGGCAGGTATCTGTTTCTGCAGGCCTCCTGGATCATTCTAGCACCTCCCTGAGGGCGGTATTGCCCACTTTGGGAAACCCTGCCTTACACCATTTCTTCTTTGGAAAGCTTTCATGGGAAGGTTCTACTTTTGGAGAGCGGGGAAACCAGTAGTCGATGAGTGTGTAGGTATGACTGTATTATTGCCATTAATATGTGAGAATTGCTTTGTCATGCCGATCTAGAGAACAAAACAGACTAATTTGCCCAGACCACAGAGCCCCGATTTGAACCCATATAGCATGGTTCATGAAAGTATGCTGTTGAAAGTCTGCTTCCATAAAGGTCACCGCCGGCAGGTCTACTCTGTCCTGCAGGGTTGCTGTGAGTCAGGATCACCTTGATAGCTGTGGAGGTCTGGTTCTAGAGCCGTGCGGAGTGTGCTCTGCTAAGGAAGAGAAAGGCCGTATAAAAGGGCCCGATGCCAAGGATAAGGTCCTGGGTGGGGAAACAGAAGTGGGGCTTGATTCTGGAATGGCAGCAGGAGACCCCTGGCTTTACAACTGTGCAAAGTTACTCAAGGAATAAGCTACACTTGTGGGATCCAACTGTGGGTTCTTTATGCCCCCAAATCCCTTCCCGTTGGAATGGCTGAGCTGACTATATAATGGACATCAGGTTCCCATGGAGCCAGAGGGCTGGGGTCGGCTGGGACCCATGAGGCTGGTCTCTGATGGGAGAGTGTTGGGCCAGTGGCCAGGGGAGACTGTGCCAAGATTGCAGTCAGTCCCCTTGATAAGTCGTTTACTTATCGACTTACAGTCGAAGCTGTCTACTGACAGTGTCTGATACCACACTGACCACACTGAGTCAGGGGTCCTTGCAGTTCCAGGTGTGACTGCCATTCTCCTTATGAGATCCACTCGGGAAAGAGGTGGAAGGCCGTCTTCCTGTGGCTGTGGAGCCCGATATACAGAGCAGAAGCATGGGCGCCAGACTGCACAGTCCACAGTCCAGCGCTGTGGTTAGGAGCTTGCGGGTGTCACAGCGGCTGTCCTGAACTCCTATATGAGCTTGTGACAAAATGCCAGGGCAGCCCCCACTTCCACTCCTCCCGCGTGTCTAGGAATTTTGTATGAGCACCTAAATCCCCTTCTTTAAATACAGAATGATTTCTATTTCCTGCTCTGAACCCTGGCCAACTTAGTTAGTAAGCAGACCTCAAAACTGTAAGGACCAAGATTAGAAATGTCTTTTTAGAAAGCTCTTTTCTTTTTACACCCGCGCTACTACTCGGTCGTTATTCGATGTTATTTGCTCTGGTTTCGGAACCCGTCCTTTGGGAAGTGCTTCAAACCTATGAGCAGAGAGTTTGTGATTCACCCCACGGGCTGTCGTGGGAGCAGTCACAGGAGGCTTGTCCATGATCAAAGATCATGGCTTTTCTCCTTTGAGTCCCTTGAATTTTTCTTTTATGCCCAAGACAATTGATGACAACATCCAACATCAGCTGGGGCTCAGATGGACAAGGCAGGTCAACTTCTTCTGTTCTCACCAGAGACATCACAGAGCAGCAAACACGCCAACGTCTCTCACCAAAAGGAAGCCAGAAAGGCTGAGGAATACCCCCGCTCTGCTCCCCTCGAAGGAGCACGCTCTAGAGCCACTGACCGCACACCGGAGAGGCCAGACTAAGCCTCTCCAAAAGGTTGACGCTGTCAAGGATTTTATTTTACTTAGATTCACCATCGATGCTTGTGGAAGCAGCAGTCAGGGGACGAAATGCCGCACTGCGCTTGGGTCAACATGCGGCACAAGCCTTTTCACGGTGTTGGAGAGCAAAGATGAGACACAGAAGACTAAGGTGCACTTGACCAAGCCAAGGTATTTCCAACTGCCTCATCTGTTGGACACTGAATAAGGAAGACTGCAGAAAAACCAGTGCATTTGAATTATGAGGCTCGTGGAGAATATTGAAAGTACCATGGACTCCCAAAAGAACGAACAAAGGAGTCCGGCCAGAGTGCGCCTTAGAGGCAAGGATGGTGAGACTGTATCTCATTTACTTGGGACATGCTGTCAGGAGGGACCAGTCCCTGGAGAAGGCCATCCTGCTTGGGTGAGAGGAAGGCCCTCGATAAGATGGATGGACACGGTAGCTAAAACAATGACTAATTGTGAGGCTGGAACAGGGCTGGGCAGTGTTTTGTCACATGGTGCATCAGGTCGCTGTGAGTCCGGACTGAGTGGATAGCACCTAACAACCACCACCACCAGCCTTTCCAAGATTGGTGACAGTTTTACAAACTGGTATTTCACAATGGAGTCTCCCTGCAGGTGCAAACCATTAGCGCTCTGAGCTGCTACCTGAAAGGTGGGCTATTTGAATTCACTTCCAGGAACTTTGAAAGAAAGTCCTGGTGATCTCCTTCCAAACATTCCACCATTGCATTGAAGATTCTATGGCGCACACTTCCTCTCTGACACACACGGGGCCCGAGGGAGTCAGAGTCGAATTGATGTCAACTAGTTGTATGTTCACAGGTACAGAAAGTCACGGTGGCCCCAACCCATTTCCACAGAAGTGACAAGGTGGGCATCACCATAAATACCTCAGCACTTTCGCAGTCTCTATCCACTCATTCTGGAGACTTTCCCACGTATCAACCTCCACCCATTTAGAATTCTTGGTGGCCAGCTCTGCCATGATAATCCGGTGATGGGCAGGGAGGAGTCCTTTCTTCTTATACGCATCACCGACCGGAGAAATAATGCCTTTGATGACTCTGTACTTTCCTGGATGGAAAATCCAATTTGAAGTAGGGATAGCAAATTGTTAAGAGTTGACTCACAGCAAACTTCGTAATCAACGCTGTTTGATAATCATAGCTCCCCCTTTCCTAACCTTTGAGTTCTCTAGAAGTAATTTCCATTCCCGGGAAAAGGAACCAGCAAGAAATTATTTGGTTGCTCGCTTTTCTATTTTTAAACTACTTCTTGGCTCACAGAGTATTAGCACGTTAAATAAAGGAAATGATGATACTGCTAACAGTTTTCAACTCTATCAGACACGCAAGGTCATGAATCTTTATGGAAGCAGAGTCACATCGTTCACCTTCAGAGAGGCTGGTGAGTTTGAACCATCAACCTCTTAGTTAGTAGTTGGGTGCTTAACCACTGTGCCACCAGGCTCTGTAGGGCCCAGATAAATGAGACGCCTGGCATGCTTGACTTCGTGGTAGTTACTTAGATGTTCACTTCATAATTACCGATTTGATTTATGCACTGCTCTTTGTGTGAGCTAAACCTAACAAGAAAAAATGAATCAGAAAAAGAAAAAAAGGATTAAAGAGGTGAAGTGAATTGATATATGGACTGAGCATATTCAGCTTTGTACTCCCTGAAAACCCCATGAAGGGGCAGACAAGACACATAAAGAGAAGAAGAAACCCCTGTCAGTGCTGGAAACAGGAGGGGAACGTGTCACTGATGACTCAGACATTTTGAGACATTCCAGAAAGACAGAAAGCAGTTAGGATCATCTGTAATGGAAAACACAAATGGATGAAACCAAATCTCTGTGCGAGTGTGAACAGTCCCCCAGAGTGGCAGCTACTGTCCAGGAAGAAACACAGCAGGACCGGACTCTGGGGCACTGCTGCCAGACTAAGCCCAGCAGGTGGGTCTCTTTCTCCTCTCCTGCTGGTGTTACGGCATAAAGCCTCGAAAGATAACTAGGGGGAAAAGGAAACTAGGGAATCTCCAATGATAAGAAAGCAATCAGGAAAATCAATACATTAAAAGAGGGGCCAAAACAAACTAGAAGAGTGAATACTATGCCGAGTTTGTAGAGAGAAAAATAAAATCTATGAAAGAAAATAAATTCATATTATTGCATTCTTAACAAGAAAATATAGGACAAATAACAAAGATCTTGGAAATTAAAAAATGTCCAGAAAGAAATACAGATGGGCGTAGAGCACACAAACCTAGAGAGGGTTTGACGACCTAAATAATCCACTGGAAACGTCTCCCAGAAAATGGAAGGGCAATGATCCTCAGTTTGTTCATGCCTCCCTGCATCTGCATGTTCAAATGTTCCTTCTCACACCAACTCTGGGCTTGGGTTTGAATTTTGCTTCAGTCAGTGGAACGACAGGCTATAGGACACAAGAGGAAGTGTGAAAAAATGTTTGTGCAGTGGGGCTTCTCTTGTGTTGCTGTTGGGAATTTTACAGGGCAGTCAGAATGCCCATTAGAAGCGAGGATGGTGAGAATGCATCTCACATACTTAGGATCTGTTCTCAGGAAGGCCCACACCCTGGAGAAGGACGTCATGGTTGGCAAAGTAGAAGAGCAAAACGAGAAAGACCCTCAACAATACGAACTGACACAGTTGGTGCGATAATGGGCTCAGAGACAGAAACGACGGTGATGAAGGCACAGGACTGGATATGTATCCAGGTCACACAGCGCGAGTTGGAACTGACTCAATGGCCCCGAATAACAACGGCACAAGAGCAAATTAACCTTAGATGGATGGTTCTACATCAAGAAAAGATGGTTGAAAATCAGTGAAGAAAAAATTCAATTAAAAAGTAAGAAAAATAATAATAAATCTGAAGAAAATAATAAAGAACAGAACTTAATAAAATTAAAAGGGTATAAGGAAAGGATCAAAAAGTTCTTTATAAAGATTAGACATACAGCCTCTCTCTGACAAATTGAGAATATAAGTGCCACATACATATCAAACAAAAGTCACTATAAATATATAAAATACCTTTAATAAATCAACAAGAAAAGGAAATCATTAGAAAATAGAAGATATCAACAGTCAATTAAGAGAACTAAAAGTGGTCCTTATGCTCTAACCCTATGCCCTATCCCCTTAATTACGAGGAGGTACCCCTCCCCCCCCAACAGAAAAAAGCTCGACTTTCTGTGGCAGTTATATAATCGGTCAACCTGTGAAGGGCCATAGCCAATGAGGCTTCTGTGTGGGCATGGCCTTCCCTGGAGGTGGAGACACCCTCTCGCTGCTTCATATTCCTGTAACAAGCCACATAGAGCTGGAGGAGCCACATGGAGACCCACACCAGTGCTGAGGTGCTTCTACCACTGGATCCATAAGACTTTCCACCCACTGGTCTGCATTTGGTGTCACTGCATGGTTGCATGAGTCTGAAGAGGAATTTACAGACTTATATCCACATAT
>NW_022111357.1:35017183-35033478 GCF_000313985.2 Echinops telfairi
TAGAAGAAGCGAAAAAATGAGGGAGGTTCTGTCAGCCATCCAAAGAGATGAGTTTGAAAAATGTTTCCAAGAATGGAATCTCAGATTTGACAAATGTATTAAGTGTAACGTAGAGAACTTTGAAAGTGTTAAGGTTGTTTTGTAAGAAAATTTAAATACATAGTTTGGGGAAAAAAATAATTCTGTTTTTTGGGGAGTACCCCCTCATATACTCACACAACTACACTCTTTCCCTCAGGATAGATTCCACCAAGTGGAATTAAAGGATATGTACAGTTCCTTTTATTTATTTTTATTAAAAGATCATTTCCATTTCAGTTTTGATGGATATTGCCAAATTGTCTTGGACAAGATTAATCAATTTGTATTGTCCATCTACTGTATATGTGAGAGCCCATTTCTCAATAACCTCTGATACTTGATATGGTGCAACAAATTTTTTTTGCAGTGAATTACTTAATATGGCCCTTCTAGCCACAGTCTTTGTGACTTCCACAGTGACTGGGTGGTGGTAGTTGTTGAATGCCATCAAGTCAGCAGCTGCCTGTGACTCACAGCAACCCCATGTACAACAGAACACAGCACCGCCTGGCCCTGTGGCGCCCTCACAAGGGTTGCTGTGCTTGAGCGATCCAGCTCATTGAAGGTCTTCCTCTATTTTGCTGATCCACTACTTTAGAAACCATGATGCCCCTTTCCAGGGACGGGCTCTCCTGGTAACGTGCTCAAAGGACATGAGGCAAAGTCTCACCATCTAAAGAGCATTTTGGCTGTACTTCTTCTAAGACAGGTTTGCTTGCTCTTCTGGTAGTCCATGATACTTTCAGTCTTCTTTGCCAATACCACAATTCAAATGAATCACTTCTTCTTCAGTCTTTCTGAGTCACTGACCAGACTTCACATGCATATGCGGTGACTGAAAATAACCATGGCTTGGGTCAGGCACACACAGTGACTGTTCTTTAACACTTTAAAGAGGTCTTGTGTTGCACACTTGCCCAATGCAATATGTGTTTGATTTCTTTCTTTTTAAATGGGTGCTTTGATTTATTATATTTACTCTATTTTTAAAACCGTATAATCCACGTCTACAATTCATTAATCACAAAAGAAGAGTTGTACAATCATTACCATAAGTATTGGATTTCTTGACTACCGCTTCAGTGAGTGTTGATGGTGGATCCAAGTAAAACAAAATCCTGACTTCAATTTTTTCTCCATTTATCATTATGTTCTCCAGTGGCCCAGTTAAAAGATTTTTTTGTTCTTTATATTGAGCTGTAATCCAGATTGGAGGCTGTAGTCGTTCATCTTTATCAGCAGGTGCCTTGAGTCCTCCTTTCAGCAATCAAGGTTGTTATCTGCACATTACTGGCTATTACTGAACCTTTCTCCAGTCCTGATTCCATGTTCTTCTTCATAGAGTCCAGCTGCTAAGATTACTTACTCAGCATACAGATTGAAAAATATGGTGGAAAGATACAACCCAAGCACAAACCTTTCCTGATTTTAAACTACCCACTATCTCTTGCTCTGTTCACACAACTTCCTCAGTCTATATACAGGCTGCACATTAGCACAATGAGGTGTTCTGGAATTTCCATTCTTTTCAATGTTATCCATAGTTTGTTATGATCCACATAGTAGAATGTCTTGCATTTTCAATAAAACACAAGCAAACATCTTTCTGGTATTCTCTGCTTTTAGTCAAAATCCATTTGACATCAGAAATGATATACCTTGTTCCACATCCTCTTCTGAATCCAGCTGGAATTTCTGGCTGCTTCCTGTTGATGTAATGCTGCAACTGTTTTTTATCTATCTTCAGCAAAAGTTTACTTCCCTTGTACTACTAATAGTCTCTTGTTTCACAACATACAAAGATGACTGAGAAAAAACACTATTCATTTAGACATATAGATATAAACCTAATATAAGTGAATCCCTGGATAAAGGTCAATTCTATAAAAATAGTGATGATCCATCCTTGTGAAACAAAGATTGAAAAATCAATGATTTTTCTCTAAATATATATGTTCCACACAGAATGGATGATAAATCTAGAGAGTGGTATACCACTGATGAAACATATAACTATCCTCTAGTAGTCCTTTAATATTTCTTCCCCTTACTATTATGGTGTTTGTTTTACCTCATTAATCTTGTCAGACCTGCATATGTTCATTTGTATAATTAAGAGTGTTAGATGCATGAAAGCCAAGACAGAAAATCCTTCAGAAATAGTAATGGGAGGAATGATTCCTTGAGGGTATGGGAAGAGGGGAAATGAGGGGAAAACGGGGAGCTAATAGCAATGGTGACTGTATAACCCCACTTGAGGGGAACGAATAACAGAACTGCAGGTGAATGGATACACTGTATGGTATAAGATACTGCACATAATAATAATACATAATATAATAATAAAGGTTCCTAGGGGGTAAAGTGGGGGAGGAAGAGGTTAAAGGAGATGTGATATCAAAGAGCTCAAGAAGAAGAAGAAAATGTTTTAAAACTGATGGTAGTAGCAATTGTAACACTACTTGATCTCACTGAATTATGGATTTTTATATCTGTAAGAGCTCCCAATAACATGATTAATTAATATATATAATAATATAATATGTTCTTCTTCGTTCCATTTATCATAGGCCATTAAAGAATCCTAGTGGTACAAGGTTTCAATCCTTGACTTGCTAAAAGGTTAGCAGTTTGAACTCACCAGTGGTTCTGTTGGGGAAAGATGTGGCAATCTGTGCTTCCAAAAAGATTACAACCTACGGGGCAGTTCTATTTTGTCCTAGTGGGTTGTTATTAGTTGGAATCAACTTGGTAACAATGAGTTTTTAAAAAAATTTCTAGGCCATTAGCCAAGTAATTCCTCAGGGGACATAGCTTACCCTCTTTCTTGGCTAAGTCCCTGAACAAGGAAGCAGGGCAGCACAATTGTGACTGTTTAATCAAACATATGCACGGAAAACTCACTGCCATCGAGTTAATGCTGACTCATAGTGACCCCCTGTGTGTTTCTGAGACTGTAACTGTTTACGGAGTAGAAAGCTCAGTCTTTCTCCCTCGGAGCTGCTGGTGGTTTCAAACTGCTGACCATGAGGATCGCAGCCCAACTTGTTCCTCTGTGCACCGAAATACACGTAGCTATCTTGATTCTCCAGTTGTTTGGGGTGAGTGTTCCTACCTGTTCCATTCATGTAGTCCTTGGCCAGCTCAAACAACCTGAGGTGCATGTTGGTGATGGGATTAAAGGAACCACAAGCAAGGAGAACTACTTCTGTCTTCTCTGAACTTTCCATGGTAAGAATTTGAAGTTCAGGATCTACATGGAAAACTCTGGCATCTCTCTTGTGGTCTGCAAACGAAAACACACAGAGAAATACAACGTTAGTCATCAATTTTTTGATTTCGTCCTATGTTCTCATTCTAAATACATGGAAAAACCTATCTGGCTTTAATGACTGTGCTAAATCAATGGCAAAAATGGCCTAATGCCTTGTGTCTCGTTTTCCATGTGAATTTGCAGATCCTACCACACAGGAATGGAGTCTACACCCCCACTCTGTCTGATTTGCTTCTGCCAAAAGAACGCAGCAGGTGTTCCAGTTCTGAGTCTAGACCTTAGAGACCTGTGTACTTCTAGTCACAGTCCCCCATGCTCTGTCATGAGAACAAGTGCAGGCTAGCCTGCCACAGGATGATACCATACAAGGAAGAGAGCTGGGGGGACCACTGATGCATAGCCCACCACCAGACATGTAACTGAGGCCATCCTAAACCAACTAGCACCCGGCCAACCTGCTGAGCCACATGGGGAAACCAGCGGAAGCTGGTCCAGAGCAGCAAACCCGCAAGCTGACCTTACCAAGCTGACCCTAGAGTCACGAGTGAAAACGAGTATTTATAGTTGTATGCACTGGGGCTTTGTGATTATGCTACTGTAGCAGCATTTAATTGACACATTATATTCTTCCAAATGCAATTCCCCTAACAAGCTATCTTTAAAAATAGCATTTTGCCTCAGACAACTTTCTCATACTGCTATTACTTGCTACTACTGAATTACTACTACTTTCTGCATACTAATGTTATATTTTTCTTCAAAGATAGCAGGCAAGAAGTTCTGAGTGGGTGGGTAGGGCTTGTGTGTGGTGGTCTTCATTATACTGTAATCTGCTGGGGTTTTTTTTTTGTAATCTGAGAGCCAGCATTTTTGGTCTTTCACCTAAACTGGTCAGATTTCACAGCCAAATAGCCTTCGATGCTCTACCTGTATAGCACCATTCTGAATGACCTTGTGCAAGTCACCTAACCTCCCTTCTATTCCAGTATTCCTCGATCTTAAAACAGAGACGATAGCAGCTGCTTCGTAGGACTGCTATGCAGGTTAAAAAACAAAATATATTTACAGTATATCATTTTGGGGTGTACACTGTAAGAAACCTTAGTGGTACTAGGGTTAAGCTCCCAGCTGTTAATCAAAAGATGTGGTTTGAGTGCAGAGGGAGAAAGACCCGTCCATCTGCTTCCATAAAGACAACAGACAACAGAAGGAAACATTACCGGTCCTGCGCCATCCTCACAAGTGTTCCTGTGTTTGAGACCATGGTTGCAGCCACTGTCTCAATCCATCTCCTTGAAGGCCTTCTACTTGACCAAGCATGCTGGCCCTCTCCAGGAACCGGCCTCTCCTGACATGTCCAAAGTACAGGAGACAAAGTCTTACCATCCTTGCCTCTAAGGACACTCTCGCGATCCGAGAGACTATAGCGAGAGGCGCTGGAAAAGGACATCCGGTTAGGTCCATCAGAGGGTCTTCAGAAATAAGGAAGATGGATTAATCCAAAGGCTGCAACAGTGGGCTCAAATAAGCAGGACCAGACACTGCTCTGCACTGGGTCACTAGGAGTTGGCGCCAACGTGACAGCACCCAACACCAACACACCTGCAACGGTGCTAGGCACCTTATGTGTATTATTAGCAAGAGGACCGACCAGTACCTCATTTTCACAGTCTTATCCAACTTTTTTAGTGGGAATTTCAAGACCATGACTACAAAGAGGACATAAAAGCGATCCACTGCACTCCAGCCTTCTTTCCAGAAGAGCTGTGGCATGAGGGGTGATGGGGAATGTACATAGCCCCGCAGCTTCGGACTCGGAGGGGAGTCAGTGTGCCTGCCCATCACGGAGAACGTTCTCAAGGGCTAGGGCAGAGGGCTAAGGTCCAGTGTCAAGCCCAGCCCCAGTCATCTCAGGTTGCAGGCAACATTCCCCACGGAGCGAGCGGGAGCGGAAAGCAAAGTAAACTGAGAGCAAGGGGTACCACTTCCTAGGAGGCCTGCACCTGCGACAGAGTACAGAGAAGGACGGAACAAAGAGCTTTGCACCCCTCCCTGTCCTGAGGGATGAGCACAGCCTCGGGTTTCCAGTCCGCCTCAGGGGATGGGAGGAGCTGGGGAAGCAGGTCTCAGCACAAAGGGAGCTAGCTTTCTCTCACGTCACATCTAGGACCCATCTCAAATGTCCAGTTCAGTTTCATTAGCTCACCATGGATAAAGCCAGTCTGTGCTCAGCCTGGACGTTAGACCCTTTCAGCCAGTGAGCACCCATCTCAGCCCAGGGTGTGTTGACAAGAATGAGGGTCTTTCCATCTCTTGAGATAAGTATTTTCTTGGTGTCCTTGCATGGAGAGAGAGGACACGAGAGGGGATATACAGGGGTGTAGGAAAGTTGGAAGCTTTAACAGGACTGTTCTGGACACCCCTTGACTGGCTGCAGGGTTTCCGGGGCCGGTTCATCATGATTCACTTCTGCCTGGCTCACACCGCCCATTACGTGCACTGCTGGCTGCCCAGATCACATCGACACAGGCTGTAAGTGTGTCCACCCAGCCCATCATATTGAAAGGGAATTAGTATTCATATACATCTACTATTCTATAGAAGAATCCTGATCAAAAGGGGGGGGGGGAATAGAGAATAGAATTTCCTAGTCTCATGGAATCCAGACTTTCTTAAGCCATTAAAGCCAGATGATCTCCTAAACTATTTCCCTGAGGAAATCTGTAAGCCTTGAAACCATCCCTTGAGGTCATGTTTAAACCAAATAATAGTTTTGCTAACTAGAAAAGAATATCTGCCTTAAGCATTATATGCTGTAAAAAATATAAAATTATGTGACTCCATTGACAATGGCAACGTGAAAGGATGAGTGAGAAGCTTAAGGGGCCAGTGAGTGCATTAGCGATGGTGAGGGAGTTTGGAAAAGATGGTTGAGCAAAGTTGTACAGCTTCCAGAGTGCCACCCAAGTCACCCCCCATGTGTCCCACATGGAGACGCTGTTGGCTGGCACACATTTTGTTTGTGTGTGTGTATTTCCACCAAAAGGGGAGGTTGCTTCCTCCTGAGACAGTCTTGCAATTTAACATTCAAAGGTTGCTATTTTAAAATCACTAAACTTTTGGAAAATTTTAAAACACCGAGGTGAATCTATTCATATAACATTATGTAAACATTAAGCCAGTTTTCAAAACATTAAGCTTTCAAAGAGAACACGGATTCCTTTTTGACTTTAATGTCCTATTTCACGATGTTCAGAATAATTAAGTCTCTGTTGATTATAGTGTCAGATTACTATCAGATTGTAAAGTAAGTACAGGTTGATTTTTGCTAATCTATAATGAAATCTCTGTTTACTAATACTGCTCACCACATATTAGTAAATAAGCACCAGAAAACCCAGGCTTACTGGGTCTTCCATCCCTGGATGGCCAACTGTTAAGTGCTTTGACAACCTCTCCGTATTCATACTGCAAAAAGGATGCTACTTCTTTCCAGATCAGAAATTTAGGCACATAACTACATACTTGGTCTAACAAGGTTGCTATTGCTTTAAATAATTTGGAGTATATTTTGAAGTTGCATATCCTCTTGATCAGCTGTGGGATTCAGCCGGTTCACATTGGTTTGGCAGAACCAATACCTAATTTTTTGTTGAGTTCGGCAAATTGTTTTTAAAATGGCTCTTGTAATCAGGGTGCAGCCGTCCAATGTGGAAATCAGAGATTTTCATTCCTTACTCTTCTTTAAAGTTTATCTATGCAACCGTGTATTCTAAGTGCCTGTAATAGTGTTCATTCCATCCATCAGAACTATGCTTAACGATATTTATTCATTTCATACAACTTGTTATATTTTTTTATGAAATACTACATCTTTATTTCCTTGTAAACAAACATGTAACACAATGAGAAGTGCCGAACAACCAGGGGGTGACATGTTGTCATTCACGTCAGCTTCGTGTGTGCCCTGAATTCCAGAAGATGTTATGAGTGAATTATGCAATTCTTGAAAGTGTTCAAAGAGCTAACAATATTTCGGAACCATTGATGTAACTTCAGCATAAGCAGAAAGGGGTTTTTCAAAAATGAACGCAGTATGTTCAGAGGAGATAAGTCACCTAACTCTTTCTAATATATCAAATGCAATGACTATTGTCTAATTGGCCTACCTCTAAACTTTAGAGCGCTAAAGGAATGGGACCCTACTCCTACAGGGAAAAGATAGTTAAGGGTAAATCATACAGAAGAGGGTGCTCAGATCAAAGTGAAGAATATTGCAAGTGAGGATGCCAATCAAGAAGCAATATGAAAATCTTTTTTTTTAATGGTTTTATTAGGGGCTCCTACAACTCTTATCACAATCCATACATCCATCAATTGTGTCAAGCACATTTGTACATTCATTGCCCTCATCATTCTCAGAACATTTGTTCTCCACTTAAGCCCCTGGCATCAGGATCTTAAATAACAGCTCTATTGTTTTTAGTCAGGTGCTATTTTTTCATTAATATTTTAAAACGCTTATAACATAATCTAGTTTTGTGTACCTCTTATTGTTTCTATTTACATATTAGCTGTATGAAATAATCAACTACCTTTCAGTATATATTATTTTATACTTAAAATGGCCATTAGGGTAGTAACCTAGTTGTTAAAATGTTTTTGTGGTTTTTAAAAATCATTTTATTGGGGGCTCATACAAATCATCACAATCCATCCATTCATCCTTGGTATCAGGTCCTCATCCCGCCGCCCCCGCCCCCATTAAATTGTTTTAATCCCATCACTGCTTTTGAAAACTTCACTGCAGATAGTTCTTTAAGGTAAGTTTGTCTTCTACAAATACAATTAGTAACAGATCATCACGGTACTAATCCAGTGTAATGTGGAGAAATGCACGTCACTGCTACTGAAGAAGAGCTTCTTACATACGTGGAAGAGTCTGGGTGGCCGGGGAGGCTGCACGCTGGACTCCTTGCTCAAAAGCACGGCTGCTCCTGGGTAAAGATGAGGCTTTCTGCTTCCGTAAAGAGTGTCCGTCCCGGAAACCCAGAGACAGCTCTACCCTGTCCTACAGACTCTGAGTCAGAAGTGACTTGGTTTTTATGTACGTGTAATCTCAAAAGGATTGTAAACCCATGTTAAACAGTAACATCTGTCTTCTCTTCACTAGTTACACTGAGTGTAAATAATGGGGCTTAAAGGATAGCAAGCTCAGCTTAGGGGCATCGTGAATATTCACTCAGATATGGGTCAATTCTAGTCCTGCCACCTCCTCAGTGTTGTCCTTGAACAAGACACTTAACTTTCTAAGTCTTCTGCTTTAAAAAAGTAATAATAAAATGGGGCTATTGGTCTGTCCTCAGGAGCCTATGCATATTAAACAAGATAACGCATATAAAATATTCGACATTTTGTCTACCAGTAAGGACTATAAGTAGCTCCTAATATTATTTGTTTTACAGCAATGGTACAGGAACTAGGGTTCTAGAGACCAGTATCAACAGTGCCTGTTTCACAGTATGCATCAATAAATGGTAGCTATTATTATTATTACTGAAAATTATTAGACATAATTCCATTCTAATGGACTGGTTCTCATGCTGTCTTTGCTTGGGTTTAAAGCATTAGCTCTGTGGTTTATTGTAATGTTATCACAAACAGAACCTGAACTTGGTTTCTGGAAGGTAATTCATCATTAAACAAGTACTTGGAGCTGGTTGGTCATTAAACAAAGCAATTGTCTGTGTCCCACGCAGCCAGCTGACAGTGTTCTCGGTGGGGCTCATGGCTCTGGCACTCCAGTTCTACGTCCTGCTAAGGTGAGTTCTTTCACCGGACAACCCCTGTACCTGGCAGCTCAGCATGAAAGTAAGCTTACCTGTGGAGACGGTCTGAGCCTGGGCGCTTGCTGCGAGTCCCGTTCCCTGTTTAATTGCCACCTGCCCCATTGTTTTTGCCCTTGCCATTAATGGTGGCCACCTGCCGCACCTCTTTGAAAAGTCACAATTTTGGATGTGAGTGAGGACAGATGAGATTTGGGCAGAATTAAACTTTTAACGGACACTTAGTCCTTCTAGTTAAAGAAGCCATGAAATGGGAGACAATGAGGACACCACTGTTTCAAGTGACAGATTCCCTAGAGACGAGTCCAAGCCCCCAGGCATTAGCTCATGTCTGCAGGCATACTCACGAGAGGATTATGCCTTGACACTTTATTGTCCGGTCTATGCCACAAAGCCATTCCGGGCCAGAAAAAGTCTGTCAGTCAGTTACTTGGTTATTTGGGGCACACAAAGTCAATACATTTGAAAGGAGAAATATTGCAGCTACATAAATCTGGAAATTCTAAAAAATCTGAGAACTGAAAGTTCTCTTAAGTGGTGGGGAAGGAGGGGAAGCTGCACTCATTTAAACAATTACACAGCACTCATTTGTAATTAGCCTAACTCAAGCCTGCCAGCTTTCATCAGAGGAGATTTGAGCGCTGCAAAAGCACTCAGAGTGACACTTCATTACTCTCCTGGACAACATTTCTACAAAAATGGCCTTTTTTTTCTCTTCTTCACCAATATAGCAAATTAACATTGATTAGAAAAACAATAAACATGATTTGCCTACCAGTTATAAGATCAATAACTCTTAATATTACGTGCAGGCCATTTCACAACATTCCTTGACAGCAATGGTAATTCCTGGGGGTGCAAAGGCACAGTGCTCGGCTGCTAAGCAAAAGGTTGAGAGTTTGAACCCAACCAGAGGCTCTGAGGGAGCGAGACCTGGCAATCTGCTCCCAGAAAGAAATCCTATGTGACGGTTCTGCTTGTCACAGGGAGTCACTAGGAGTTGGCATAGGTGCAGTGGCACCCAGCAACCACCCAAGGTTCTAATAAGCTGTAAACTGCCCAGGGCTGAGAGGAGCCTAAGGAGTCCTGGTGGGTCAGCAGTTAGAACAGCAGCAGATATGGGGTTTCTACTCCCACAAAGAGTTACAGCCTCAGAAACCCACAAGGGACCGTGTCATCCTGCCCTATCGGGTAGCTAGGAGTCAGACCTGACTCAATGGCAGTGAATTTCTGAGAAGGTGAACCTAGAGCCAGAATCCGGATTAGAATTGAAGGGTTAATGTCTTCCGGTGTTGTGTTTATGCCACAGATTTCCTGTGATAAGTGTGAAACAAATGTTATCATCAGTGCCTTGACTTTTTAGGCCCAGATCGTCTCGATACTGCAGTCAGCCTCTCCTGACCAACTTGGTTGGTAACATCATCTTTAGCTTCTTCACAATTGGTGAGTGTGCAGTCACTCTGCCAGGTGCTTACTATGTGCCCCCTGTTGGCCAGCTGTTACTAGAATAAATAAATAATCGTCAGGAACTCACAGGCTAGACCTTAAGGGAAAAGTCACATTTAAAATTCGGGTCAAGAGAATTTTTCCAAAGTTCCTTAGTATTCTTTTAGTTGTTCTATTGAACAGAAATCAAATCAAGTTAAATACAAATGCTTTGTGTTTCAAAACTCTTTTTTTAAAAATCATTTTATTGGGGGCTCGTACAACTTGTCACAATCCATCCATCCATCCCTGTGTCGAGCACATTTGTACATTTGTTTCCATCATCATTCTCATTCTCAAAACATTTGTTTTCTACTTGAGCCCTTGGTGTCAGCTCATTTTTCCCTCTCCCTCCCCCACGAACCCTTGATAATTTATAAATTATTGTTATTTTGTCATGTCTTGCACTGTCCGACATCTCCCTTCACCCACTTTTCTGTTGTCCATCCCCCAGGGAGGGGGTTATATGTAGATCATTGTGATCAATTCCCCCTTTCTCCCCCCACCTTTCCCTTACCCTCCTGGTATCACTACTCTCATTATTGGTCCTGAGGGGTTTATCTGTCCTGGATTCCCTGTGTTTCTAGCTCTTATCTGTACCAGTGTATATGCTCTGGCCTAGCCGGATTTGTAAGGCAGAATTGGGGTCATGATAGTGTGTGCAGGGGTGGGGGTGGGGGAAAGCACTAAAGAACCAGAAGAAAGCTGTGTGCTTCATCGTTGGTACACTGCACCCTGACTGGCTTATCTCCTCCCCGCAACCCTTCCGTAAGGGGATGTCCAGTTGCCTACAGATGGGCTTTGGGTCCCTACTCTGCACTCCCTCATTCACAATGATATGATTTTTTGTTCTTTGATGCCTGATACCTGATCCTATCGACACCTCATGATCACACAGGCTGGTGTGCTTCTTCCATGAGGGCTTTGTTGCTTCTCAGCTAGATGGAAAAACTCTTACAATTATCCTTCATTCAGTAAAGCATTACTGAGCAGGGGAGGGAAGAGACCTCGATGACTTTAAGTCAGAAAGTCATACAGCGGGCTCTGAAATGTGCACAGGCTGCAGAATATCTAAACTAATGGATTTGAGCACATTATGTAGACTTATGAAAGTGGGGTGTAATTTACATAAAGACTATGTCTATATTTTTAAAAGTGAAAAAAAATCACTGGGGAGTATGTCAGGCACTGTCATTGCCCTAGAAAAAGCATCTCCTCCTAAGTCACTACTGAGCCCAAGGCAGCAGTGTGTGATGGCTTTAGAGACAGAGAAGGCCCAGACAGAGCTTCCCACCCACAACTCCTGGGCCTGAGGTTAGTTCCTTAACCTTACCGGACATCCCCTTCCTCATATACAAAACCGGAAGGAAAGATCTGTTCCACAGTTTTGTGGCTGAGGTTTCAATGAGAAAATGTATGAGAAGTTTGGGCAGGCAAGAATCCTTCACAAAATAGTCCTTGTTAATCAGAACACAGCCTGTACCAGAGGGAAAAGCTAACCTGGGTAGGGGTTGACCGTTTTTGTTTTATACTGAGAAAGCCAAGGACAAATTATATTTGGGCTTGGATTCAAGGCTATATTTCTAGTAAAGGGGTGCTATTTCCCTGTCCTTGTAGGTTTTACGGTGCTGCTTATTCACCTGGACCCGGTCCCACAGGCAGTAAAGAGGCTGTTTGCTGTGTTCGGTGTGGCATCCTTTGGTGAAGGAGTTGGCACCGTGGTGTTAACAGTTTGGGCAACAGACTGTGTATGACCTTTACTACTGAGTTTCTAAAGCTTCAGGATATTCTATAAGCATGGTTGTACATAACAGACCACCGGTCCTCAAGATACATTTCTACTTCTATTACAAATAGAGATACACAGACATCAATCAACTAGTTTTAACAAAAATACAAGAGCCTTCAAAAAGTCTGTGGGAAAATGGAATTAAAATAAATGGGATTTTCCCATAAACATTTTGAGTTCCCCTTGTAGAGCACACCTGACCCCAACAATAGACATTCTACTCCAGTGCACCTGGATCATTCTCTAGGACAGATCACATGCTGGTCACAAAGTTAACCCTTGATAAATACAAAAGGATTCAAATGCAGGAAGTGTTCTCTAACTATAACAGTGTGAAGCTGAAAATAAAAATCAAGCCTAAAAACATACAATGCCCAAGATAAGGGGGCAAAAAAATCAAAAGAAAAAATAAAAATATCCTATGTTCTAATGAAAATGACAGCACAACATATAAAAATTAGAGGGCAACAAGAGAAGAACAAACTTAAAGGAAATCTACCAGGATTTCTACCATATTTGAGCAGAAATAAATAAAAATAGAATCAATAACACTAGAAAGTGGTTCTTTGAAAAGATCAATAAATGTTAGTTACACTGCCAAAGAAGACAGAAGATGCAAGTAACCAAAGTAAGACATGAAGAGGGGACATTATACCTGATCAACAGAAATGAAGTTACGACAGAACAAAAAGCCTCCCCCAGTGGCGTAGTGGATACAAATTGGGAGGCTAACCACAAAAACCTCTCTCTCTCTCATACACACACGCACGCACGCACGCACGCACACGCACATGCACACGCACGCACGCACACGCACGCACGCACGCACGCGCCAAAAATCCTAGACCTGGTTTCACTGGGGACTTCTATAAAGCATTTGGAGAAGAATTTACATCAACATTGTTTTAAACACTCTCGGAGGATACGAGAGGAGGAGCCCGGAATGTGTAAGTGGTTAAGCACTGGGTTGCTAACTGCCAGCCTCTCAGGAGAAAGACGAGGCTTTCTGCTCTTGTAAAGATTGACTCAAAAACTCTAAGGAGCAGCTCTTCTCTTCCCGACACCATTGTCATGAGTCAGAACTGATTGGTGGCAATGGGTAATGGCTAACGGTAAGGGATAGGGATGGAAAGAACAGTCCCTAATTCATTCAATGAAGCTAGCATAACCCTGTTATCAAAACCAGAGAAAGATAACACAAGAAAACTATAGGCTTATCTCTCACAAATATAGAAACAAAAATCCTCAATAAAATATAGCGGTATATTAAAAGAGTCGTATATCATGATCAAATGTGATTTCAATCAACATAATACACCACACCAATAAAACAAAGGAAAACATTAATATTAAGGCAGCAGATGGACATTGGACCTCCACTCAAGTACTTACTCAATGCAAGAACACTTTGTTCTATTAAATTGGCATTCCATGATGCACACCTTCCCAACACAATCGCTGAAGACACATGTGCACATAAGCAAACGTGGTGAAGAAAGCTGATGGTGCCTGGCTATTAAAAGATATAGCGTCTGGGGTCTTAAAGGCTTGCAGATAAACAAGTAGCCATCTAGCTGAGAAGCAACAACATGGAAGAAGCACACCAGCCTGTGTTACCACGAGGTGTCGAAGGGATCAGGTATCAGGCATCAGAGAACAAAAAATCATATCATTGTAAATGAGGGTAGTGCAGAGTGGAGGCCCAAAGCCCATTTGTAGGCAACTGGGCATCCCCTTACAGAAGGGTCTCAGGGAGGAGACAAGTCAGTCAGGGTGCAGGGTAGCAACGATGAAACATACAACTTTCCTCTAGTTCGTAACTGCTTCCTTCCCCCATTATCATGATCCCAATTCTATCTTACAAATCTGGCTAGACCAGAGGATGTACACTGGTACAGATAGGAACTGGAAACACAGGGAATCCAGGTCAGATGACCCCGTCAGGACCAGTGGTGAGAGTGGCAATACCTGGAGGGTGAAGGGAAGGTGAGGTAGAAAGGGGGAATCGATTATAAGGATCTACATATAACCTCCTCCCTGGGGGATGGACAACAGAGAAGTGGGTGAAGGGAGACGCTGGACAGTGTAAGATATGACAAAATAATAATAATTTATGAATTATGAAGGGTTCATGAGGAAGGGGGGGAAATGAGAAGCTGATATTAAAGGCTCAAGTAGAAAGCAAATGTTTTGAGAATGATGATGGCAACAAATGTACAAATGTGCTTGACACCATGGATGGATGGATGGATTGTGATAAGAATTGTGCGAGCACCCAATAAAATGATTAAAAACAAAAACAAAGGAAGACAATCACCCTATCACATCTATGGATACAGAAAAACTATTTTATTGATGGGAGGAGGGAGAGGAAACCTTTTCTCGATGAACTCTGAGAGACGAATGGACTAGATGGGAAATTCCTCGATTGATTCAGACACCATATGAAAATCCAGTCATATGCTTAGTGGACAAAGATGGAAAGCTTTCCACTTGAAATCAAGAATAAGAGTCCCCACTCGCATCATTTCTGTTCAACACTGTATTAGAAGTCCTAACCCAAGCAATAGGACAAGAAAAAGAAAAGGTGTCTACATTGGAAAGAAGAGGTAAAATTCTAAGCATGGATGATATGACTATAATACACACACATTTAAAAAAGAACAAAGCCTCTACAAGAACATTTTTGAGCTCAAGTAGTAATTTATTATGTTTTTTTTTTATTAAAAAATTTTTTTTCAATTAGTAATTTAGTGAAGTTGCAGTGTACAAAGTCAACAAATAAAAATCATTTGGTTTTTATATACCAACAATGAGACATCTGAAAGGGAAATTAGGGAAACAATTCCATTTACATTAACATGTAAGTGAATGAAATACCTTAGTATAAACATTACCAAGTGTGTTAGGCAGGGTTCCCTAGAGAAACAAAACCTGGACACTTATGATTTTACAGATAGATGATAGATAGATAGATAGATAGATAGATAGATAGATAGATAGATAGATAGATAGATAAAGGTTTATACCGCAAGAAGAAATATAATAGCTAATGAGTCCACACAGCAGTACAGAGGGTTCAGTTCAACTCACTTTCGTAGAACAGTTAATAGACTGGAAGTCCTTCTACTCATATGGGTTGCCAGGTCCAAGGTCAAGAAAGCAGAAAGCTAAGTCCTCCCTTGGGCAAGGCAGGCAGTGTCTGCTTGCAGGCAGCGAACAGCAGGGTGGGTCAGCAACAGTCAGGAGCTTAGAGAAGCAGGCCTGGGTATGACATTGAACTCAAGCAATGTAAAGTGACAAGATCCACGAGCCTCAAGCTTAAGTGATGTAAACACCAGCAGCGTGGCAAAGCAGGTCTCCATGAAGTCCCAAAGTCTACTGACACATCCATGATTCAAGGGTTGGGTGGGCCCACAGGTGGTGTAGCACACAGGCTGAGGCAAAGAACTAGCTAAAGCAGCAGCGCACTGGCCCAATCACCAGAGAACAAGAGCGATGGGGGCGGGCGTTGCAGCCATTTATCTCTTTGCCCTCCAAATTGCAACCTGATTAATCCCACATGTTCCTATTGGCCAGGTTGGCAAAATAAACCTAGCTATCACAGCAAGGGTGTGAAGGACTTGGACAAGAAAAATTATGTAACATGGATGACAGAGATGAAAGACTGAAATGAATAGAAAGATGTTTCATTTTCTTGGGTTAAAAAACCTTAATACAAAAAAACACAAAAAACTTTAATACTGTTAAGATGTCAAAATGAGATGGATCCAGTCAGAGGCAGGTCTGATCCCTGAAGCAGGGCAGTGGCACCCACTGT
>NW_022111357.1:35034182-35042062 GCF_000313985.2 Echinops telfairi
CCGTGAGTAGCAGAAAAGGCATGCAGTGTCGAGAAAACCATGGCGGAGTAGAGCTGCCCTCTGGAGAAGGTCAAAGTGGCTTGTCCTGCAGGGAAGGCAGATTGCACACTCAAGACCTTCAGTGGTAACATCATGGGCAGCATCTGCCACGTGGAACTCGCACACCCATGGGAAGTTTCAAAACAAAAGTAATGGCGCAGTGGCTACCTGTGACTTCTTAGCCAGAGAGAATGAACGAGAAGACCTCAGAAGACACCTAAAATCTCTACAGACACAGAGGATTACAAAAATCACACTTATTAAAGGAAGGCACTTATTAAAGGAAGGCCATGGAAATTTGTTTTGAGAAGGAGATCCCATTTTTGGAGCCTGGGCTCATCTAGTGCTCAGCTCTTTCCAGAAGAGAACATTTTCCCCTTTAGTGTGAGCAGTCTTCCACTTTGACCCGTCACATTTCCCATCTCACACAAGTCTGATTCATCACCACATTGTCTGAAGTCTTGATGTCCCCTTAAAGGCCAACCTCTGAACAGATGCTCCCTCCCACTCAAGGGAACTACCTTTAGAATTACAGCAGATATTTTATAAAGAGGAGGTGTTAAGGTTGAAGATAAGAAAAATGAAGGTGTATGAAACCTGTGTCCTAGCCTTTCTTAGGTCAGGGTCTCAGATAAGGAAGTGCCATCTCAAGACTTGTGTCCAAAGGAAAGATTTCTCAAATTGAGAATAAGAAAATCTGTCTGGCACTCATCACGAGTGTACAGATCTGGTTAGCCAGTGGGAAAAGGATTGTCCAGAAATACATTTCTCACAGGGTAAGCCATATCAAGAAGAGCCCTTGTGCTGTGGGTCTTGGAAACCCACAAGGGTCAGTTCTACTCTGTCCTCTAGGTTGCCATGAGCTGGCATCAACTGAAAAAACCAAGGATCTCAAAGGAGTCCTCCCTTCGCTGTGGTCACAACTCTTCCTTCCCAATGTATTGGATTTCTTTCCATTGGTTAAAAATTCCCCACTAGGATTTTCCTTACATTTCCTGCCCCCACCCCCACCCTCGTTGATGCCCATATTCTTTACTCCTCATGGGCATCACTTTCAGGGTCCCCCTCTTAGGTGGTATAAACTAGGTACCAGGGGCATGGAGGGGGCTTCTTTGCTACTGCTGTTTCAAGTAGTAAGGGTACTAGTCCCGGGGCACAAAGGATGATGCAGCATCAGATGAAAACAAAAACTTCTTATTGTGATTAAAGAGGTGATTACTGACCTCAGGAGATCTTTCCGTTTCTGAAACCAAGATTCCATTAAGTTAGTGAAGGGGTCATCCACACCAGAATTTTCTGCTAGCTCATTGGCCAGAGTTGCTAGACCTTTGAAGGCTTTTGTTATGGTGCCATTAGGGGCAGAATTGTTGGAGATGAATATGCCGAAAGTTGTTCTATCATTACAAAGACTGGATTACCAATGGCAAGTGCTCCCAGTGGCAAGCCACCTGCAGGGATGAAAAGGTTAGGGGCTTGAGTTAGGGTTTACTGGGGGGGGGGCTTGAGAACTTGCATCAGAAAGGGCCCTATTGGATCATCCAGGGACATCTGCCCCTGGACTGTACCACCAAGCAACTGCTGGCACTGTTTTTGTAGTGATTGGGTTGCTAATCATTAGTCATACGGGACTGAATTGCAGCAGTTTACAGTTGGGAGTTTGTTGTCCCCTAACCACGTGGAGTTTGTTTTTGATTCCCTGGTAGCCAGTATCAGATATCCAGCCATTCCAAGCGGTGGTCCAGAAGATGTCTGTCTACCCGGTGAGCACAAGGGCTACTGGGTGCACTAACACACAGGTCCCTTTTCCACATTTCACTTCTCATTTTGCAGGACCCACCCCAGGGCCTGCTGAGGGTGTGTGGGCACACACAGATAGCGATGCAGCTAGCTACCACCGGGCAGGCAAATCTGCACTGTGTTATACGAAACGGGCATCCAACTCAAGGACAACAGGGTCTCTTGAGATGGTAACATTAGGGACCAGTTATGGAGCTGTGGGGACTATAAACAGATTAAACATCCAAATAAGGCCATACAAAAAATCTAAGAGGCCCCAGGAGCACCTGCAGAAAGATGGTCCATTCTTCAGGGGAGGTTACGGCTAGTCCTAAGGCAAGTATGAGAGCTAGAGCTCAGCAGGGCAATGTTCCAGAGGTGACAGTTCATGAGGGGCTCCGTCTCCACAGATCCTCAGGCTTCTGCATGCATAGACTAGTCAGCTTCCGGTACCGAGACTAGAGCAGGGCTTTCGTCTTTCTCAGCAGGTGGCTTGCATCTCAGGGTCAGTCTGAGTGGGTATGGAGTCTAGCTGGTGGTTCACTTAGGGGCGGCGGGATGTGAGCTTCTTTTACTCGGGGTGATGGATTATGGGGTATGCCCTGTAATTTTAACAGCAGTTGGGGGTTCCCAATATTAAGGTATGGGGCCCAGTCCATGCCGGTTTGAAGAGTTCCAGTTTCCAGTTTTTGACCCACACCGAATCACTGAACTGAAAGGGTAGACTGGGTTTCCCAAGGAGACCTGGCACCCATCTAGCACTGCGTGGTGGATGCTTTTGAGGGCAGCTCCTAGGGCTTGGCACTCTTCACTGAAGACTTGCAGCCTTAGAGTGGTGGGGTAAACCTCGAATTGTCATACCAGGGCTGGGGGGCTCCCAAACATTGTTTCAAAAAGAGAGTATCCGCTGGGTCCCAGGGTGCAGCAAGCCTAGAGAAGAGTGCAGGGCAGAACCTTGGGCCATTTGAGCCATTTCCTGACAAAATTTTCCCATTGTTGCCTTCAGGGTCTGGTTCACATGCTCTACTTTCCCTGAGCACTGAAGGCAGTAGGCTGTGTGTAAGTTCCATGTTATCCCCAAGAGGGTGGTTAGTTGTTGGACCACCTGTGCTACAAATGACAGTCCATTGTCACTTCCTACAATTAGAAGCATTCCATACCGAGAGGTGATTTCGCCAAGATGTTGAGTCACCTCTCAGGCCTTCTCTGTGCAGGTGGGTCTTGCTTCTATCCATCCCGAGAAAGTGCAGACTATTATTAACAAGTAACGATAGCTTTCAGTTTCGGGCAGGTGTCCAGCTTGGCTTCTGGAGAAGGTTGTTCTGGGCACACATGATGGACCTCTGGCAGACTGCAGAGCACAAGGTGGGGTGTTTTGCTATGTAATATTAATGGTTGATTAAGTCCTGTAACCTTGTTTTCTTCGAATGGTCTGGCTGTGGATATCAGCGACAAATTAGTAAGCACCTTTGGAGGGGACGTAGACCCGTAAGACAGGGAGCTAATATTGTTCAGTGGGGCTTTGAACCCCTCCTTTTCAACGGCTCAAGAACACTTTTCTAGGGTACAGGCTGGCTCTAACCTTGGTTGAGGAGCAGGCATCTCCAGGGAGGTCAGTGTCAGAGCAAGCTTTCTGGGTTGTGGGAGTCTTCTCCCGAGGCTGGCTACACTTCCAGAAGTGGAGTCGGCTCGGCTGTTTCTGAGCGCCACTGGGATAGCCATCAGATCTTGCTGGCCTGGGCAGTGCATAACTGTGATTTCCTTTTGTTCCTAGATGGCTTCTAAAAACATGAGGATTTTGTGCTTGCTTTTTTCCTTCCCCTCCAAAGGCCAGTAGCTCTCTTTCTTCTGTATTAAGGAGGGTGCTAAGAGGCTGGCGGCCGTCACCCCATGTGGGGACACGGGTTAGAATCAAGAAATCAACTATTTCAACCTTGGCTTGGGGGTTCTCTTGATGCTGCCCAAGCACCATCATTCCATCAGGCTGCAGTGAGGATGGCCAGGTTTCTCTGATTGGGAATTGTTCTGGGGGCTGAGACTGATGACTGGACTCAGTAGAGAAGTGAAGAGACGGCTTACAACCGGACTGGAAATGGCCAGGTCAGCAGGAGCAGTGGGGTCAACAGCCAGAGCTAGCACTGGAGACGGCAAGGAGATTGAGGGCAGCGGTGTGTCCAGGAAACAGGCTGCACACGGATGGCAGTGCAGGGCTGTAGGGCAAGGGCAAGGGCTCTTCTTCAGGGGCAGCTTAGTGGACTTTTTGGCGCATTTGGCTTTTCTTCTGACTCTGTTCCTGCCTAGCTCAACAATACCAGCAGGACCATGGAGGCAAGGTACAGGCCACAGTTAACCAAGAATCAACTATACAGGGGAACTGATTGGTGTGGCCAGGACTCCCCGTGATGCATGCCAATCTGCCCTCTAAAGACCAATCAACTCCAAAGGCTGGCCCAGGGCTCAGAGTCATCCCGGTTTCAGGTTGGCGCCAACTTATAGTGTGACGTGTGAACTAGAGTTCTTAAAAGAGCTTACACTTCTTACTATAAGGAAAATCCTAGTGGGGAATTGTTAACCAATGGAAAAGAAACCCATCACACTGCCTCACTCCATGTACTTCCTCCTTCCTGAAGCACACCCCACTTCCTCAGGCCCAAACAGCCCCATCGACAGCTGCACTGGAGAACCACACCTCTTCTGCTGAATCGAGGGATGTAGCGATCAAATTCCTAATTAGATACACCACCATGCAAACATTTCATGGGGAAAGGTAAAACAAGTCCACAATCAAAGGTTCTCTCTTTGGTGAGTGAATTCCACTTACTAGGATTAAAAAATAAGAGTAACAGTATTAATAATCAGTTGGTATGAAACATTAGGCAACAAACACTTTATCTCTTGTTAAATTAGTGACGTCATCTATATCCTTAGTGCAAAAGCATGTTTAGTATGCGTCCCAATGAAAGAATAAAGTAGTCCCCATCATGCCTTTTCTCTCTCAATTACAGGAAAACACGACTCCTGAGCTTTACTACTTGTCCTTGCTGCTGTCAGTGAGTAGCGTGACCGCTACCGGTAAGCCAAAGAATCCCCACGTAAGCTGCGGTTCAGGGAAAGAACCGACTGACTAGAGTTGTTACACTGCAAAGCGAAGCCCTGGTTCCCAAGGCAGCAAAGGATATGAAAAGATAAGAGAGGGTGTGGGTAAGGGTATGATAGAAACACCCATCCTTCTCCCACTGCATCCGCACCACTGAATTAGATCCCATTTCTTCATCCCTTAGTGCTTTTCTCAGGTCTGGGCCTGACGTGGCTGGCCAGTGCAACCTGCCCGAGGCCAGATCCACAGCCAGCCGTCTGAAGCTGGCATCTGGGCCCTGTCGCTCTCCAGGACATCTTTGGCAGGCTGAATCCCAGCAGCACTGCCCGGACAACACGCATACCACCACCTCTCAGCTGCTGCTCTGGATGAAATGGTCAGTGGAACGTGAGAGCCACGTAACAGATGCACATCAGGACTAGTCACTGGAGAGAAACTCAGCTTAAGTTTAACCGCCCTGCGAGTGGATGAAAAGAAACAGTTCAAACGAAGTCCCCGGACTGGACCTCATCAACCAAATCCACCCCAAGTAAGGATTTGCTATTAAATGCTTCCATGTCCGCAGGAAAGAAATACTGTCAATCTTGGTGATTGGCAAAGGGTTAGTTGCAACAGAACGCAGTAATTCTGATTGTACATTTGAACCAGGTCAGTTTACTGATTCTAAGTAATTGCCAGGGGGAGATTCTAGAGTTACATAATGACAACCGTTTTTATGCTTATTTCCTCTGTGTGTGTGCACTGTGTGTGCTCAGAGAGGCATTACCTGGGAACTAGTTACTCACAGATGAACGCAATGACCCAACACACACTATCCATTTGCACCACTGAGTGCTTTTCTTTTCTACTGAGTGCTTTTAGCATTCCAAACGGAATGCTGAGTTAAGAGTAACGTGTGAAGGTGTCAGGCATTAACAAAGAAATTCCCTGAAATAATAATTCTAATACCATGGCTTTAAAAACTATAAAGAAAACCCGTAACTTTTTAATGGTCGCTAACCCACCAACTTCTGCAGAGTAATTAATCTAGATTCTATACAATGGAATTTGTACTTAGCTAATCTTTTAAGATTTATCATCTCCAAAACCAAGACTGGTTTTACCAAAGTTAATTTCATATAGAGACATTTATTTTATGCTACTGCTGCCATGTGAAATAGAAATTGTCCTTTATATGAAAATTATACTTTTATAAATCTAAGATATATTAAAACCATTTACTTTGTTCATCTTTTACTTCACACAGTCATACTGTTACTCGCATATGGAGAGAGAGTTTGCTGCTACCATCCAGGTTGGCCCAAAAGGGAAAGAACTTGGCTGTGTGACTATTTGTGCGGGATGCTTTGTTCAAGCGGTTCTGAATCTACAGTGTAGGGGATTTAACATCTCTAAAGTTATATGTAAAATCCTAGGTATGTGTATATCCCAGTAGCTTTCTGGGGGAAAGGAAGGTTTGCCACCCTACAAACATTAAGAAACACTGCAATTAACTCATTAAAGTTACTACAAGAAAAAACAACAACCACTTGATCACCACTATTTTCCATTTAAAATGTTTAAGTGGGACAGTGTTTGTACGTTTATGTAATTGCTAAACCTTTAAAATAAATGAAAAGCCTGTTAATTTCCTTTCCTCCACAAAGTATACTTGCTAAGTAAATATGTCCACACACAACACAAACGACCAAAAAAAAGTCAAGAAAACACTAGGAATATTCTTGGTAATCCTGGCATGAGACAACCTGACATGCCCTACTACACGTTAGAAATAGTTGCTCACCAATTTGTACAAGGCAATGGAGGACAGTGGGAGCCCAAAGTCCATCTGCAAAATATCTAATCAGATGAAGCGTTTGGCAAATCCCCTCTGGCCACAGCTTTACTATCAGGCAGAAATGATTATAAACTTAATTATGGTGGATGGGACAATGGTGTATAGTAATACTTGGTCAGTTTACCTCCCTCTTGACCTAACCTGAATTTGCTCTAGCCTTAAATATTTCTCACTTGTTCTGCGACAGAAATTTCATCTCTGACTTTTAATATCGTTGGCGGTCTTTTCTTTCTGTTTATTTTTCTCTTTATGTTATTATTATTTTCTTTTTTTATTAGTTGAGATTTAATGCATATATCATTCCAAATTTCAACCACATCAAGTAGAATTGCACAACTGCTAGCACAATCAGGGTCCAGTCTTATTTTTTACATGAATCGTCTCCCACCACTGTACCCCACTCCCCCGAACCCCTTACTCCACTTGCTGTCCCGCTGGGTTCAAGGATCATATTCTTTTATCTGATCCAAGAATCTTATCATATTCTTTCTTATTTCTGTTTCATTTTGTTTCTTATTGTTTCTGTTAGGTTTCCCAGTTTAAGAAGCACAGAAAGAGTGGATGCATAGAGACTACAACTGATGCATTGATTTACCAAGGAGAGGGGATGGGGAGGGTGAAGGGAATTGGGGAACAAACAATGGATCTGGGAGGGGGAAGGGAGCACTAGAACTGGATGTGATGAAGGATATACAACGTTTTAAAAGATGATTTAACTATGGAAGTGTGTGATATGTAAATTTTATCTACAGAAAGCTACTAAAAAAGAAACCAAAGTTGACCACTGATTCCCATGGGTGAAGAGGAAGAGATTTTGCTTAGGGGCATTGAGTTTATGTTAATGGTTGTGGAATACTCTGAAAAAGAATAATGACTGCACACAGGAAGAGTCTAATGAATAGCACTGAATTATATATGTAGAAGTTGTTGAATTGGAGAATGTTTTGTTGTGTATATTTTTGTCACAATTTAGAAAATAGTAATTATGGGGGGAAGAAAGATAACCCACCTACCCACCCAGGGTGACAAACAACAGAAACATGGGTGAAGGGAGACAGTGGACAGTGTAAGATATGAAAAGAATAATAATTTATAATTTACCAGGGGTTCATGAGGGTGGTAGGGTGGGGG
>NW_022111357.1:35042495-35047211 GCF_000313985.2 Echinops telfairi
AAATGCGCTTTACACAATTGATGTGTGTATGGATTGGGATAACAGTTATATGAGCCCCTAATAAAATGTTAAAAAAAATAAAATAAAATAAAACACGACTGCAGGGAAAAAAAAAAAGAAGTACTTCTTTATCAATTACAAAGTTATAGATGCTGGGAACGAAGTATCATATAAAACTACCCAAAGCTCTCTGCGAGGAGCTACTGACAAGCGACAATCAATAATCAAGGGAAATGAGTGCCTTATTTGAAAGAGGTCCTGGTGGTGAGGTAGATTCGGCATTGGGCTGCTGCAAAACGAAATAGTTTTAGAGAGGCGAATACAAGACTCGCCCATAGTGGTTACTCTTGGGCCACTAAGTCAGCAGTTTGAAACCACTAGCCAACTCTGAGGGAGACGGGCTTTCTGCTCCCATGAAGAGTACAGTTACCATGTCGGAAACGCAGAGGCAGGTCTCCCCTATCCTATAGGGTAACTATGAGTCAGAATTGCCTTGATGGCGGTGAGAGTGAGTTCCAATGAGGTTTCCCAAATGTCTGACTTTTCCAAAATCCCGTACCACTCCATTACTGAGTGGCTATCGACCACCACTCCTCACCTTAGTACATGCCCTCAGGTCCCAGGGTTCCTCAGGGCACTGCAGTCTCACAGAACTCACCAACTACCACGGGAATGGCTCACATGGTTGAGGGTGCTGGTAGTTCCAAATCCGAAGTTCACACTTCGGCTTCATTTAAAAGGCTGTGGGAGCTGGTGAAATCAAGCTAGCTGACAGGCCGCTGCTCAAGTCCCAAGAAATGCAAGCCAGATGCAGGAGCCAGAGCAAGAGCCAAAAGTTCTGGAAGCGAAAGTCGGTCTCACTTGCTTCTGCGAGTGCATGTAGAAAGGGGAAGTCGCAAAGGTGGCTGTGCTGGAGGTGTGGCTTTTGTCTGCTGCAGACCAGCGGCCGACAAGGAAACAAAGGGTGGTAACCTGTGTCACACCCTATGGGAAGGAGGGGGCTCACAATAGATCCCACCTTAATCCTGTCTTATTAATGTAACAGACACTCACTGTACTGCTCTCACTGCCACGGAGTTCATGCCAAGTCACAGTGACCCAAGAGGGTCCGGTAGAACTGTCCTTGTGAGTTTCCAAGACTTTAACTCTTTACGGGAGGAGTGGGTGGTGTAGAACTACAGACCCTGAGGATCGCAGCCACCACCAGGGCTCCAGCATAACAAACGAGCCTCTAACCACAGGCATACAGGTTAGAATTTACTCTACACTGCAAAAGGGAGAACCTCGGCTGGAAGGGCCATACTAAGTAATGAGCTGCATCTCAGCTGCTAAACACAAGGTCGGACGTTCATATCCAGTGGCTCCAAAGGAGAAAGTGGAGGTGTTCTGCTCCCATAAGACCCAACGCTTTGGAAGCCTCAGGAACAATCTCAGGAGACTGCTGAGATGGGGTCCGGACAGTGGCTTTTTTAAACTCGAGGCTCTGGAACACAGTGTTTGATTTTTACTGACTGCTGCCTCCATGTCACTGGTTATCTTTTTTTTTTTCACATTGATTATCCTTGACAACTTAAATCTTGTCTACGTGCACCATGCTGCTGCTGCCTACGGCGTTAGTGAGGGAGGTTCTTAATTTCTTTCCGTTGGGATGTAGTAGTCTCGACTGAAGGCCATTGTCTGGATCTTCATCAGTAAGTGTGGCAAGTCCTCCTCACTTTTAAGGAGCCAAAGCACTTCCAAAAAGCAGGTTGTTAATGAGCCTCCCTCCAATCCTGGGGTCACATTATTCACAAAGTTCCCCCTTCCTAGCTGAACAGTCTGCCTGCCTTCCCCTGGGGCTTCCATCCCAAGTCCAAGCTCACTGAGGTCTCCTAAACACTCCCAGCTGCCGAGCAGCTTCTGTCTGGATCCCCAGTTCTGGGGTTCCTTCCCCGATGCCCTCTCCCCTGATGTCCTTACCAACCATATCATCCCGCCTTTGTTTCTTTTCTGCCTTCTGTCTACAGGCTAGTTTTGTTTTCAAATGGGAATCTTACTGATGTACTAGGAATACTTTTTAATTGCCCATTGACTTTAAACAAGAACTCAAAAAAAAAGGTAAGCACCCCCTCAAGAAAGAGAGGTGAAATCAGATTGAGTCTCTGAAAGAGGCAGGGACAAATGCCAGACCAGGTACAGGAAAGGCCTTTTGTGGCCCACACTAAAACCTGCACAACTGCCTGACCGACACTGAAGTCCCATTCTCAGAGTCAGGGGACGCACATCACGAGCAGTGCTTTCCTCAAGTTCTTCTAAGGGAGAAAGAAGGAAGTATATTTTCCCATTTTGTTTTGTTTGACCCTGATCTTAACCACAGGCCACTGTTAGTCAATTTTACTCAAGTGCAGGCACTTCCATACATATTCAAAGTTCAAAAGCTTTAAATAATCACATTAACATAACTACTACTTAAATAGGAAATTCTTTGAACCTCAAGAATTTTGTAAGGAACCCCGTGGAACCATTCCACCTGGCTTATCAACACCCTTCTTTCTCGGAGGTAGGCTAGAAAAGTGGCTGCATATCCAGTTTATAAGTCTGAAAAGCAATGGATGGCAAGCAGTAAGGAGCTCTATGACCAGACGGAAGTGACACAAACAGTGTACTCTCGTAGCGCATGGTGGGGTGCTTACGTTAGTTTGTCCTGGCAGGCTGAAAAATAACTGTAGAGACAACATCCCCGAAGCAATTTGGTATAGATCCAGATATTACCCCATGGACTACTGATTGTTCAGGGACATGGGTTGGGAACACCAATTTCTGAGGTTTGCGTTTTTTTATGGTATTTTATTGAGTTTGGGTAAAAGTTGTTTGGGGTTTTTTTTTTTTATTGCTACAAAAGAATAGGAACCTTTATTTAAAAACAAATTATTAAAATGTGAAGCTATTGTTTCACCACATATCCTCAATCTAGGTCTACATAATTTTTCTTTGATCATTTTATTGGGGGGCTCATACAACTCTTAACACAATCCATACAGACATCAATTGTGTAAAGCACATTTGTACATTCATTGCCCTCATCATTCTCAAAACATTTGCTCTCCACTTGTTTTTTTTTAACTTCACATATCAAACACGTTTCTATTTAATCATTCAGTTATATTAAGATTTGTGCAATTATGATCACAATAGATTTCAAAACATTTTCTTCTCATACTCATTGTTGCTAGCTCCCATTTCCCCCAAATCATCTCTAACTATGCTCCTAGGCAATTACAAATCCAGTTACTGTCTCCATAGATCTACCTACCCTGGATTGCATATACAGAAAATTATACAAAACACAGACATGAGGCCAAAAAAATTTAAAACGATTAGACAAAACACAGAAAAACATCAATCAAAAGAAGAAAATATTAAAAACCAAAACAACTTTAAAATGGGCCAAAAGGAGGAGCAAATGATCATGTATTACATCTAACTACACTGGCCATAATCAACTTTACAATGCCCTCTGTCTGATAGCAAGGCCATTCACATCCCTGGACTGTGGCCAGAGGGGACTCACCATGTGGATTAATCATGTGGAGACCTTGCAAATAGATGTTGGCTGTTCACTGTCATCTACAGCCTTCTGCAAACCACGTGATCACATTTTAAGCTCTGACACCACTCCCTCCTTCAGAGTTGGATTTTATTATTTACAATCCTTGGATCACACAGGCTGGTGTGCTGCTTCCATGGGAATTTAGTTGATGCCTCGCTTACATGGCTGCTTGTTTAAAAGACAAGCATTTAAGACCCCAGACACTATTCTTTGTGACAACTGGGCACCATCTGGTTTATTCACCACTTTCTGCTATAGCACCCATCTCCTCAGTGATCTCTTCTTGAAGGCGAGCACTGAACAGGACCATGTCATAAGAACTAATTGTTCTTAGACTGGGTCTAGAATTCAATGTGAGCCCCAAATCCATTCATATGTTTCTGATTCATTTTAGAGACATCGTTATCTTTTTTATGATAAGAGAACATTAGAAATCATCTCCCTGGGGCATAAGGTTTTTCTATGGATAGTGTAGTTAATTTAGCCAATGGGATAAAATTTAAAACACTGTTGAGAAAAGGAGATAATACAAGTATAGGTCAGCTTCAGAACATGAATTCTTCACTTGTACAGATTAAACTTTTAAGTGGCTGGTACATAAACAGAGTATTGATGATAAGGCAAAACTTTCATTAACACTCATTCACACAGGCAGAACCATGCCTGAATAATAAATATCATAAGAAAGCAAAAAGAGCATTGAAACAGTAAACATAAGGTAGTCCCAGGACACCATTCAAGGGACACCCTCAAAGCAAGAGATCCAAACCCAAAACCACGGACCACCAATTCCATAACCTTGGGATAGCAGTCATCTGCTCACCTCACACTAGAGCTTAAGTCCAAGGGAGTCTATCAGTTCCTTAAATCTGAGATTGAGGTAAAATCCAGTTCACGTAGTAGGATTTCCACATTGAATCCTTCTGGTGTGGCCTATGAAATATGTACACCTCAAAAGCGCAGAGTCTAAAGTCCCAGTAGTCTGTAACACACATCCTGGGTCACTGAGGGCTAGATAGAAACTAGGTCAAAAGTGTACAATTAGGAACACAGTACCAATTGTTCCTCTGGTCTACCCAATAAATAAGGTTCCTATAGGGCAATTTTCCTCACAAATTGTTCAGTGA
>NW_022111357.1:35049121-35067366 GCF_000313985.2 Echinops telfairi
TTTGTGGTCAGTGGTTCTTGTTGGGCATTTCTTCCGTAACAGTGAGGATGGCGCAGGGCTCTGCACTGTTTCGTTGTTGTGCAGAGGACTGCTATGGGTCTGAACCGATTCGATGGAACCTCATAAATATATAACATATCGTTCCGAAGGCCACAACGATGTTTACCGAGGCGTTGGGTTCCACAGGAAGCAAAAATAGTTAAAAGGCAAGAGCCAACACTTGGGTATGACGTTGCCTAGGGGCCCTCAAAGACCTTCTCCATCTTGAGTCCCAGATGGACTCAACACCTATGACAAAACAGAGATCCAAGGATGACTGCCCTAGGAACCTGGTTTCTTCAGCGCTTCAGGGGAAAAAACAGTGCTTAACAAGCCCTCACCTCCACCTGGACCGAGTCCTCCCGGAGACGACCCGACACCCGGACGCCGGCAGGGGAACACCTTCTCCCGCACTCTCATTGGCTGGGGATCCCGGAAGCGCCTGCCTTCGGCGGACGTGCTTACAGTTTCTCGCGCACGCTCATTGGCTGGAGCGCCCGGAAGCGCCTGCCTCCGGCGGAAGTGCTTCTCCTGCGTGCGTCCGCGGCGTTCGGGCCCTCAGGTAGGCGGGGCCCCTGGCTGCAGATTCTGGGACGGAGGGGCAGGGGTACGTGCAGAGAGGACCCCGGGGCCTGAGGAGGTTGTCCGGGAATTGTTCCGTGAGGACCGGAAGGAGTCTTGAAGGAGACGGGTTCACGGCAGTGGCTGGCGGCCACGGGGGCCTTGCGGATCCGAGCCGCGGCGGGATGGAACTGCGGGAGCTTCACGTCCCCTCGGGAGATGGGCGATGGGCGCGCGGTCGTGCTGGAGCTGTTAGTGCGAAGCCTGGCACAGCGTGCAGGCCGCCCTTGACGTTTTCGCCTCTGGAGTTGACGACTGCCCTGAAGGCGCACGGGGCGCGGAGGTTTCCTCACTGCCCCTCGGCTTCACCAGGAACAACGTCAGGCTGCCAGAGAGCACCGTCGAGGGACTTTTCATATGTACTTTTAAAGTTTTATGTATTTATTTTAAGCGAGGAAGGTTCTCATTTGACAATTACCGCATCAGACGTTCGGTTACCTTTATTACAGGAATAGTAACTCCCGGCCCCGTGGGTCTCTTCGGGGGAGAGGGGTGTGTTTCCATTTCAGCATCTCAGGCAGCTCGAGCGGAAGCTCTCTGGACAGCCAGAAGTCAAGGTTGTGTTTGACAAACAAAATTACCTGTTAATGCTTTCCCTTTCGCCAGACAGCTCTGGCCCCGGCTTTGAACTTTGAGCTTCTTGTTATCGTGATACTGAACGTTGTTTACCCCCCTCAGATTTATAACCCTTCGAACTACTAGAATTTAAGGCTCACGCAGTTTGAGATTAGTCAGTGCTGTGCACAATTAGGGGTACTAAAAAGCGGGGAGCGTGAATGAACCTGAATGAGCACAGATTACAGTGTGAGCTATTCCTGCAGTTTGGGGACTAGGTGCACTAGGTGGTGCCAGCGAGTTCGTCTCTCGGGATAAAGCTCAACTACTACTGCTCCAGGTTGTGGAATTTACAGCGCTCCCATCTTTCCGGAAATTGTTCGGAATAGCGTTAACTCCTTAAAATACATTGAGCCTTTATGTACTTCACACCAAATTATCCTTATTTATTCTGTATTAAAGGAGTCCTGGTGGCACTGTGGGCAGTAAGCATTGGGCTGCCAAAAGCAAGATCAGAGGTTCAAACCCACCAGCCACTCTGAGGGATAAAGATAAGGCTGTTTGTTCCTGTAAAGGTTTATAGCCTCGGAGGCCCTGTGTACTGTGGCTGTGGGTCAGAACAACTAGATGGCAGTGGGTTTGATCTTGGGGTTTTATTCTGTAGTAGAGACGGAGGAGGCTAAGCAGAATCAGACACCTTTTCTGCTCTCAAGAGTTTACAGAATGGAGAAGAGAGAAAAGCAACATGTTAAAAAGAAAAGAAAGAAAAGTCACGTGTGAAAAGGAAATTAACATATTATTCAAGGCAAAAATTAATGTTACAGAAGAAAACATGGAAGGAAGAGAGTTGAGAAGGAAGGAGCATTTCTCATTATATCTCGATCTATCCCCCCCCCTTTAAGGAGCCTTGGTGGCACAGTGGTTAGGCTCTCAGCTGCTAATAGCTCTGCTCTGCCCTGTGTGGTTGCTTTGAGTTGGAATAAGGAACCCTAGTGATGCAGTGGGTTATAAGTTAGACAACAAAGTTAGTTCAAAATCACTGGCTGCTCTATGGGAGAAAGATGAGGCTTTCTACTCTCACGAAGAGTTAACAGTCTCAAAAAACCGACGAGCAGGTTTGCTCTGACCTATAGGGTCCTTGTGAATTGGAATTGATTTTAAGGCAGTGACTTTTGTTTTTGTTTTTTTTGAGTTTGGACCTGTAGTGTTGCCATGAATTGGAGTAGACTAGACGTCAATAGGTTTGCATACCTAACATTAGGTATGCTAAAGGCTGAGGTGTAAATAACTCCCATCCTAGTGATTGGGAGTGAATCAAGGAAAGTGTATGGAGAAGCTTACACCTGAGCTAGCTTTCAAAGACTATCTTGTGGGGTTAAGGGGAGAGGGGTTCCCCACTAATCATCACAGGTCCGGTAGGCCCAATTGTACAGCGATAATAAGTAAAGATTATAGTAAAGTCATAGAGAGCATGAGAGTTAAAAGTTAGAGTCAAGTAATGGAGTCAGACACAATTCATGGTAGCATTGCTCACCTCAGCCTCGCTTGGTGGTCCACGTGGAGGGAGAGAGAAGAACTTTAATGCCTCCCCAGCTTTTACCCTCTCTGGGGACATGCAAGCCCCCTAATTACAGGTGAAGACATACGTCACAGGAAGGGGTTGTACAATAGGTATACACATTATAGGAAGGGGATCTATGATAGGCATAAGCGTAACAGGAAGGGGATGAGCTAGGGGTGTGCCCATAAGAATGGGAAGGTCTCGGGGTATACATATGACAAGATGGGCGGGCCCTAGATTCATGATTGGCAGCCTAACCTTGGTAATCCTTGGGTGAGTTTGACCTCTCTGGGGTCTCCTACAAGGTAACAGACAACTACTATCCTTATCAGAAGGGAGTGGGCCCTACTTGTTGTGGGATAAACAGTGGTGATTGCTTGGTCTAGATGGCTGATTGCTCTTAGGGAGAATGACCTCTAATCTACTCCTGATGACCTCCAAGTGTATAGTCATTCTCAAGCAGCTAAGTCTGGCATATATTTGGGGGAGACAGCTTGAGAGAAATCCTTCTGTTTCCCACGCTATATAAACTGAGCTTGATAAATAGAAAAATACAGGCTCAAAAGAGGAGGATAAAAATGTATGGCTGGGTTTGAAATGGCAAGTAGCCCAAATGTGGTTGGACTGTGGGGAATTAAGCCTGAAAAGACACTTGTGTTTTCATTTTGAGTTTGCTTTGACTCTTACATGAAAATTCAACTGATAGAGAATAAAAATTTAAATGTGTATTTCCAGGAGAAACCCACTAACCTTTTATATGCAAAATACAGCATGCAAAATTACACTTTAGTAGCTTGCTTATAGTTATATAGCATAGAATTGTTATTGATGATTTAAGCTAATTTAAAAGGATAGTAAAAATAAAGTTTTGGGTTCGTTGCATTCTAATCTGAATAGAGTGTATAGAAGCTTTTTTATCTCTTCAAATCACGTAAGATCATCTAGTAATGATTTCTTACTGTGTAGCAAAATGTAAAACGCTTTCTATAAATTATCCTAGGGTTTTGGTTTTGACAAATCTTCATATCTAATATTAAGCAAATATTGGTTTCCTAGAAGAAATTTAATTTTTATAAATGGAAAGACTTAAATGCTATGTAAATGTCAAGGTAAATGGATACAATCTCAACTCACCTGTCAGTAGATTTTCTCCGCATCCACAATAATCAACTAGAAATTGTAATAATGAAAAACTCATTCCCAATAATAACATAATATTAGGGGGCTTCATAAAGCTTGTGGGAAAATAGAATGGAAAGATAATGGAGTTTTTTCCATGAACTTTTAAAACTATGTTTTGTTTAGGGTGCTAAAGAAGATCTGGGGACACTGTAGTAATAGTTACACAACATTGTGAATGTACCTACAGTCACTGAATCCTGTGTTCAAAATTGGTTATAATAGTAAATGTTAAAGTATATTTTACTGCAAAAAGAGAGTGAAAGTCTTTATCAATTATCAAAATGCATTGGCCATAAAGTTATAATAATTCAAAACAGTGAGGTAACACGTTAAGAACAGAATATGGTCAATGAGGTAGTTGTGAGTCTGAAAATCTGGCTTAAAAGAAAGATGACTTGCTATATTAATGCATAAAGGATGTATTACTTGGCAGATAGAGTTAGGATAATTGGTCAGCCATTTGAAAAAAATTGACTCCTACTTCATCACAAAAGCATACAAAAAATTTTGTAGACAGCTTAAAGAGCTAAATGTAAAAAAAATGGCTAAAGGTATAAGAATACAAAGAAGTATATTTTTACCATTCTTAGCATGGGTAAGGTCTGCCTTCATGGGACACAAAACTGGACTTAGAAGACGAGAAAGATAGGCCATTAAAAAATAACACTTTGGAGCATTGTAAATTGGTTCTTAGCACTATACTTAAGCACTACACTTTGTCATTAGAGCTCCATTTGGACCCACTTTCAACTTATCCTAAATTTTTAATAGCTTGATATTTTTTCTTAGATTGAAGTCTTTCTCTGTTTTATATAATCATTGTGTTGTGGCTTGGACCTTCTGTGGTTGCTTGTCCTTGTTTTTATGTTTTTCTGTGTCTGGAAGCCAGGATGTTGTGGACTTATGAAGGCAGTAAATGAAATAATAATTCTCTTGGAGCACAGAAGGGGAGGGTTGGGGAAATGGGGAGGCAATGTCAATGAACACAAGAAGGAAGAAAGTGTTCCAAAATTGATTGTGGTAATGATTGCACAACCCTTAATATGCTTGAACTATTGAATTGTATAATGTGTTAATTATAGCTCAATAAAACTAATTTTAAAATAATAATGTCTCTGGTAACACCATAAAATCAGGACATAGGAGATAACATTTATAACAGAATTACAAAGGTTTTATAAACCCAAGTTATATAAATGAACAAAAGACAGGTAATCCCATTTTTTAAAAGGGCACATTTTCGAAGAAGAAATATTTATAAAGACTGTGTTCATTCTCACAAAACATTTGATAAATGCATATGAAAACAGGAATGTTTTGAATCCTGGAGGGCCCCTTTTCTTGATCTGGATGCTGCTTGTCGAGGGCTCTACAGTTTGTGCAAATTTATTTGTTGTTTGATGCTATTGAGTCAGTTCCGACTCATTAGCAACTTTGTGCACAACAGATTGAAGCACTGCCCGGTCCTGCGCCTCCTCACGATTGTTCTGTGCTTGAGCTCATTGGTGCAGCCCTGTGTCACTCCTGCTAGTTGAGGCCCTTCCTCTTTGTCACACCCCTTCTATTTTACCAAACGCCTTTTCCTTCTTCAGGGACTGGTCTCTCCTGTACTTATTAAACGACTAGTACTGGTTTTATAAAATAATCATAATACTGTAAATCTTTTTATAAAGTGAAACTCAATCTATTTCTTTACAAATCTGCATTTTCATGTATCATATTTGTTTAAGATAGGCCCATTAATTTATTAAAGCCTTCAATTAATTTATTAAAGTCATTTAAGAATATTATCAGAAACATTTATGATATATTTATTGAACTTTCATCTAAATTGGGATTTTCTTTATGTAACTATCTTTCTCACATCTGAAGTTTGAAATTAATATAGCCTATTTAAATTGCACTGGTACATTTATTTTATGATATTTTATTTTTAAATCATTTTATTGGGGCCTCATACAACTCTTGTCACAGTCCGTACATACATCCATTGTGTCAAGCACATGTGTACATTTGTTGCCATCAACATACTCAAAACATTTTCTTTCTACTTGAGCCCTTGGTATCAGCTCCTCATTTTTCCCCTCCCTCCCTCATGAACCCTTGATAATTTATAAAAAAATTTTTTCATGTCTTACACTGACCAATGTCTCCCTTCACCCACTTTTCTGTTGTCCATCACCCAGGGAGGGGATTATATGTAGATCACTTTGATCAGTTCTCACAATGATACATTTAATTGCTTCAAGTAATCAAATGTAATGTACTGTATGTAAGTGGGTTTATTATTCTCCATAGAAATTAAAATGGCTTCCAGAGGAAAGATAGAGACAAGCAAATTAAAGCAGAACTTAGAAGAACAGTTGGATCGGCTAATGCAGCAGTTACAAGATCTAGAGGAATGCAGGTAATCATGTAATTGTATGTTGTTCGACTGTAAAATGACACTTTCTGCCATCAGATTAATGACAAACCTCGGTGGACACAGATCCACGAATGATTTGGTCTCCTCTGTGCTGGCTTTCACAGTGCTTGGGTGGTGGAAGAAGCTCCCTAGAAGCTTTGGAGTGAAAAAGACTGGGATGTAAAAGTCTTCCCATTCAAATTGCATATATGAACTTGAGCAATACACTTACACTCATTAAGTTTCCGTGCCCTTAATGTCTACCTGGTCTTTGGTGTATGTATTAGTCTGGATACTTTGGAGAAACAAATCCACAGCAACTCATGTATAAGAGAGAGTTTTATGCAAAGAAAATGTGCATCACGAAAACATCCCAACCCAATGCTGCCCAAGCCCACAAGTCCAACATTAACCCATACCCAACACCAGTCCACAAAGTCCTTCACCTCACAAAACAGGCAATGATGCCAACTGCAGGAGGAAAGCTGAGTCAGTGAACGAACAAGCATCTCAGCACTGGCAGGGGTCTCCATAAGGCTGCTCCAGCACCCAGGGCTGCATCGGGATAGGTCCATGCGGCTTCTCCTTGGGGATGTCTTGTAGGATGTCAATCTTGCAAGCTGAAGCAGGAAGCTGCTAAGGCAGCTGCATCCTGGTGCGACCATCACAAAGCAAGAGACCCAAGAACTAGAAAGGCGAGGCTTCACCACCCATTTATCCCTCCGCCTTTCAACCAGCCCCACATGTGATTATCGGCCAGGCTGGCACAATTAACTAACTCAGTGTATAAAGCAGCCCTGCTTGATATCAACTAAGAAGATGATACTTGAACTTGAACTTCTGTTTTCAGCCTTAATTGCTCAAATAAGCATAGCCATTGAAGTTTTACACAACCTTAAATATTACAAACGAAGGGGTAATGTTTAGCCCCAAAATAGGTGCTCAATAAGTGGTAACCATTGCTATGTGTAGTAAATGTTTAATAAATGGCTTATTAGACTAATTAAAATTTCCCACCTATTTCAAGTGATAAGTCCTGTATTGCTGCTATATTTTAAGGTATACAAGATATTGCCATTAATAATGATAATAATAACAACAGTTATTTATCAAGTACCTATGATACGCCAAACAACTTTCCATATCTCATTTAACAATGTTCATAGCAACCCTGTAAGGCAGAGACACCCAGTCTCTGCCTGAGGCTGAGGAGAGGGCAGTGGTAGTTTTGTGGTAGCAGTCTGCTCTCTATCGGTGGAGGCTTAGGATGCTGACAGCGGAGCTTCCAGACTTAGACTAGGAAGAGAGCCCTGGCGATCTTCTTCTGAAAAAGTGTTGTTGTTAATGTTGTCATTAGGTGCCATGGAGTCAGTTCCAACCCACAGCGACCTTATGCACAACAACAGGGGGAAACTCGGCCTTGTCCTGTGCCATCCTCACAGTGGTTCTTCTCTTTGAGCCATAGTTGCAGCCGCCACGTCAGTCCAGCTTGTTGGGAGCCTTCCTCTTTCCCTGCCCTTTGACTTTACCAAGCACGGTGTCTTTCTCCAAGGACTACATGAAACAAAGTCTCACCATCCTTGCCGCTATTGAACCTTCTGGCCCTACTTGCAAGACAGCTCTGTGGGTTCTTTTGCCAGTCCGTGGTACTTTCAATATTCTTCTCCAGTACCATATTTCAACTATGTCAGTTTTCCTTAGTCATTGTCCAACTTTCACAGGCATATGTGGCAATTGAAAATACCATGGTTAGGGTAAGGCACTCCTTAGTCCTCAAAGTAACAGCCTTGCTTTTCAGCACTCTAAAGAGGTCTTGTGGAGCAGATTTACCTAATGCAATGTGTTGTCTGATCTCTTGGTTAATGCTTCCATGAGCATTGATTGTGGATCTAAGCAAGGCAAACTCCTTGACAACTTCAATCTCTTTCCATATATCATGATGTTACTTATTGGTCCGGTTGTGAAAAATTTTTTTTCTTTACATTGAGTTGTAATCTATACCAATGGCTGCAATCCTTGATCTTCATCAGCAACTTCTCCAAGTCCTCGCTTGCAGCAAGCAAGGTTATGCCATCAGCATAGCACAGGTTGTTAACAAATCTTCCTCCAATCCTGATGTCACATTCTTCTTCATAGGATCCAGCTTCTCTGATGATTTGCTCAGCATACAGATTGAAGAAATCTAGGGAGAGGATGCACCCCTGTCGTGTACCCTTCCTGATTTTCAGCCATGCAGCATGCCCTTGTTCTGTTCTCACAAATCTTATGGGATCAGTGTCTGATCCCACTGTGCATGTGTATGAAGTAACTGAAAGACAGATAACAAAAAACACTACATCATTATCTGCAATTTAGCAAGAGACCTCAGGAGGCTTTCCGAACATTGTATCATTAATTCATAACCTTCTTACAGGAAGTTTGTTAAATGTGCTTCGTTTTGGTGAAACAAAAACATTTTATTATCAAAGTGACCACATTGCAGCAACACATCCATCATTGGCATTTTGATCCAGCCTCTTCCCCAGGATGTATAGTTTTAATCTATATATGTGTCATTTTTGTGTAGAACACTAAAATTGCCCTTTTCACTTGGCCCTGTTTTTGTTTTTAATGATGATCAATATATACTAGAGAGGAACTTGATCCAGAGGAATATGAAGAAACCAAAAAGGAAACCCTGGAGCAGCTGAGTGAATTTAACGAGTCACTGAAGAAAATCATGTCTGGGAATATGACCTTGGTGGATGAGCTAAGTGGAATGCAACTGGTAAGTAGGGTCTACCTACATGGGTGACAGAGCTGGTTTATTATTCTCTGTTTTTATAAGCATAGTTAAGGCAGGAAATGTACCCTGTAGAGTTTCTAGATGAGCGTCTGCTTATATGTAGAACAGTAAATGTGATTCAGATTTTCATGTAGTTAGGTATTTGGCTTTATTAATAAAGCTTTAGTAATAAGGACAGAAATAGCAAATGGGAACTACAATTATAACTGTTTGATGCTACAAGATGACTCATCAGTAACTGAGTATATAAAATGGTCTCTTAATGGTTTATTCTGTATTTCTCCTCCCTAACTATTACTGCGATATGCAGTAAATTCATTGGAATATTTTATATTTATACTCCCTGTGTTAGGCTGGATTGTTTAAAGAAACAAACTCAGTATTACTCACGAGAAAGAACTTGATATCAAGAAGTAAGCTTACATCAGGAAGGCTTCCCAGTCCAGTCCCACTTAAGTCCATGAATCTAAGGCTAGCCAGAGGCCTCTTCCCACTCATGTAGCTGCAGGCCGATGATGCAGAAAGGTCAAGTGGAAAGTGGGAAAATCACAGACCGGTGGGTGCAGAATTGCATGTATGCAAATCTGTGGAATGCCGACAGTTCTTAGAATCAGGCATCCCCCATGGGGCTGCCCCTGGAAGCAGGCAGAGCCCTGGCAAAAGGAAGGTGGAGGGATAGAGAGAGGAGGGGGTGGGGGGTGGGGTCCCCTGTGTTACTCTTATAAAAAGGCCACACTTCCCAGGAGGCATCATCAGACTGTGACCTGATTGCCAGGTTAGGCTCCACTGCTACACTGGTGAACATTGACATTCAATCTACTGCTCTGTTGTGATTGCAGTGCACAGTGCAATGCCTTGGACTATCTTGGTTAGGTTTGCCTGCCTTTGTTTCTAGGCTATTCAGGCAGCTATCAGCCAGGCCTTTAAAACTCCAGAGGTCATCAGGCTGTTTGCAAAGAAACAACCGGGCCAGCTCCGCACGAGGTTAGCAGAGGTAAGGTTTCTTCTCTTTGGTCTAATCGCTGTATTTGCTTCTTCTCCCAGCCGGAGAGTTTCTTCAAAATGGTATTCTGAGAGCAGCAACTCACAATTTTTGACACAATTAGCCCTTTGAGTAATTGTAGTTGAAAAGGAATACAGAAGTTAAAGCAGCCTATGGCAGTTTTAATTTTAACTCACTGCTTCAACTTGGACTCCACCTTTAGAGCTTTTTTTAACCTTGACTTTTGGAACCCCAAGTTTAAATACCATTTTGGAATTCATTAGCAAGATTGCTTCATGGTTTGTAACATCTCTGTTGAGGAATCTCCAAGACCTTTATAGACCTGGTAGATAAAGAAGTCTGTTTATAGACTTGAGTATTACTGAGTATTCACTAATGTATAATAATGTAAATACCGTATTTACTAATTATAATGTAAATTACTGAGTGTTTACTAATGTAAATAATTAAATTATTTACAATCATGGGTAGGTCAGTAGCAGAGTGGTTCAGAACATGGGCTTCGGTCAGACTAACTAGATTTGAAACACTGCTCTGCTAAAGATGTATGAATCTAGGCTACCTCTTTGTGCCTCAACTTCTCTGTCTGTCAAACGGGAATAGGGATATTCCCTTCCTCTTAGGGTTGTCATGGGGATTATGAATTAATACATACAAAGCCCTTAGGACAGTGGTTCTCAACCTTCCTAATGCCGTGACCCTTTAATACAGTTTCTCATGTTCTGGTGACCCCCCCCCCCAACCATACAATTACTTTCGTTGCTACTCCATAACTGTAATTTTGCTACTGTTATGAATCGTAATGTAACTATCTGATCTGCAGGATGTATTTTCATTGATACAAATTGAACATAATGAAAGCATAGTGATTAGTCACAAAAACAATATATAATTATACATTGTAAAATATTTATTTCTAATTACAAATAAATGAAATGTTGTCTTGAAGCATGGTGTAGCATGGGTAACAGTCTTCACGCCCCATACTTGTATGTGGGCGGACCCGCCTGGAGACGATAGAGGAGTGGTATTTTCGGTTCTTAAGACCGTCGGAAATATGTGTTTTCTGATGGTCTTAGGTGACCCCTGTGAAAGGGTTGTTAGACCCCCAAAGGGATCTCGACCCACAGGTTGAGAACCGCTGCCTTAGGAGGCTTGATGGCACAGTGGTTAAGCAATTGGCTGCTAAGTGAAAGGTCAGAGGTTTGAGCCCACCAGCAGCACTTCATGGGAGAAAGGTATGGCAGTGTACTTAGGCTATGGAAACTCTGGGACAGTTCTCCTTGGTCCTTTAGGCTGGTTGTGAGTCAGAATGCACTGGAAACAATGGTGCAACGCACAGTATGCATTTACAATGTTTCTGGTGGTTGGGATAGTTAATGGACATTCCAGAAGATCTATTAGCAGTTGTCCATTCAAGCTACAGACCCCCCTTCAGGGTAGTGAAATGACTTCCTCGATGGATATCTCCTTTCCAGAGGAGGCTGCTGACCTACAGCAGCCCTTCTGCTCGTCCCTGACGAAGGAGGGGCAGTGTTCTCATGACCCATCATAAGTCAGTGTGTGTGTCCTTGTTTTCTGGGGGGCGGGGGGGAGGGTTCTTTTCACTATTGCTTTTTACGATTTTTTTTCAGTATTTTTATAAATCGATTATTTGTCTTTGGCAGTTGTAAACATATTTATAGACATATGAGAAGATTTCAAAAAGTTCATGGAAAATGGAATTAAAAGATAATGGAACTTATCTACAAGCTATTTGAAAACTCATATTTTCATACATACATGTAAACTTTATAAAGTACACACACCATGAAAAAATGGATGACATTGGCATTTTGTCAGTTGCTGTAATAACACCACTTGTGGAAGGTTCTGGATCATTTGGATTATTCTTGGAAACGGATATGGCATGCCTAGTCATAAAATTAGTGAGAGTTTTCTGTATGGCCCTTTTATATGCTGCAGTATTTTATGTAGTACATATGAGGGGGCTTCGAAGTGTTTGTGGGAAATTGGAATTGAAAGGTAATGGAATGACTCCATGAATTTTTGAAGCCCCTTGTATTAATTAATAACATGTAAAAGCTATTTGAAATGAAACCCAAATAAATACAGACGTAAGTACAGTTTCATAATGCAAATATGTTGCAAATGAGACTACCTGTAATGATTATGGTTAACATTTAATGTTTAATAGAACTTTTAAGAAACTATTTCTATCATATTTGCCAACCATTATTTCTGTATTTCTCTGTGGGATGAATCACTAGAAGACTTGCTTTGTTTCTCTGTTTCTAAGAATAGGTCTAAAAAGCTTTTCTCGCGCATGGACCATCGTTCTCCCATAAACACTGTGTGCTGTGCGTTCACCCACTCTAGATGGATCGAGATCTGATGGTGGGGAAGCTGGAAGGAGGCCTGTACACGCAGCAGAAAGTGGAGATCCTAACAGCTCTCAGGAAACTTGGAGAGAAGGTACCAGTATTCTATTTAACAAATTGAATAAAGGAAAATTGTGAAGTATTTGGTGCAGAACTGTTTGATCTGTGATCCAGTTTGTAGCCCTGAGACACCCTTAACTAGTTCTTAGAGCCACGAGTAACATTTAGACACCCTCGACCAGAGTATGTCTTGTTTTGCTCAGCTCACTGCAGATGACGAAGGCTTCCTGTCAGCAAATGCAGGGGCTGTCCTCAGCCAGTTTGAGAGAGTCTCCACAGACCTTGGTGAGTAGTCCCTTTGGGTCTCTGAAAGCTGGACATGGCTTGCTGTTCAGGGCTGAAGGGCAGCAGGATTGAGGTGAATAAGTGACCTTTTCATGAGGTTAGCAGTAAAACCAGAATGAGTTTCTTTATAAACCCATTTGATTGTTTTTTCCCCCCATACTTTTAAAATTCAAAATAGTTAAATGTCATGAAGCCTAATTTTTAGAAACGAGTTGTCAGCTGTATGTAACTTCAAAAATAAACCAATATTTTGTGTATTCTATATACCTTACATTGGCATAAGACTTTATAAGCTGTCAGTCAAGTCCTCTGTGCCGGTTATTGGAGCAGAAGGAGGAACTTGTGGTGGCGGTGGAAGGTGAGGGGTTGGTGCACGATGGAAGCAGATTCTTTCTTCTCTCCCAACATGTAAGACTAAGTGGAAGAGTGTTCTCACTTTACCTGCAGCAGTAAGTGCATGTGACACGTCTTCATTACGCGTCTTTTCTCCATAGGCTCTGGAGACAAAGTCCTTGCTTTGGCGAGTTTTGACGTTGAAAAAACAAAAAATTGATGTGGTGTGGAATCTTGGACCAGTGACCACATTCTTGGGAACGACATTTTTCTTCCGAGGACATTAAGTCTTCGCAAAGGAATCGAGACTCTTGAGCCACAGTGATAGCTTATGAAGACATGACATAAAACCGTGCTGGCGCCTTCAGTGGTGCCCTTCATCGCTGTGTTTCGTGTCAGGCCACCTTTGTGAGTGACCCTGCCCTTGTTGGTACGGAAGGATTCACTGGTCCTTGTTTGTTATGATTTGTCTGTTTAAGAGAGTAAAGAAAATGCGGTTTCTCTCCCTGAACTTATTAGGCTGCTTGTTGGCAAGGGCTGATAGCAAATGAAAAGATGTCCACTAAAGGCTCTCTTCTGCTGACGACTTTACTCCTGGTACTGAATAGTGAGCGTCGCAACGTCAGTAGACCGCACGTGTGTTCTTCTATAGAGCTTTATAGAGTTCTAAGTGACCTTAGAAATCATTTTCATTGTACAAACAAGGCAACTGAGGCTCACAAAGAGCAAATGACTTGTTCAACATCACCTTAGAGCTGAGGATAAGACCAGTCCTAACTCTCAATTTAGTGCTCATTCAGTTTTTATTTTGTTAAACTGTTTTGTTTTGTTCTTTTAATTATTAACATGTATTAATGCAAGTCAGTGTCAGTGTGTATGAAACTTTGATATCCCAACAAAAAGTTGACAGTACACCAAGGGCCCATTCCCTAGCCTATGTGCTCTCCTTCTGAATAGAGCCCATTGTGTCTCAGCATGTTGAGTTTGGAACAATGGGAGCCCTGTTGAGCGGCTCCTGAAGTCACTGAACCTCCTGCGTCCTCTCACCAGGGAAGCAATAGGAAATGGCAGCTAGGGGCCCTCCCTGCTGGTGACCTCTTGCTGAAACCCAGAGGGTGGTGACTCTAAGCTACTATTTACTCTTCAGTTTTTGGAGAAACATAAAAGTTGTGAAGGAAAACAAGTTTCTCTTCTGAATGTTTATCTATCTGCATGGTAAAATATATAGATCTATATATATGCATGTATGTTAGCTGATTTCTTAGGCTCTGGCCATTTTTATATTCTTCCTCAATATACTTTTTCTTTGCACTTTATACAAATTAAAAACATTTTTACAGCTTCTTGTATAGTGTAAACTCTTCTAGGTGCTCTGCCAACTGGGACAAATTAGAAGATTTTTGCTACACTAATGCCTTATTTGGAACTCTTAATGGGCAATTTTTTTATATTAGTTTAAATGGTCAAACACACATTGGAATTCAGATAAACCAAGAGAAAGATTATCTGCTGTTCATCTAGAGCAGGGGTGTCAAACTGGCAGCCCACAGGCCACATGCGGCCCCCAAGGTAATTTTTTTGTGACCCATGATGCTCTGAAATAAATTGTAACGAGGGAATTATGTATTCAGTATTGCCTCGATCTCCCCTAAGTGCTATTTTCTTCATAACAATTTTTTTCTATTTTCATTTTATTTCAGAGCATTGTGGGCCACAAAAAATTACCTTGGAGCCACATGCGGCCTGCAAGCCGCCAGTTTGACACCCCTGATTTAGGACATTATGGTCAATCATTATTTCATTTTTCTGTATGTGACATTTAATTGAGGTAAAATTCAAAACAGCATAATTTACTTTGTACAATTCAGTGATCATTAGTACAATTAGTACAGTGTGGATTCACCCCTCTCTCTAGTTCCAAAACATTTCCATGACTAAAGGAACCCTGTACCTATGAAGCAGTCCCTGCCCATTCCTCCTACCACCCCCCCTCCCAGCCGCTGGGAACCACTGATAAATCTTGTAACCACTAAGTTGCTTTCTGTTTTAGCAATTTACCTCCTCTAGATATTTCATATAAATGGAATCTCACAATTTGTCTTCGTGTACAAGCTTCTTTCAAAGTTCGCCCATGTTGTAGCTTGTATCAGGACTTCATTCCTTTTTGAGACTGTGCATACATTCAAAGCATGTGGCACATTTGGTTTATCCACTCACAATTGTTGAACACTAGAGTTGTTCCCCCTTTGGACCACTGTGAGTCGTGCTGCTCTGAGCGTTCCTGTACAAGTATTGGTGTGAGTTAAATTCTTTTGGGTACCTAAGGGTTTAGGAGCAGAATTGCTGTGGGCTTTTTGGTTTGTTTCAAACCATAGATCCTCTTTTTTCCCCTCAGTGATAGGCCAAGAAAATTAGTATTTTGTATTTGAAAGGGGTCTGCATAAATCTAGAGTCCCTAATCTTGGGCTCCCTTAATTTTTCTCTAAGACTGACATCAGTGACATTTTTTTATTAGTCATATGAATGCATTCATTTTGTAAGTAATGCTCAATTTTAAATTATCTTCATTTAAGAAGATATGAAATGCTTGGCAAGGCACTGCCAATCATAGCTGTGTGACCTTTGGTAGATTACTTAAGCCTTTTGAGCCTCATTTCCTTCATCTGTTCAAGGGGATAGCAGGACCTATGGTTGTGTACTCTCACTTCCTGAATGCATTGGCGCTAACCCTCATTGAACCACTCTTCTTAAGGACCACACGACTTTTTTGTTTGACAAATTTGGCATTTTGTTGAGAAAGATAATTGAGAAAGCAAATTCTATGCAAACTGTAGTTATTAAATGACTTGCAAACATGTTTTCTGTTCATATTTTGTTACATTTCATTTTCTTGTTTTTTAAGATCTTGTGGGAGATCTTAAAAGTAACACTAGCAGTAATGAACTTTTCAACATTCTTAGGTCAGGCTAATATTTTAATGAAATGAATTCCTGCATGTTTCAAAGAATTGGGCTAAAGGAGAAATAAATCCCAATGAACAAGTATCCAAATGGGCTGTGTTTAATGAACCTCATCTTTAAAGCAATGGCCCTGTTTTGGCATTGGGTTTTATTGTTAATCCAGTGAGTTGGTAAAATGGGTGTTTTAAGTGGGTGGTGGAAGAAAAAAATGAACAATAGAAGGAGGAAATTGTTCCCAGGTAAGAGTTGGGAAAAGTGGATTAACAACTGTTAGACCATTTATTGCAGACACTCCGCTGTGGGATCATCTTCAGCAACAGAGAAAGCTGTGCCACTCCATCATCAAAGTGATACTGCATAAATGATGGCTAGTTTGAAATTATTACAGGAAAAAAAACAAACTCAACTATTTGTCTAGAGCCTTGCAACCACCACCGTATCTGTTTTTGGTTTTTTCTTCTCATTTCATTAATTACTAAAACTAAAGACTGCTCTTTTTTACGCCTCAAAATGTTTTCCAGTAATATGTAAATGAAAACTGCCAGCATGCCCTCACACTTCCATGAATAAAGCTGCAAGACATAATTGCTTCCAGTCTGTCTGACCATGCAGTGAGGATTTTAGGAAGTGGGGAAACTAATATTTTCATCAAGTTTCAAAAGGCAGCTAAAAAATGCCTCTCAACTATGTCCCTTAAATATGGCCTATTGGCATCCTAACTCACCCTCCCTCCCTCTTAATTTCAGTCCCTCTGTTTACACTAATAGAAAAATAGGCTGTAATACTAACGGACATCATGCTTGGTAAAGGAGGGGCAGCAAACAAGAGCAAGGTCCTCAGTAAGATGGACCGACACTAGCTGTCACAACGCTGAAGAGGTGTCATGTCATTGGAGGCCACCCTCATGAAATGGGGTATATGTTTTTCTGGTGTTACCGTATCTGAACCCAGGATTTATAAGGAACCCATGGGGACAGCAGCAAGTGGAATAAGGGTTTCGGGGCAGACATGGGGGTGGGGAGGGGTGTAATGGGGGTAGGGGTTAAGAAAGGAGACCAAAAAAAAAAAGGGGGGGGGGAGTCAATGTCAAGCAGTCCAGGAAGAAAAAGAAAGTTTGGAAACGGATTGTGGTAACAATTGTGGAATTCTGCTTGACATGAATGAACTATGGAATGATATATATACATTAGCTCTCAATAAATGGGGAAAAAAAATGTGAGGATGGCCCAGGCCTGGACAATGTGTCCTTCCGTTGTGCATAGGGTCACTGTGAGTCAGAGCTCCAAACAATAACATTAAGAGGGCCTCACACACCGGGAGTCAATGGTACCTTCAAGAGCTCCCCATGGCGGGGAAGGGGGAGCTAATAGTGAATACAAGAATGAAGAAAACACCCTAAAGTTGATTTATGGTAGTATTGCACAACTCTTAGAAATATGTTTAAGCCATTGAATTGTATGATGTGTGAAATACGGACGTCAATAAAAATGTTTACGCCTTTCACTGTGGAGAGCCGTGAGCAGCGGTTGCAGGCAGAGGGCAGGAACGTGGTAAAGTTGGAGGCTGTCCATTGGAAGCTTCCTAAAAGCTTGTTCTTCCTTTGAGAAGACTACAATCCTCGGAGCCCCAGGCAGTCAGCTGCAATTGAAAACAACCCCCGAATGATTTTCTGTTCAGTTAAGGCCGTGGTTCTCAACCTTCCTAATGCCACGACCCTTTCATGCAGTTCCTCATGCGGTGACCCAACCATAAAATTATTTTCGTTGCTACTTCATCACTGTCATTTTGCTACTGTCATGAATCGGGCGACCCCTGTGAAAGGGTCGCTCTACCCCCAAAGGGGTCGCGACCCACAAGTTAAGGTAATGCCAGCAAGGACTGTTTCTAAGATTACCCATCGGTCTTAAAGGCTTGAAGGTAATCAAGCGGCCATCAAGCTCAGAAGCAACAAAGCCCACATGGAAGAAGCACACCAGCCTATCCAACCACGAGGTGTCGAAGGGATCAAGTGTAAGGCATCATCAGAACAAAAAATCTTACCATAGTGAATGATGGGGGGAGTGCGGAGTGGAGATC
>NW_022111357.1:35068429-35070035 GCF_000313985.2 Echinops telfairi
AGATCGGGCCAAAGCAGGACCTGAAGGGACAAGTAAGCTGCATGAAGAAGTGGCCCAAATGCCCACAGTCTCCACCCCTGTCACATTACCTCCTTTCTCCCAGTCTGCACCAATGGCCTCCTGAAGACTGAAAAAGTCATGCTTGGTTTACAGGAGAAAAAGAAGACGAGAGCTGGTTGACTGGTCTAAGGTTCATGACCTACCCTGAGGGGGCTAGGCTTGTTGAGTTGGTGAGAGCCCATGGTCTAAAGGCAAGGTGACCAATGGGCACCCTGTGGAGGCTGAGTGAGGCAGCCCACATTGAGTTGATGACCACAGAGCAAGAGACAAGAAAGGCGAGGCTCACCAAGCCATTTATCTCTCTGCCCTTCAGTTAATCCCACTTGTGTTTATCAGCCAGGCTGGCACAATAAACTATCTCAGTCATCATTTCATTGCATGGTTTAAGAACTTACCCTAATTGTCTACTTATTCTAAAATGCCTCTGCAGGTCATACTTCTTTTTTTCACCACTGCTAAGTTGTCATATTAATATTACATAAGGCTATTCTTTCTAATGCCCCCACCCCATGTGCGGTCAGTGCTGTGGTAATAATTTATGTTAAAAGAATTAGTACCAGAATAGTCCCAAGGAGTTGGAGATTAATGATGTCCCAAATATCCAACTCTTCCAAGATGCTCTTCTGCTCCATTTCCTCCCCACTCCTCCCTTGAGTATATTTCCTCACGTCCCTGGGCTCTGCAATCACAGAACTTTGAGGAAATGACTCACGTGGTAGTAGGTATTCAGTGCACAATCCAGAGGTCAGGCAGAGGGAAGCCAAATGCAGGGCGGAGAGCCAGAGCCAAAAAGATCCGAAAGTCATAGCAGGCCTTCTTGCTTCGGCCAAAGCTCAGTTAGGAACGCAAGGTCTGGCTTTCCAGGTGAAGCAATGTATTACAACCGTTTGGTGGTACCATGATACATCCAAGAAAACAAAGGATGGTGTCTTAAATCACTCCCTCTACTGAAGGAGAATAACAGATGCCCCCAGGAAACCAAGGGTGCGTCTTGGTTCACACCCTTTATCTCTAAGGTGATGTCTTTATCTCACACTATGCCTATCCATTAGCATGGCAGAGAAATCCCTCCAAAATGAGGTGTTTAGCGTCCAGATTAGATCACATAAGAAATGCTACTTGACTATAACTAATTTGTGGTTTAATGAGGAAGGTTTGGGATGACAGGACACCAGGAGTAGGTGGTGTAAAAATCAGACAGGATCCAGATGCAAATCTTTACAGGAAGTTCTAACATCCAAACCACAGTTTGAATCATGTTTTTGAAACACACACACACTCACATGCTTACACCTGTGCTCCAGGTACCTCTGCAGGAACCAGGTTCATTTCAGCAAAGGGTTGTGTGCCACCAGGCCCCTGTATCATAGGTGCACCATGGTTCTGTTTTTTTCTTTTTGGGGGTGGGTTGGGGTAGGGAGGTGTTTGGCACATGTGAGGGAGTTAAAGATAATGTTCCTTTAGGCCTGGCATTATGCCTCCAATACTCATAAATCAGGCCAGTTTGAAAACTGAGGCAGTTACCCTCAATGGTAATAAAAGAAGC
>NW_022111357.1:35081126-35101831 GCF_000313985.2 Echinops telfairi
ATATATACACAAACCAGGACATGGATTAATTGTGTGTGTGAACACACACACACAATTAATCAATGTCCTGGTTTTGTTTCTCTAGAGAACCCTGCCTAACACAATGGAGATTCTGCTTCTAGGTATAAACCGCCACCTGTTTCTCTCCCAACCCCACCACACCTTCCTATGGAATCAAAGCTGCTTTTCAAGTTTACAATGCTAAAGATATGGTGAGACCCATGTGAATTTGTTCACTACAGGTTAGTACATAAACACAGAGTACTTACCTTGCTTATAGGATCATCTTACTTTGCTTATAGCAGCGGTTCTCAACCTGTGGGTGGCAACCCCTTTGGGGGCCGAATGACCCTTCTTTTTACAAGGGTCGCCCGATTCATAACAGTAGTAAAATTACAGTGATGAAGTAGAAACAAAAATAATTGTACGGTTGGGGGGGTCACCACAACATGAGGAACTGCATTAAAGGATCGCGGCATCAGGAGGGTTGAGAACTACTGGCTTATGGGATCATCATCACCGCTAAACCCTGTTGATCCCAGCCCAACCCAGCAGTCACAGCCAGCCCACAGCAGGAAGCAGGCCCACCAGGTGATTTGCACACCTGTGAGTGTAAACTAGACATGCCCTTTGAAGCTGCTGAGCTTTCAGATGCTGGTCTGCAGCCGTAGAGCCACAGTAGCTGAGGACTAGAGTGGCCTTCCTCCATTTCGGTCCATTCTCCATTCCATTGCCATTTCTATTTCAATATAAATCTGACCAGGCCACATCCTTCCTTTAAACCATTCAATAGGTCTCACTACTCTAACAATAAAGACTCAAATGTTTAGCAGAACCTATGAAGTCCTATAGGAGCCCTGGTGGCATAGTGGGCCAGCAGTTCGAAACCAGCAGCCACTCTGGAGGAGAAAGAGGAGACTGCCTACACCCATATAGATTTATAGCCTTGGAAACCCACAGGGTCACTCCAAGTGGGAATCGGCTTGATGGCAGGGAGGTGAGTTTGAGTGTAAAGTCCTAGGCAGGAGGTGCAGTGAGGGGTGGGAGGGGTGTGTGTAGGGCAGCTGGGCTGGGCTGGGCTCTGCTCCCCAGCCTTGTCTTTCAATGCATTGATTTCAATGTGCTCTCTTGCCTTCTCCTCATGGTGGTTTTATGAGCTGGTCCTGCTGCCAGTTATATTCTTTGCTATATTCTCATACCATCAGTCATAGGCTAACTGTCAATTTCCCAGCTAAGGCGATATTCCCAGTCCCATATTCTCCCAGTCCCTCTGTATTTCAGTAGTCGACCTCACCACATTCTCTGGTCTGAGTTGACTAGAGAAACAAATTCAGACACACACATATATATATATATATGAAAGAGCTTTATATAAAGAGTAAGTATATATTCATAAAACATCCCAGCTCAGTCCAGATCAAGTCCATAAGTCTGATATTAGCCCATATCTCTGATACCAATCTACCAATTCTTCTTCAGAGTCACGCAACACATGCAATGACGCCAAATGCAGGAAGATCATAGGCCAGTGGGTGGAAAATCTTGTGGATCCAGCTGGTGTGGGTCTCCACATGGCTCCTCCAGCTCCAGTACTCCGGCTCTATCAGCATAGCTCCATTTGGCTTGTCAACAGGAATGTCTCACAGGGAGAGTTTGTGTCCCATTGCCAGGGAGGAAGACAGGAGTTCCCAGAATCTTCAGGAGAAGGCCACACCCACAGAGAGGCCCATTGGCTATGATCTGATTGACAGGCTAGACTCCAGCCCTTCGCAAGTTGACAGGAGATTATGCAACTGCCATACCATAGTTGGACTGGATTAGTCGATTGTATAATTCTCTGGTGTCTGTCTAATCCACTATAATATAAGTTCCATGAGGACAGATTTCTGTGCCTGATTTACTGTTTTGTACCCTACCTAGCATCATATTGGATACCTGGGAAGCACTCAGTAAACATTCCCTGAATGAATAATTGGCTACAGAGACTAGAGAAGCTCGAACAAGTAATCGGTCATGTGCTGATGAAGATATGAGCAGTTGCAATGAAAAACTCCACTGCCAAAAGGTAGATTCTAACTGATAACCCACTGCCATCGAGTCAGTACGGAATCATAATGACCCTGTAGGACAGCGTAGAACTTCCCCTGTCAATATCTAGGAATATAACTATTTACAGGAGTAGAAATCCCCATCTTTCTCCCAAGGAGCTGCTGGTGGCTTCGAACTGCCGACCTTGCGCATCATAGCCCAATATATAACCACTCCATAACAATCTTAGGTAAGGTTCCCGAGACTGGAAGTCTTTACAGGAGCAGATAGCCTCAAGTTTCTTCCTCCGAGAGGCTGGTGGGCTTGAACTGTCAATCTTGGGTATAGCAACCCAACACTTATCTCACAGCACCACCAGGGTTCATTTCAAATGAAAGGTCCCTTAAGAGCTTTAGTGAATGGTAGTATGGGTATTGGAAAAGGCTAGAAAAAGACACCTACAAGGAAAACAGCTTCTTGTTAGTCACAGAACCAATTTCGAGTCCGTTATCCAAGTTAGCTTTCTAAATGTCACAGAAGTGGGAATGAAAACAATGATAACAAGAGGACGTGCCCTGTCTGACACAACGTACGTCTCCCAATCATGGCCTCTTTCCTGCTTCAGCCATCCCATCTGTAACTGCCACCAACCATGCATTTGTGACAGTTCTCTTTGGTCTCCCATGTCGTTTTTCAAAGCTCTGTATATCAGCAAACCCTTGGACACCAGTATGATCTCTTGCTAATGGTCTCCCTCATCTGGGTGGGAAGACACATGTCTCTGCCTTTGTACAGTCCTTGTCCCATTAAAAAAAAAAAAGAGGACATGTCCTAGTTGCAGATGGATTGACCATGTGGAAAGATGGAAATTGATTATGGTGATAATTGCACAAATCCTCTTAATATGATAGACTGGTTAAATTGTATGAGACGTGCAGTATATGCCAGTAAAACTGTTGTGTGTTTTTTAAAGACGGGACCCAGTAGACATACAAATACGTTTCCAGCCAGTGGAGACTGTCCACAAGGTGAACGGACACAGGGGCGGCCGCAGTGGGCTGAGGTAGCAGTGGTCATGAGGACAACGCGGGACCAGGGTTTCATTCTCTTGTGCTTCAGCCCTGGGGAGAGGGAGCTGACTCGATGGCACCTCTCAACAGCAACGCCTTAAAAAAATAAAAAGCCCACCTTTGAGAATAGTATTTTTGTACATGGAGATGGTTCAATATGGAGAACTTTTCTGTGCGTCGTGACCCGCAGAGAGACAGTAAAGTCTACTGGGCATGACATAGAGTTTGAGATGTGAAGTGAAATTTGCATAAGTGATCCAGTCCGAAGTGCAAAGAAAAGACAATCTGGGCCGAGGGAAGCAAAACTTGAGTGTCAGCGTCTTTATCACCGATAACCTGGAAGACATCTCATGGGGAGGAGACCCGAGCCCCGTGGCCTTGAGAGTCACTGGAGCCTTGGCAATCTGAGCAAGCCCCTTGGCAAGCTCTCTCTTTGATGTTCCATCACAGAAGGGAGTCGCAGAAGCAGGTTCAGGCTTAACTTCCACTTTGTCAGTAGTATGTGCAAGTGAACCCCGCGTGGTCTCTTTTTTTAAGGCGTGTGTCATTTTTTGCCTTCCCCTCCTTGTTTATTGGTCCTGGATTTGTGTGACAGTGGCGAGGCCTGGCCTGAGTGTGATCATAGAATAGTCACTACTGCGGTTTGTTTTTTGTGGCTTTCACTTGGTTTTCAACAGTATTTGTGTTTTCAGGGCAAGCGTATATGCAAAGTCGGTTCCCATCGGACATCTCTACACAAGTGATTCAGTGACAGTGGTTCAATTTCCCACAGTGTAGCAATACTCTCTTTCATTGCTTTCTGGTGATTCTATCTCTAATTCCTCTTCCTCTTTCTTCTTTTCTTTAGAGCAATCATGGACCTTTTGGTCTCATGTTAATGGGGCAGTGCGTGTACAGAGCGTGCCCTTTCTTTTGTGTACCAATCTATTCTTTAGCTTAATGGTGACTTCAAAAGAGAGTTTCAGTTCAAGGTTCAAAGAGTTTTTCAAGGTGATAGTCCCAGGGAGTCCTATTGCCCCAACTGGGCCAGTAAGTTCTGGGCTTTTGAAGAATTTGAGTTCTGCTCTGCCTTTATTTCCTCTTCTACCAGAACTACACGGTTCTTCTGGTCTCAGGGCAGAGGGGCCACAGCTCCTGAGGCTGTGAGTCTGCGAACCAGTTTCTTCCAGTCTTTGGCTTCCTTCTTTCTCGTTAGCTCTTCAGGAGTCGGGGCCAGTAGTTGTTTAGTTGATTGGTCTTGAAGATCTTCGCCACGAGGCCCTACAGTTTATTTAGCTCTATTTTTTGAACTTACAGTGAAAATATGCACAGCAAAACATGCGGCTTCCAACCATTTCTACATGTGCGCTTCCCCTGCATGCAAAACCTCCCTCTTCCCCTCTCCCCCACCCCTGTGAACCATTAATAATTGGTTGTTTTTAGACACGCTTATCTCATATAGGTGAGATCGCCCAGTATTTGCCATTTGGGGACCAAGTGATTTTGTTCACCAGGGCCTTTTCAAGGTTCATCCCTATTGTGGTGTGCACCAAGACTTCATCGTTCTCTGTGGCCGAGTATCAGATGAGAGACGTTTAAGTCATTACTTTGCCCTCAGTATCTCATTCTATTTCCCTGGGCTCCATAACTTGTGTTCATTAAAACAAATTCCACAGAAATGCAGCTTCTTCTTCGTCTTTTTTTGTTGTTGTTTTGGGCCGCCTATGATGGATGGCTCTCATGTTCTTTGCTTCAATAATTAATCATCAGCGCTATCCTTTCTGCGACGTGTGGCAGACGAGCACGGAATCTGGTATCCCAGGGCATCTGCCTCATGCCTGCTCCCTTTGCATAAGCTTTCATGTCAGACTCTTCATTAGCTGGCACCAGGCTGTCCATATGCCTGCGCTCAGACGTTCGTCCTTATCAACTATAAAAACGGTGCCCCCCCCCCAAGAAAAAGCACCCCCTTAGATTCACCAACTGGGGATCAAGGCTGCTGATGGAAGTCACTTCCTGAAAGAACAGGAATGAAGAAAGCGAGGTGGGAGTGTGGAAAAACAAGCCCGGCAAGTGCATGGGCATCGAGCACTCTCTGCTGGGCTCACATGCAAACCCCTAAGCTGCTGTCACGTGGTGGCCAAGTCTGACCTCCATGTTACCAGCAGCGAAGGATTTAAGAAAACCCCTAGCTCAACCTGGGAATGGGAACAGGAGGCTTGCCACTAGCTTACCATGATGAAGATTAGGAACGACATGGTCACAGGCCCTGCTACTTGTTTGTAAGACAAGTCTGTACCTGCATCAGGGCAAGAAGGGCTCATTTGCCAGGAATAACCTTTTCGGTCTCCCTACACACACTGATAGCATTGCACTCAGCGTCTGCGCATGTGAAACTCAATGACACGTGCTGAACAGCTCCGTCATCCTTGCCGGTGAAGAGGGTAGCAGCCATTGGCTCTGCAGGGTCATTGAGTTGACAGCAACTCATTGTGACCTGCGTGAGACAGTAGAACTGCCCCGAGGCTTCTCTAGGCTGCCGCTCTGTGGGGGCAGAGTGCCGCATCTTTAACCCGAGGAGCTGTGAGTGGGTGCAAACCACCAGCCTTTCGCTTCACGGATGAGTGCTTCACCATTGTGCCACCAGCCTCCTGGATCGGATTTGGGGAATAGTAGTTCTTGTACTTAATTGGACGGTGACCAGCAGGGGGTACAAATAAATAGACGACTGTGTTTATCAGAGGACAGAACCGACTCAATGCCGTGTGTTGGTCCGTCTTTACCTGGTCATTAGCCGGTTAGAAGCTGCACAGACAAAATACTCTTCTTAGATGGTCTCCCCAGACGTTCAGCTAAAGAAAGGAATGCTATTTCTCCCTGCTGTTGTCAAGCACAGCACAAGCTAGGCTCTGTGACGCAGGGAAACCTGCCCATCAGCTGCTGCAGAGGCCGGTCCTCTGGAGACAAGTTGGCAGAGAGCCAGAGGGGCACAGCTGCACCGTCCCATTCACGCCACCGAGGATGGACATTTCCTGATCTACAAAACGCTTTCATCACTGCGTTTAATAATTCCTTCTTATCTCCAGAGTGAAATGAGATGACAAGCATGCGCCAAGGCACGGCCCAGGAGGCTGGCACACGACTGGGCATTCTTTGTCAGCTGTGTACTTGGCTTCCTTACCACTGCCTGTCCCTAGAGACCTGAGAGGCCACCCCAGATGGAAATAGGCTGACAAACACAGAAACACAAGCCAACATACAGCTTGACAACTTTCTATACCCCCACTGCCGGCGGCGGGTCGGTTGTGACGCATAGAGACAGGACTAGCAAATGACCGACGACTGTTGGAAATGTGGTTCCTGTCCTTTATTTTATTTTATTTTATTTTTTTTCGCTTAGCAAAACTTTTTATTTATGTTTGTTTGTTTTCTTTTGTTCTTTTTAGATTTTTTTTCTAATCATTTTATTAGGGGCTCATACAACTCTTATCACAATCCATATATACATCAATTGTGTAAAGCGCATTTGTACATTCATTGCCCTCATCATTCTCAAAACATTTCCTCTCCACTTAAGCCCCCGGCACCAGGTCCTCATTTTTCCCCTCCCTCCCCGCTCCCCCCTCCTTCATGAGCGCTTGATAATTTATAAATTATTATTTTGTCATATCTTGCCCTGTCCGACATCTCCCTTCACCCACTTCTCTGTTGTCCGTCCCCCAGGGAGGAGGTCACATATAGTTCCTTGTAATCGGTTCCCTCTTTCCAACTCACTCTCCCTCTACCCTCCCAATATCGCCACTCACACCACTGGTCCTGAAGGGATCATCAGCCCTGGGTTCCCTGTGTTTCCAGTTCCTATCTGTACCAGTGTACATCCTCCGGACCAGCCAGACTTGCAAGGTAGAATTCGTATCATGATAGTGGGAGCAGGGAGAAGACTTTTAGGAACTAGAGGAAAGTTGTATTTTTCATCGTTGCTACATCGCACTCTGACTGGCTCATCTCCTCCCCGAGACCCCTCTGTAAGGGGTCTTGTCCTTTCCTTTAAAAGCCAAACCCATTGTCAGCGTGTTAGTCAGACTCATCACAACCCAAAGGACAGAGTGGAAACAAGCAGGCGGCCATGCTTCCTCCCATGGAAGAGCTGGCGAGCCCTAACAGGAGACTTTCTGCTTAGCAACCGAGTCCTCAGCCGTCTGCACTGTTAGGACTCCTTTCCTCACTCAAAAAAAAAAGTTTTCCATTATTTAGTACAAAATCTCTTCCTTTTCACCCATCAGACAGAAAGGCCTTATGAGCACCACTGTTGCCATAGGAAAAGTCTCGAGTGGGGGTGGGGTGCAAATGGGTAAGCTCTCTACTAACTGAAAGGTTAGCAGTGTGAACCCACCTGGAAGCACCTGGGAAGAAAGGCCTGGCAATCTGCTTCGGGAAAGTCTCAGGCTAGGCAATCCTGCGGAGTGCAGTTCTTCTCTGCCCACCTGGGGCCCTGGGAGTAAGAATCCACTCAGTAGCAACTGATTGCTTTGGCCTGGTGGCCATAGGTCCGAAGTGCATCAAAACAGGGCTCCCTCCCAACAACCTGGTGTGGTTCCTTAGCCACTCCATAACGTGGCTGAAAGCCATTACTATCGGCAGAAGATGTCCAGAAAGCAGTGATTGAAAGCATACAGAGGTCCTTCCCCATCAAATTTAGAGAAGATGAACGAGTTGGGGGGTGCGAGTAGATGGCCAATGGAAGGAGAAGTCCCGGATGAGGGACTCGCACATTTATTTGTTGTTGTGACTCAAACTCCCTCGTGCACAGCAGAAGGAAACACTGCCCAGTCCCGAGCCACCCTCATAATGGTCCGCATGCCGAAGCCCATTGCGACAGCCACTGTGTCAGTCCGTCTCCTTAAGGGCCATTCTCTTTTTCCCTGCCCTCCACCTTACCAAGCATGATGTCCTTTTCCAAGGACTGGCCTCTCCTGACAACCTGTCCGCAGTATGTAAGACGAAATCTTGCCATCTACAGAGCACTCTGGCCATACTTCTTCCAAGACAGATCTGATCATCCTCTTGGCAGTCCGTGGTCCTTCCAATATTCTTCACCAACAGCACAATTCAAATGCATCCGTTCTTCCTCGAGCTGCCTGAGCCAATGTCCAACTTTCATATGCATGGGAGGCAATTTTACATGCATTACCCTGGCTTGGGTCAGGTGCACCCTAATCCTCAAAGGAAAATCCTTGCTTTGCAGCACTCTAAAGAGGTCTTGTGCAGCAGATTATCCAATGCAATGTGTCTTCTGATCTTTTGACTGCTGCTTCCATGAGCATTGAGTGTGGATCCAAGCAAGACCAAATCCTCGACACCTTGAATCTTTCCTCCGATTATCATGATGTTACCTTTGGTGAGCATTTGGTCTTCTTTATATTGAGTTGTAATCAAGACTGAAGGCTGCAATCCTTGATCTCCATCCGCATGAGCTTCAAGTCCTCCTCACTTTCAGCCAGCAAGGTGGTGTCATCTGCATATCGCAGGTTGTTAATAAGCCTTCCTCCACTCCTGATGCCACATCCTTTGCCCTAGAAGCCAGCTTCTCTGAGGACTTGCTCAGTACAGAGATTGAATAAGTGTGGTGAGAGGATACAACCCTGACACACCTTTTCTGATTTTAAGCCATGCAGTATTTCCTGTAATGTCCGCATAATGCTTCTCGATCCGTGTACAAGTGCCACACGAGCACTATGAAGTGTTCTGGAATTCCCGTTCTTCTCAAGCTTATCCTTAGTTTGTTATGTTCCACACAGTTGAATGCCCTGCACAGTCAACAAACACAAGTAAACATCTTTCTGGTATTCTCTTCTTTGAGCCAAAATCAATCTGACATCCGCAGTGGTATTCCTTCTTCCATATCTTCTTCTGAATCTGACCTGCAGCTCTGGCATCTCTCTGTTGATGCACTGCTACAATGCTTGTTGGATGATTTTCAGCGAAATTTTACTTGCATGTGATAGCAGTGACAATGTTCTATGGTTTGAGCATTCTTTGGGGTCACCCTTCTTTGGAATGGTTACAAAGATGGATCTCTCAGTTGGCCAAGTAGCTGTTTTCCAAATTTCCTGGCATCGTTTCCAGTGCTTCATCACCTTGTTGAAGCATTTCAGTTGGTATTCCACCGATTCCTGGAGCCTTGTTTGTGTTCACTTTGGGGTGACCCTGCTGGCATTTGAAATACAAGAGACATAGCTTCCAGCATCACAGCAACACACATGTCACCACAGTACGATAAACTGAGAGACAACTGTTGGTACATTTATTTATTCATATGATAATATTTGTTGACTATCTACCAGGTGCCAGGTACTGTGCTAGGCAGGAGTGGGCCGTCGTGGCCTGTTCCTTGTCCACCTGGAGTGTATGGTCATGTTAGGACTGGGATGGGCATAGTAAGAAAAGACTGCATGAAAAAGACCAAAGGATGCTAAATGTCCAGCCAAGTGAGATGGGGAAAAGTCAGGAAGAGCCATTGAAGGAAAGGGAACCGGAGCACTTGGCTGCTAACTAAAAGGTTGGTGACTTAAACCTACCCAGAGATGCAGTTGAAGAAAGGCCTGGTGATCTGCCTCCAAAAGATCATAGCCCTGAGAACCCTGTGGAGCATCATTGTACTTTGACACACCTGGGGCTTCCATGAGCCAGCACTGCCCCCTCTGCACTCAAGAGTTCTGAAGAACCTGTGATCAGGGAACAGGGAGAAGGCCTATGTCTGCCTGGAGCCCAGTGGGCCGGGACCAGCCTCGAGCCTAGAGCACAGGGCCTGGGAAACCAAGGGTTTGGACCTCCACTGTGAATAGAAGAGGGGCTGACTAGCAAAACACGAACGTGATGGGGACAATTTACGAAGGTCCTCTGAGAAAGTGATCTGCTTCCATAGAGATCACAGCCAACACAATTGTCTGGCTGCTGTGCGGGCAAACAATTGGGGTGGCGGGGAGAGCCAGGATGAGCGTGGACAAGTAACCAGTTGGATGATTGTGGCTACGTTGGAAGCTGTTGGTGGACTCAACTGGGCAGGGAGACAGAAGGAAGGAGGTTCAAGATACGCCTGTGGGAAGAAGCCACGTGGACTGGGTCTGTGGGCTAAAGGAGATTGGTGTTGAGGATGTACTTTAAATGCCTAGTGTGAGCAACTGGGTGCCTGTTGGTGGAGTGGAGACCCTGGAGAAGAGACAGTCTGGGGACCTGCTATGATAGTGTGTGTGATACTGAATTTCTAAGTCTCTCGAAACCATGGAACATATGCTATGGTGTGTTTTTCTCCACCCCAGCCTTTCCTTACAAATCTCATCTGTTTCTGTCGGTAACATTACCTCATTCGTGGATTTCCCATGAAGTGGGAGGAGGTCACACCTTGTAGGAGGGGGCTTCAAAGAGTTTGTGGGAATATTCCATTATCTTTTCATTCTTTTTTTCCCCATGAACTTTTGAATCCCCCTAGTAGTTCTTGACTCAATGTGAAAGACAGAGCCTTCCCTCCATGAACAATTCAGAAGTTTCAGGGCAGGACTCAGAGTGGCTCAGCTCTGGGGCACATTCCTACTTCTTAGCCAAGAGTCAAGAGACAGTGCAGCAGTGGGGTTGGTCCAACTTGGCTCACATGTCTCTCCTCTTGTTTCTGTTTGTTTTGGAGAAAAAGTAGGGAGAGGACTGTCATTGGCAGCCTCAGCTGCACCCCTTAGGTGCTGTCAAAAATAACAGATGTTACTCTTCCTCCTAAGCAAACAGGAGAGCCCTCCAAATGTCTCATGTTAAGACGTCCCTAAGGAGCCCTGGTGGTGCCATGATTAAGCCCTTGGCTGAAAGGTGAGCAGTTCAGTTCAAAGCCACCAGCAGCTCTGCTGGAGCAAAACCATAACCAGCGGCCCCTGTAGATTTTCTAGACTGTCACTCTGTATGGGAGTAGAAAGCCTCATCTCTCTCCGGAGGAGTGGCTGGTGGTTTTGAACTTCTGACCCTGTGATTAGCAGCCTAACATGTAACCACTATCCACCAGCACTAGTGTGTTAGTCTGGGTAGACTAGAGAAACAAATGCATAAACACTCATATGTGTATAGGAAAGAACTTTATATATAAGAGCAGTTGAATATTGAGGAAACATCCCCGCCCAGTCCAGTTCAAGCCCATAAGTCCAAGATTAGTCCATATGTCTGTTACCAACCTATAAAGTCCTCTTCAGACTCACAAAACACATGCAATGATGCTGAATGCAGGAAGATCACAGGACAGAGGGTGGGAAGTCTTGTGGATCCAGAGGCACTGTAAGCATCTCAGCACTGGCAGGGGTCTCTACGTGGTTTCTCCGGCTCCAGAGATCTGGTTGCATCAGGGTAGGTCCATGTGGCTTCTCAAGCTCCCAGGGCATAGTGCCATGTGTCTTGTCAGCAGAACAGTCTCTCAGGGAGTGAGCAGAGGGAGAAAGTGTTTCCCATCTCCAAGGAGGAAATCCAGGAATTTCCAGAATCCCTCAGGGGAAGGCCATGCCCACACAGAGGCCTCGTTGGCTATGACCCGATTGACAGACTCTACTCCATCCCTTCACTCTTAATCCTCTCAAGATCCCAAATTGATACCAGGTTATGTAACTACCACAGCTGGAAAGATGTCAACCTAGGAAACCTTATAGGATAGTTCTGCTATCTGCTCTGCTCTGGAAAGATGTCAGCCTAGGAAACCTTATAGGATAGTTCTATTCTGCATATAGGGTTGTTATGATTTGGATGGAATTGACGCACTGGCACACAGTAACAGCATCTACTGCCAAAACAAAGACCATGCAGATGGGTGGAACCTGACTTAATGCAGAAGGAATATTGCTACCTGGAAACAGTGGCATCCTATAGATTGGTGTCACCCAGTGCAATAACTCATGATATCATCCCCCATGGTCCTCCTCCCATACTTGATCATATAAAATCCTTCCAAATACCAAACATACTGTCATTGAGCTGATCCCAACTCGTCACAACCCTGTGTAAGGTTTACAGGAGCAGACAGCCTCATCTTTCTCCTGAGAAGCTTCTGGTGGGTTTGAACAGCCAACCTTATGGATATTACCATAAGATCTTAGGTAATATTTGTTATGAATTCTCATCATAGAAGAATATGTGATAAATATAGTTGCACATTGCTTCGATCAGATTCCTAGATTATATGAATACTAACAACAGAATTGCTTTGTAAAAATCTTTCTACATAGAATTACAACATTATTAGTAACTGAGTAGAAGATTATTTAAATTTTTTTTCTCCTTTTCCTCTAAGTACTATTTGATTCTTTAAAAAGTTATTAACACAGTTTCACAAATGCTACTTATCACAGTAAAACAGAAAATTTGACATTATTAGCAATTATAAAAACCTTGACCAAATGAAACCAAGTGTGTGCCTGTAACCCGCGAGACAAAGCCAGGCAACTTAAGGAATCCTTGTAATAGGGAAATAATGATCATTCTGACCTTAACACATTAGAAGGTTCTAAAGTAAATTAGTATGACATTTTAGGCAGATGGGTTGAAGGAGCCACGAGAGGAACACTGTGTCTCGAGTCTTGTATCTGTCTGGGACAGTACGCAAACGTCTGTTCTAGTTGGTTCTCATAAACAGTTTCCTTATTGCAAACGGTAAGATGATTGTGGAAACAGCTGCATACAGTGTTTTCCTGGTAGAAATGAAAACAACGGTACGGGCTGAGATGCAGAACTCACTCTCAAGGCTATGAGAAACTCAAGTGTGGGAATAGCAAACTTGTCTGGGAACACTGCCAGTAGTTAGTAGATAAAGAATAAAGCACCGCGGGCTGTCGAGGCTGCTGCAGTTCGGTACCAGCTCTGTCTGCGTCTATTTTGTGCTGCAGCCCTGTATTGTCTGTGTGCGTGTGTATGTCCTTTTGGTTCCATGTTCATTCTTCCTGCTCAAGAAACCGCAGCATCATGGTATACATGTAAGTTGGACTTATGAAAATGGTTTTTTGTTGTTGTTGTTGTTATAACTAACTACAGCGATGTTTTTATAAAAATAAATAAATTTCTGCTAAAATACTACACAAAATTGTATAGAGTCATTTTAGCATCACTCTCTCGGGCAATGTCATTCTGTGTGTCCTGTATCCTCTATATCCCTGTAGCGATGCCACTGCCTGGAAACACAGAATTTTACAGCTCTGAGCTGATGGAGCAATTGAAGGACTGGCCACACTGCTGAAAGTGATGGTGAAGTTTTGTATCAACTAGACTGGGCCAAGATGCTCAGTGGTTTGTCAGTTGAGACCTATTACTCTTCCAACTGCAATATAACCCACACCATGTTGAGAATTGCTGTGAGCAGCCAAGCAGTTATAGGAAGATTAGGGTAGAGGGCAACCCCTGATACAACTGAGGGGAAGCATCCTTAGGAGTGTGGCTGCCTCCCGATGTGTTTCATAATGGTGTGGGAAAGTTTCTTGCTTTGTGCTGGGTCTGGGTCCTGCAGCAGCTTGTTGACCTCCAGTCCTTTCCTTTTTTAATTAAATGATCATTTTACTGGGGGCTCTTACAGCTCTTATAACAATCCATACATCAGTTGGATCAAGCATATTTGTACATATGTTGCCATCATTATGTTCCAAACATTTACTTTCTATTTGAGCCCTTGGTATCAGTTCCTCTCTTCTCTTTTTTCCTCCCTCCCTTCCTCCCTTCCATCCTCATGAACTCTTGCTAAATTATAAATTATTATTTTCATATCTTACACCTACTGCTGTCTCCCTTCTCCCATGGTTTCTGTTGTTCACATTCCTCTGGTGTGTGTGTGTGTGTGTGTGTGTGTTTATGTGTTGATCATTGCAATTGGTTCTCTCTTCTTCTCCTCCTCTCTCCACCTTCCCCCATTCTCCTGGTACTGCAACTCCCATTCCTGTTCTGGATTCCATGTGTTGTGAGCTCTTATCTCTTATCTGTACCTGTGCACATGCTCCGGTCTAGTCCTGAGTGGAAGGCAGGACTGGGGTCATGATAGTGGGGGGGATGATGAAGCCTGAAGGTACCAGAGGAATATTGTGTGATTCATCAGTGCTATACTGAGCCCTGGTTGACTATCCCTTCCTTGTGACCCTTCTGTGAGGGTAGGTCCCCTTGTCTACAGATGGGTTTTGGCTCTCTGCTCCAATCCCCCTCGTTCTCAAAAACACGTTTTTTGTTTGTTTGGTTTGGGTCTTCTGATGCCTGTTACCTAATCCTGTCAACACCTCATGATCACACTGTCTGGTCTGCTTCCATTTGGGCTTGTTGCTTCTCTGCTAGATGGCCACTTGTTTAACTTCAATCCTTTAAGACCCCAGATGCTTATTCTTTTGATAGTTGGGCACCATCTGCTTTCTTCACCACATTTGCTTATGCACCAATTTGTCTTCAGTGATCATGCTTGGAAGGTGAAATTGTGTTGGGCAGGCGAGCATTACAGAATGCCAGGTTGTTAGAACAAAGTGTTCTTGTGTTGAGGCAGGGGTTGACCAGAGGCCCAAAGTCTGTTCCCTACCTCAGTGTATTGCCATGGTAATATATGTACATAGGGAAATACTTCTATTTTAATGAATTAATATATTTGCATAAGCACACACTTATGTTTATACCTCCATCCATAGCCTTTGCTTCCTAGGTCTTTCCTCTGTTTCCTTTTATCTTCCTCCTTCCCCACCATCATACTTGCCCTTCTTCTGCCTCTCAGCTAGACTGCTGTTGCTCCAACAGTCCCAGGATCTCTATGTCCTCCTCGATGATTTTAATTCCCTAGTTGTTCCCCTGTCTATGGCATTGTTTGCTCGCCGCTTCCTTCTCCTGCCTCCTCCTTACCCCAAGTCCTTCCAGAACCATTGGTCCCATCACTCTCTCCTCGAGCTTGCTTCCTATGCCTATCTTACATAGGAGGGCAAAACCAGCAATAACAGAGACAAAACAAAAAGAAAATGAAAGATTGAATAAAAAGATAAAAAAGAAAAGAAAAAAAAAAAGATAAGTAGGGAAAAACAAAACAAAACCCCCAAAGCATACATAATTCCAGGTCTGTCCTCTGACATTATGACTGTCTCCCCACTGGTTCTGGGGGAATTTCAGGAACTGCCCCTCCTAACTGGAAGTCTATTTTGGGGGCTCCTCCGGGGTTTCGTGGCCTCATCAATCACAAGCCTAACCTGCCGACCTTGGATCCATCGACCTCTGCAACCTGTGGTGTTCCCAATAACCCTGGAATGATCAGCCCTGGAGCTGTGGGAGTTAGGAGCCAACCGCTTCACATCTGGCCCACAGACTCGAAGCCAAGCTGGGTTTACCTGCTTCTACAGCTGCATGTGCCATCGGCTTTCACCCTTTGGGCCGCAATCAAGTGCACAATTGTATGTGCCTTTTTCTTGATCTCGCTCTTCTCCCTCTTTCCCAAGCGCTCTCTCTCTTCCTCCCTCACACGTTTTGCTTCTAGAGAACCCAACCTAACACAATGAACTTACAGTTTTGAACGCTAAAGACAATTGTGAAAATTTTGGAAAAAAAATGAACAGCACTCAGTTCACTCTGACACATTTTTACTTTATGCATTTCTTTCCCACCTTTCCCTCTGAAGCCTACATCTCTTTCTGAAAATAGAATGTATATATGGTGTTTTGAATATCAAACAAAATGGTTAATTTCAATTTCTCTGTTTAAACATCAATACCTGTTGCTATTGAGTCAATTCCAACAGTGGCCTGGGCAAAAGTTCGGCTGATTAAGCAATAGAGGATTGATATGGTCCGGGGCCTACTGGATCATCTACCTGTCAGAGGCCCAACACCATATCAATGGACACAGTCCATGTGTGCAGAGTACATTTGAGTATTATGAAAAGGGTTATATATTTATTTGACTACCCTATGCAAATGGAATGTTGCTCCTACCTGGTATTGTAAAGTAGGCCTGCATATGTGATGGAAATCAATGATGATTATAATTACAAAGTGCTTGTATGCCTGAATTCAGCTTATACTTGATTGGATATGATAAAAGGGGACTTAAACATTGCCTGTGAGGAACACATTTTTTTTTTTAAAAACACATTGCTGCCTGGTCATGAGCATACTCATGTTTTCTTTCTTTCTTTCTTTTTCATATTCATGTTTTCATTCCGATCATTGCTGACTGGTCATGAGTTAGTTAACTCACGCCTGCACTTATATTAGTTTTTCCGTTTGTAAGCCTGAAAGTAATAGAAGTCTTTACAGGAGCTAACCTTATGGGATAGTTTTGGCTTGGAATAGCCAATCAGCCAAGGGTTAAGCCTCTATAGAGTAAGGGGCTTAGAAAGAAAGCCCGAGCCTCACCCAGAACTGCAGGCAGAACAGGAAATCTCTACTTGAGTGGGAAGACCTGCAAGGGCAAAACAGACTAGCTTTTCAAAATGTGAGCAAGCAGTTGACATTGGATGCATTAATGCAGGAAAAGTCTGTGCCCCCCTGCCCCCCCCGCCCCCCCGAGAAAGCCCCCTTTTAGAACTGAAAGTGAAAGGACACCAGTGAGCAGACTGGTCTGCTTGTGATGGGGGTAACTGCCTGATGCCTGAGTCCACTCGTGGAGAGGAAGCAGCGAGGGAACCTGCAGCAGGGAAGTGAAGGGCTGTGTTTTGACATGTTCCTTTGGAACCTGTTGACCTGGTCCACTAAGGCTAGAGATGAAAGAGTAGAGGAAGGGCTGGCTAGTTGTGTGGACACTGAGCCTATGGGAAAGACCTAGCCCCAGAGATGAGACTGTGTGAAAGGGCCAGCTAGACTGAAGTGTGGGGAGGCGCGTGTGGACTCCCGCACTTGCAGCTGGTACTACATTGACCTAGTGTGGAGGACTTGGACTGAGATGACCAGGACCCAACCAAATGGAAAGAGATGTTTGACACTGTGAGCTGGTGCAAACTGATGCCATTTGATGGTGTGCCCTAGACTTGCCTTTGTTTATGAATGCAGAGGGCCAAAATCCCAGCAGGAACAGAAGAGCCTTCAGATCAAGGAACGATGGTCTTCTCAGAGTACTGGGTTGATAGGGATGGGTAATTTAGAAATTGGATACATAAAAAGGAGGGCAATAAAAGCATGAAGTGATAGGCTTACAAGCGCTTATGAGAGCATTCTCAGGAAAACCATTAAAAGGGAGGTTAAGTTGGTTGTGTTAGGCAGGGTTCTCTAAAACCTGGACACTTATGATTTTATGTACTGTACATATAAGAGATTAGGCTTATACATGGGAAGGAATGAATGTAACAACTAATTAATCCACACAGCAGTACAGAGGGTTCAGTTGAACTCACTTCCATGGAACAGTTAACATACTGGAAGTCCTTCAACTCAGGTGGCCTGCCAGGTCCAAGATTAAGGAAGCAGACAGCAGAGTCAAGGCAGGCAGAGGCTGCCTGCAGGCAGCAAGCAGCAGGGCGGGTCAGCAACAGTCAGTAGCTCGGGAGCTTAGCAAAGCAGTCCCAGATTGGATATCGAATCAAGCAATGCAAGGCAACAGGATCCACCAGCCTCAAGCTCAAGTGATGTAGGCACCAACAGCTTGGTGAAGCAAGTCTTGAAGGAACCTCAAGCTCCAGTGCTACAATCCACCGGTTGGCCTGACCTACAGGTAGTGTAGCTCACAGGTTGAGGCAGAGAACTAGCTAAAGCAGCAGCAAGCTCCAGCGTGCTCTGATCACCAGAGAGGGTGATAGACCCATTTAGATAGAGGGGGTGGGCCTTACAGAATCATTTATCTCTTTGCCCTCCAATCAAACTTCGACCTGATTAATCCCACATGTTCCTATTCGCTAGGTTGGCACAATAAATACCACATTGATCCTACACGAATGAAAGGAAAAATGGCTACATGAGCCAGGAGGTGACCTGATTTGCAGTGAATTATTGGATGTGGCTCTTCTTTTTTTTGTGTGTGTGTGTGGCTCTTCTAACATCGTCTCTGTAACTTCCACCAAACAGCCTTTTTTCTGAGAGGTCTTGGTAAGAGAAGGTGGGAGGAAACACTGATAAGGTTCAGTTGTGAGGGCTTGTTACCAGGATTCACTGTGGTTGCCATCCCGACTGGTATCATATGGGCCATCTCAGAAGCAGGAGGAGGAATCTCACTATCAGCAAGAGCCAAGAGTGGACTGTGTCCCTGGACCCTGAGATTCCTGCACAGCAAACCTCCTTGATCCAAGAGACAACGTTGAAACCAGAGGAGTAACAGGGGAGGAGCAGCAGCAACAGAGCCCAGGAGCCAGAGCGGTGGACTTCACAGCCCGCAGAGCAAGTAAAGCTGAGTGTCTTTAGGTAGGGACAGGTTTGTGGGGTGGAGTGCCTCTGGACACTTAGTTCAGGCAGTTGGATTTGTTGACCCATGGAGCTGAAGCTGAGTGCCTGTGGGTAGAGTGGCATGCCCTGTGGGAAAGCAGCCTGAAAAGAACGTGTGAACATGTTCTGACTACACAACTGTACCCTCAGCATTTGTCACCTGAATTGTAACCTCCTGATGTCCCTAATAAGCCCTATCAGTGTGAGTATTGCCTATGAGTTTGTGTGGCCATGGCAATGACTTAGAAAACCAAGCTGAAAACTGGAGAGTGCTGTGGGAGAACAGACCATTTCTGCTGGTTAGTTGAAAGATGACCTCTGATAGTGGTTTCAATGAAAAGTCTAGAGCGTATCGCTGGGTGACAGTCTTGGGGGTACCTCTGGTCTCTTCTGGTCCAGTAATTCTGGCCATTTTAAACATTTGAGTTTTCTTCTACAAAGTTTTCCCCTTCTATCCAGGACCGTCCCCTGGTCAGGACCGTCCAGAGTGGTAGCTGGACGCCATCCAGCTCTCCTGGTCTCAGAATAGATGGAGCGTTGATGTAGACAATTGATCCAGTGAACTACTTTCTTCTTCTAGTCTCCGGTTCCCTTCTTTCGTTCATGCTCCGGAGGCGGAGAGACCAACAGCTGTCCTCTTTGATGGCCTTCAGGGGTTTCGCTCTATCATCTGGAGTGGCCCATCTGATAGGCATACCCCATTCTCCAAGGCAACTGGTTTGGGTTTTGTCTGATAAGTTTTCATTCTTCTTACATAGGGAGCGGGGAGAAATTTAGAGGGAAGTGGAAGAGGATGGAACAAGGGGGAAAAAAGTGAAAACTGAGAACATTCAGAAGCAGTTCTGAATTGGGGTCAGTGCCACACCATGTAACAACGCATGCCAGTTGCCGTGGAGTTTATTCTGACAGTCCTATAGGACAAGGTAGGACGCGGCCCCTTTTGGGTTTCTGAGCCTAAGTCTTTATGGGAGCAGACAGGCACATCTTTCTTCTCTGGAGCATCTGGTAGGTTCGAACTGCTGACCTTGTGGTTATTAATAGCCCAAAGTGTAACCCACTAGGCTACCAGGGTTCTCTGGTAACTCCAGAGGAAATGAAAATGTTGAAAACAAGACCACACTTCTAGCTATGTGACCCTTTTGAAAGAGAAGGCAGATGTCAAAAGGACTTCACCCTTTGCCTGAAATGGGCGTTTGCCCCTGTAGCTCTGTCCATACTGTCAGACTTTCTGTAGACATTATAGTTATTACCCTGTCACCAGAAAAATGAACTCACTACTGGAAGGTGACCAGACGTCCCGCTTTGGGCGGGACAGTCCCGATTTTTAACAATTTGTCCCGTGTCCCGGGCGTTTTAAAAAAGTCCCGATTTTTGGAAAGAATGCACGACAAGCTAGGGTATACGGTTTTCGGCTGCCATGTGGCTATTTCGCGAGGATATGAGTTTTATCAATGGTGTCCCGCAATGCACACAACATCCCGAGTTTCACGGACCACGGAGGTCCATCTCTGAACTCTTTGGGCTCCACAGATCCCAAGTTAGGACCCCTGGACAGCCAGGCCTCAGATTCAAGGGAGAGCCAAGGGCTTCAAAGGTAGCTCTGTTCTTGGCTCAGTGACGCGGGAAGGCCACGCCTCTAAGTGGTTTGCAACCACGTCCGTTTCAGATTTTTTAAGGGTCATGGGTAAAGTGGCCTCACCAGGGATTCCGCTCCATCTGGCCTCCCCAGTTCTTAAGCCCAGACGGATGTGTGGGAGAGGCCATTAATTTTACGGGTTCACTATGCTCCTGGAGCAGCTACAGACAAGCCAGTTGCTTTACCGCAGCGCCAACTCCATCCTGAACGTGCTCCACCCCGGCCTCGCTCCTCCCTTTTGCTTCCCAGCTCGGACAAGGCAGGCACCAGTGGTTCAGTTCCACCCGCCCACCGTGTGGCCCCGCCCACCTGTCAAGGTCACGCCCACGTTCTAAAGAGCCCAATGCAAGGCCCTGGACTCTCCGGAGGACCCACCCCGCAGCCTGGAGTCCCACCCCCGGCCTGAATTAACCAATGATCGTTCCCGTACGCCTCGCAAGGCCCGCCCAGTGGCAGGAGGCCCCGCCCCTGGCCTGATTTAACGACTGTGCGCTCCGCCCACACACCCAGGCTCCGCCCCAGCGCCCCGGCTCTCTGTGGCCTCCTCCCCGCTGGCGGAGCCGTCGCCGCGCCTCCGCCGCCCGTGAGGAGCCTATGCCATCCCCTCCGCCGGTCCCTCCC
>NW_022111357.1:35102192-35128163 GCF_000313985.2 Echinops telfairi
GCCTGGGCCCGGCCTCTGCCCCGCCGGGCCCGCCGCCGCCTGTGCCCCAACCCCGCCGTGGACCCTCCTGCTTTCCTCACCTGCGTCCTGGGGGCGCCTCCACAGGTGTGCGTGCCACCCACCCTGTGGCTCACCCCACCGCGACCGACCGCGTGGGTTGTCATCGCTTATCAGCCCCCTGCCTCTTCTCTCCCCTGCGCCCCACATTCAGCATCCTGATCCTCACTTACCTTCTGTGAAGAGCTCCCTCCATGCTTCCCCTAACTAAATGCTTCCTGGGTCCTGCGACTGGGCCACCCTTCCTCCAGCCCTGCTTAGACTGGCCTGATGTTTGACCGTTTCCCCATTCCCTCCTCTCCCCGTGGGGAGTTCCTGGAAGGTACACCTGCAGGCAAGGTCTCACCTGAATGGCTTGTAAATGTGAACCTGCAAAATTAACCACCGACAGCCCAAAACTACACCTCGCTGTCGGTTTCCCACTCCGGTCCCTAACCACCTTGCTTTTTCTGGAAGTTGACAACTCTGACACTTTGGTCGGGACACCCAGGCCCTGTTAGGCCCCAAGCCCATCCCTCTCTACGCAGAACTTGTCTGAGCAGTACCTGCTGGCTGGCTGGCTCATGGGAAGGTGAGGGGGCCTGTGTTGGCAGCAAATACAAGAGTTTTAGGCATAATGAGCTTGTGGCTTGCAGCACCTCCTATCTGAGGATCTAAGCATGCTAGAGCTGTTAATGATTTTGTGTGCTGTCACTCAGAGGGCTGTGAGATACGTGCCTGACTGACTGCTGGGTAAATTGAGGTACAGGGTGTGTTGGTAAGGGACCTGGAGGCTCAGAGTTTGTGCTGAGCCCTAGCTCAGCTCCTTGCTTATAAGCACTGGGCATTAGTTCTTGGATGAAGCCGCAAGTCATACTGATCTCTTGTGACATTCGTGCTCAGAGATACCAACAGCCTTCTCTCATTTAAAGCAGGACTTTAAATAGCAAGTAAGAGGTCTGACTGTTAAAAGCCAGTGTGTCGTTCATGTTTTGGGGGTGGAGCTAGTGATTATTGTGTCAATCCGCCTTTGGGAAATGGACATTCATTCATTCATGCATTTAATACATAGTAAACAGTGTCTGCCTGGCACCATTCCACTGAGGATATAGCAGGGAAGAAGCCAGCTTGGGGCTTACATTCTAATATATTAAAACAAACAAACAACCCGCTGCCATTGAGTCAATTCTGATCCATAGTGACCCTGTAGGACAGAGTGGAACTGCCCCGTAGGTCTCCAAGGCTGTGAATCTTTACTCCAGCCAAAAGCCTCATCTTTCTCCCACAGAGCGGCTGGTGGGTTTGAACTGCCGACCTTGTAATTAGCAGCCCAGCTTGTCACCCACCACACCACCCAGGCTCCTTTTTGATATCCTAAAGGGGCGGCAAAGCAGACCCTAAGCAAGGCAACAAGTGAACAGGATTATTTCAGTTGTGGCAAGTACTATGAACACAGGAAGGGACCAGGACATGTAAGAATTTTTCAGTCCTAAAAAAAAGTTGAAGTTTATTGCAAGAGAAGTTGGAAACCATTGATGGATCCTGAGGGAGACGATACCATCTAATTTAAGGTTAAAGAGATCACTGTGGCTTCTGTGTGGAGACAGAAAAGTAGAAGCAGGAAGCCCCTTGGGGGACAGATAGTGATAGTCACTGGGCAAGAGCTGATGGTGGCTCGGGGGACCAGGGAGGTGGTGGTAGTGGTGGAGTGGAGAGAGAAGCTGGAAGCAGGCTACTCCCTCTGAGAGAGGCTGAGAGCTGTAGAGCAGAGCTGTGGGGAGCTCAGCCACTTGCCGCTGGGTCCATTTCGAGGACTCATAGCCCCTCAGTGTATGTCTGCGTTACACTATGCTCTGTAGGGTGTGCTCTTTTGGGGAGGGGGAGGCCAGAAAAAAACAAAAACAGCCGCTTTATTTCTTCTTTCTATAGTAAGTGGGGAAAACAACTTTAATTCAACTCAATTTGAAGCAGTAAACTCCCTGCTAATCAAGTAGATTCCAACTCACAGGAATCCTATAGGACTGATTAGACCTGCCCCTTTGGGCCTTCTTTGACTGTTCATCAGTGTTTCCTGAAGTGAGCAATACTGGAGGATGTTGGAACTGCCCCATGGTGGGGAGGCAGGGCTGCAAAAGCAGGTACCTGCGCTTTATCCTGTACTGTGGGCTCCAGTACAAAAGTGGTTCATTGCCAGGGGGAGTGCTGAGTAATTTTTTTTTTCAATTCTGAAAAAGGGGAACCTATGGATTCCCCTCTTTTAAGCAAAACAAAACAAAGCACTTCCCTGGCAATGACAAACTTTGGTGCTTTAGCACATAATACAGGATAAAGTGTAGGTATCTGCTTTTGTATCTCCTCTGGAAGGGTCCAGTGAGCAACCTCCAGCGGGTGGCATCACCCGTTTTGTGAAACAATGCTGTTGTAATTCTTTACAGAAGCAGAAAGCCTCATCTTTCTCCCTCAGAGTGACTGGTGGGTTCGAACTACTGATCTTTGTGGTTAGCAGCACAACAGGGCCCAGTAATTTATTCTTTCCTCTTTATGTGACTGTTTATCTTGTATGACTCAAGCCCTTTCAGGACACGGCCACCCTTCTGGATTCCTCTCATGAAGGCATCTTTTGGGAGGAGGCTGGCTATCTTTTGTAGGTGACCAGTTCTATTACGTTTTCAATGGTGGGCTTTTTGGGAAATAGATCACTGGGCTTTTCTTCTAAGGCACCCCTGGGTGGATCCAAACCTCCAACCTATAGGTTAGCAGCTATGTTAATTTTGCACCACTTAGGGATTTGGGAGACCACAAGCTGACACATATTGAGTAGAGAATGCCTAGACCAGAGGTTCACAACCTGTGGGTTGCAACCCCTTTGGGGTTCAAATGACCCTTTCACAGGGGTCGCCCAGTTCATAACAGTAGCAAAATTACAGTTATGAAGTAACAATGAAAATAATTTTATGGTTGGGGGGGTCACCACAACATGAGGAACTGCATTAAAGGGTTGCAGCATTAGGAAGGTTGAGAACCACTGTTCTAGACCATTCCAAGCTCAGACCAATTAAGCCAATCTCGTTCAGCATCTGCTATGTACCAGGTACTGTGTTAGATGCTAGGGATCAGATATGAATCAGGTAAGGTGCTGCCCTTGAGCTTAACCTTCTGGAGAGCTTTAGGATTTTACTTATAGAAGCTGCACATTTTAAACAACATGCTCACAGGACAGGCTCCCTTCTCCTTCCTGGTAAAGGGTTTGTGCTTTTAAAAACCAAAGGGACTGGGACTAGAAATTCCATAAAATCCAGCAATATCTCTGCTGGGTATATACATATATATCTTACTTCCTCCCCTCAAGAAGAAAGAGTCATCACATGAACATAACATAAGCACTCCCATGTTTATCACAGCACTGCTCACAAAAGCAAGAAATTGGAAACAATAGCAAGAAATGCCCATCAGACTGGATAAAGAAGCTTTGGCACATCCGCACAATAGATACTATGTAGCGTTAAAAAACAGTGACACCAGGAAGCACCTCATGACACAGCTGGACCTGGAGAACATTAAGCTGAGTGAAGTGAGTCAATCACAAAAGGGCAAATATTGTGTGAGACCACTTCTCTAAGGATGGAAACTAAGACAGAGACTTGCACACCCAAAGGCGCACACTTTGGAGGTTCCCAAGGGAGAGAGGGCAATGGTGGGAAGATAAGCGACAGACTAGACGGTTGTCAGGTAGTGACTTGGCTGAAAGGGGGGCTAGGGGCCCAGAAGAGGAAGAAGAGGATCAGGAGAGGGGGATGGGATAGAATATGGGGCCATAGGGATGGTGATGCTTGGTTTTAACTATTAAATACAGAGTTAAAGGTCTGCAATGTAACCGTCTCGCACCTAATTCACACACACACACACACACAATGATTGCATGTTTAAAAGGAAGAAGTTAAATTAAGGAGGGAAATCTCACCAATTAAAATAAGGAGGGCAGAATGTGTGGGGCTTGGTTCCTGTTTCTGGCTGCCTTATTTAAGTGGGCACCTCTCTTGTCAGATGCTGCCCAAAGTAACTGAGACTGTGCTGTGGCTGTGGACTTGATCCATTAACCAGGATTAAGCATGACCTCCCTCTCCCTCCAAGTCTGTGCTATCAGAATAGGTCAGGATGGGAAAACCTTGGGGCTTACATGGTCAGCCCTCCTCATTTTATGGCGGGGCCTGTGGCTCCTCGTTTCTACATTTTGGTGCCTATCGTCACGTTCCACTTCCTGTCTTCAGTGTTCATCGGCGGTGCAGCATGTATCAGGGACTTCGTTTGTCTTTGTGGCTGAGTAATATTCCAGTAAAATGAGACATACCACATTTTGTGTATCCATTCATCAGCTGAATATGCGCTTGTGTTCCTACCTTTGGACTGTTGAGAACGGTGCTGCAGTGAACATTGTGCTACACACTTGTGTGTTTGTTCCTGCTTTTAATTCTTTGGGGGCATATACCTACATTGGAATCCTGAGTCCTGTGGGAGATCTATGTTTAACTTTCTGAGGATTCCCCCAAATGATTTTCCATGATGGCCATACCCTTTTGTGATCCTACCAGCAATGGGTGCAGGTGCATTCTTTTGGTGGATTCCTCACCAGAGCATTCCTGCTCACCCTGCCCATTGAACTGGTCAGCCCTTCCTGGGTGGATCTGCTCACTCTCCAGCCCTCCCCACGGGGAGCAGGTGCTGTGGGGGCTGACAGGAATTATCCGACACTAGCAGTTATGGAGTCCAGCTCTTAATCAGAGGGTGGGCTCTGCATGAAGACGATCTGGGTTGGGATCTTGGTTCTGTCATTCTGAGCTGGGTGACCTTCAGCAGGTAACTGCTTTGTGCCTCAGTGTCCCAGCTGTAAGTTACCGTATATATACTCGAGTAGAAGCCGACCCGAATATCAGCCAAGGTACCTACTTTTACCACAAAATTGCATTAAAAATGTGCTGAAAAACTCGGCTTATACATGAGTATATATGGTAATAACAATTGTGGAGCTGTTGGTAGAATTAAGTAATACCAATTAGATGCTCAGAGTCCAGGTGGCTGTTACATAATAAAGTATGTATATGAGTGTGTGCGTGTGCGTGCATGTACGCATATGTGTCCTACTGTATTTACTCATGTATAAGCCAAATTTTTCAGCACATTTTTGATGCAACTTTTGTGGTAAAAGTAGGTGTCTCAGGTGCTATTCAGGTCAGCTTATACTCGAGTGTATACGGTACATTGTGCTTTCTTGTGCTCCTTGAATGTGTAAGCAGTAAGCCTTTCTTGAATTGAATGAGTATTACTAGTTGTTGGCATCTTGTCTTACACTGTGGGACACCCATGTTCCCTGCCCACCTCTGCATGAGTTCAAGTCTCATTGTTTGGCCATGACTCTTTAGTAACCTTGAAGGTTTGCTGCTGTCCTCCACATGCACATACACCAAGGGCAACCCACACACTCACCCATAGGACTGACACTTTCTTGGGGCAAGGAGCACTGGCGGTGCTGTTGGGTAAGCACTGGACTGCTAGCTCAAGACCAGCAGTGCAAGTCCCCCTCTGCGCATATTCTCCTCTGCTCCCGTCCACATTTACTGCCTTGCCACGGTTCTGTCCTTGTCAGTGAGTGTTACTGAAAGCTTTGCCCTATTACCAACACTCTTTGTTTGTGTAACTTAAGAGTGCTATCTGTGTAAGTCAGCAATTCATGTATTATAGTCTGAAGCCAGCCTGTCTAATTTCCTTTTCTCAACAATGTTTTAAAATCTACACCATAAGCTTAATTAATGACACTATCCATAGAATTACTTTATGTCCCAGGGGGATGCTTTGTAATGTTCTCTATCGTAAAATAATTATGTCTCTAAAGTGAATCAGAAACATATATAAAACATAGATAATGTTGTGAGAATGATGATGGCAACAAATGTACAAATGTGCTTGACACAATGGATGTATGTATAGATTGTGATGAGTTGTACGAGCCCTCAATAAAATGATTTTTAAAAAACACATAGCTATATGAATGGATTTGGGGCTCACACTTAATTCTAGTCCCAATCTAAAAACAATCAATTCTTATGACATGGCCCTAATTGATGCTTGTTGTCATGAAGACATCACTGAAGATAAGGGTGCTATTCACAGTGTGGTGACGAAACCAGATGGTACCCAGCTATCAGAAAGAATAATATCTGGGGTCTTAGAGGCTTGTCTTAAAATAAACAGCCCTTTCAGTGAGGCATCAACTAAGTCCACTTGGAAGAAGCACACCACCCTGTGTGACTCAAGGATTGTAAATAATAAAACCCAAATCTGAAGGAGGGAGTAGGATCAGAGCTTAAATTGTGAACACCCTGTTTGCAGAATGGATGACAGTGGAAACCCCAAATCCATTTGCATGGTCCCCACAAGGATCAAGTCTCTAGTGAATCTCCTCTGACCATAGTCGAGGGCTGTGAATAGCCCTGCTATCAGATAGCAGTGTAAAGTCAATTATGGAAAATGTAGATAAGTTAAAATGTAATAACCTAGCATTTGATCCTCCTTGTGATCCCTTTTAAAGTTTTTAGTATTTTCTGCTCTCTCTTTGTTTGAGGTTTTTTTTTAAATGATTTGTGTAGTCATTACTGTTAGGTTGTTGTTTTGTGTGGGTCTGTGTGTGTTTTGTTTTGTATGATTTTCTGTATATGAAATCCCGAAGGGCTCGCCAGCAGAGCCTTGGACGGAATTGCACATCTGGGGTCCAGGCAGAAGCTGAGGGGCTACTTTAAACGGGGTGTCGTTGAGAACTTTTAAGGTCCACACTCAGGGGCATCTGCTGCCCCTCTGCTTACCTGAGAGGACACCATGGGTGGGTAGAGACCACCTACATAGGGCATTAGTGGTGCAGGCCACTTCGGGGCCCTGGACAGTTGACAGAATAATAATTTTTTTAAATGCCTGCTGGTCCTAATGTCACCGGAAGCCTTGTAAAAACTAAACCCAGAGTGGGTGCCACATTTTTCTCATACAGCTGGCCTTCTTCTTGTGAGAATGATGCATGCTCATTTAGAAAACGAGGAATGAATGTCAGGGTTGTTTGCCACACATGTGATGACATGTTATCCTCATGTCATTTCCGGAGTTGGTCCTATTGTGGCCATTTGACAAGGTGAGAAACTGAGGCCTGGGAAGGTCCAGTGTCTTGTCTGAGGCCAAGCAAGTCCGGGTCAGAGGCAGGATTTTCACCCAGGCAAATGGCTCCTGTGAGCTCCGGGCACAGTGTTTTTTGTTGCGTCTCAACAGAAACTAGAGAGGAGGGGAAAAAACCCTCCCTGTAGTGCCCCATGTGGGTAGGATCCTCAGGGTGCCAGAGTGAGCTTTGTTTTGTATGATTTTTTTGTTGTTGTGTCTCAACAGAAACTAGAGAGGAGGGGAAAAAACCCTCCCTGTAGTGCCCCATGTGGGTAGGATCCTCAGGGTGCCAGAGTGAGCTTACTGCTGCCGGCACAAAGGGTGGGAGCCTAGACCCGTTCCTGGTCTCATCTGACCTAGGGCAAGCTAATTAACCCCTCTTTGCCTTACTCTCCCTAACCGTACATGGAGCTAATGATGCTGGTGCCTTCATAGCTCCCAGGGCCATTATGATGTTTGAACCAACATGCTTTTGAACTTCTTTTATGAAAGGGAACTGAGCACCAAGTGTTGCTGTACACAGTTATTAATGACCTATTATGCCCAATTCTCCACCAAGTCTTATTAAAGAGGGAAAGACCACAGTCCTCAGAGGGAGGGTGTCCCTCTGTGGTGGGCTTGTTGATGTTCCGTGCCACCCAGTCCATTCGGTCTCATAGGGACCCTCTGTACCTGCAGAAGGAAACTCCGCCCGCTCCGTGCCATCCGTGCCTGGTTGTTAAGCTCGAGCCCATTGCTGCAGCTCCTGTGTTAATCCACCGCAGTAAGAATCTTCCTGCTTATCGCTGACTTTCCATTTTACCAAACATGGTGTCCTTTTCCAGGGACTGATCTCTCCTGAAAACATACTCAAAGCTCATGAAACAAAGTCACGCCATCGGTGTTGTCGTGGATGAGCATTTGCAGGCAGGTGGAGTTTGTGCATATAACAGTAGTGAGGCGCGCTGGTGGCAGGACTGACACATTGGCAGAAGGGCTTGGCTGCTAATCCTTGCTGTGATATCGTTAGAACATCAGACCAGGATGCACAGAGATGCCAAGCGGAGATGGGTGGCTTCTATTCTCCTTCCCTTCCTTCTCTTTATAAAGATTCATTTAACAAATGTTTGTGGTTGCTCCTGATTCAGCTCCAACTCAAGGCAACCCCATGGACCACAGAACAAACGCTGCCCAGTCCAGCACCACCGTCATGGTCATAGCGTATTGGAGTTGACTGTTGTGGCCACTGTGTATTTTGACGGCCTCCCAACCCAAGGAGCTTAGCCTCCATCTCTATATTGGATAGTGTTCTGTTCTGAGGAGCCCAAGTGGTGTAGTGGGTTATGAGTTGGGCTGCTAACTGCAAGGTCAGTCGTTTAAAACCACCAGCTACTCTGCAGAAGAAAGATGAGGCTCTCTGCTCTCAAAAAGATTTATAGCCTTGGAAAGCCAAATGGGTTGGAGGGAGAGTTTGACTCTGCCCTACAGGCTCACGAGTCAGAATAGACTCAATAGCAGTGAGCTCCGTGAGACTGTGAACACGCCGAAGAGTTTTCATTGGCTCAACTTCAGAAGGAGATTGCCAAACCTTTCTTCCTGGCTTATCTTAGTTTGGAAGTTCTGCTGAAACACGCCCACCCTGCTGGTGTTTGCAGTACAGTAATAGCATAGCTTCCAGCTTCACAACAACGTGCAAGCCACCACAAAGCGACAAACTGACAGATGGTTGTGGAGTAAATATTTACTGAGCTTTTATTGTGATCTAAGCATCACCCTAAGAACAAAAAACAAACACAAGTTGATTCCAACTCACAGCAACCCTGTAGGACAGAGTAGAACAGTCCCGTGGGTTACTGAGGCTGTAAAGTTTTGTGGCAGCAAAAAATGTTCTCTTTCTCCCTCAGAGCCACTAGTGGGTTTGACCTGGTCACGCTGGGGTTAGCAGCCCAACTCTGAGCTCACCACGTTTCCCGGGCTCCTGAGCACCAGCATAGGCAGTGGGAATACTGTGGTCCACAGAATGAAAATAGTTCCTCCCTGTGCCAAGTTCATAGTCCAGGTCCAAGGAGTTTTTTATCTAGTTGGGATTGCATGAACTTGGTTCTTTGTGAGAGACTATTACTGAGAGTATCTTGAAGTCCCGAGTGGAGAGGCAGGGTATCATTTCCAGGGGGACCTGCCTGCTCCTGGGTGGGCTATAAGGTGAGAGGTGTGTTGGCTACCTAGGAGAACAAGACAAGGGTTACGGAATTAAAGCCCTCTGTGTCACACCTAACCAAAGCTGTACTTAGTGTGGGCATCTTTAGAAACACTTGGTACCTTGGCAACCCTGGCTACTAAGAAAGAACTCCCCTCCAGCCTAACCCTTTCACTGCCACTTGAGTTCAAGCCAGGGAGGACCGGGCCTAGCTGTGAGCTCTTTCCAGAGCTTTTGCTTGGGAAAGCAGGAGTTTGAAGTTTGCCACCAACCTGTCTTCTCTAACGGCCCGAGTTCTTTTCCTGCCTCCTAGGCCTCCCTATGCCAACTGTGGAAAGCAGGCATCTGGTGGCAAGCAGCAGCCGGGGGAAGAGGGGGTGTTGGGGGGAGCCCGCTGGCCACATGGCAGTCCCAGGTGTGGCCTCTCTGGGCTTGGGAAGGAACTGCACAGCAGAGTGAAGCAGGGTCCTTTCTCTTCCAAGGCTTGCAGGTCTCAGACTGAGTTAGGGTGGCGCAGCGTTACCTGGGAAAGCACAGCTTGTTCTGTGTGCTGTCTTTCTCCCATGGCCAGGGCCGGGGCAGGCAGCATCCCACACACCACTGAGAGGGGGTGCAGAAGAGTGTGCTGTGCTCCGGGTGATATTTTTACCCAGCTCTGATGTGTTCCTCTGCACAGTGGCTTTCTGCTAGCCAGCTGCTTGTGTCGGCACCCTGAGGGGACCAGGTCACTTGCAGCACCTGGAGCCCAGCAGTGGGAGCAGGTGACCCACTTCCACATCCTCTCCCACAGGGAGATCTGGGTGGGAGGCTTTAGGAACTGGCTCCAATTAAGGTTCTTGTAGCCTGAGTCCTGCCCGGGTGGCCAACCCACATGTTTCCTGCTGCCCTGCTGCTGGAATTCAAGCTCAGTGCCCTTGCGCTGAATAACCAGCCAAGCCGATGAAGTTACCATCTTGTCATTCTACAAGCCAGCTTCCTGTAGAGATCCATGTCCCTGCAGATTCAAGTGCCCCCACAATGTGGACCCCACCCTTCCCTTCCTGCTCAATCACCGGGCAAAGCCTGGATTTGGTTTCCATGGAGATGGACCAGCCTTGACCTCCGACTCCAGGCCCTTCTGGCCCCTGCCCTCCCAGAATCTCCTGGTGCAGGAGTAGGAAGCAGAGCCTGCCTGCCTGGGACCCTGGAGGTTTCTGCTGCTCACGCCAGGTCAAGGCGATTTTTATCATTTTCCATTTGTGAGATTATGCTTTCCTTTTAGGTGCGTTTTTGGGTCAGGGTGGGGGAGCATTTAAATACATGAAGCTATGAGCCACTCATCGTACCAACCTAAACTCATCTCTGAGCCCCTGAATGATCCAATCTCCTTTACTAAGGAGGGAGAAAGGCAGGGATGCTGCCAAGGTCAGTTCCAGCTGGGCTGGTGACCACCGAGCTAGGGGTCCTGACTGTTTTATGCCCCGCACTGTCTTGGCTTCTGAACCGAGCCAGGGTACACACACACTCCGGTGTACACACATGTGTGCGCATACACATACTTGCACATGCATCTGTGCGTGCCTGCACACACATACACAATATATATACACCTGTATACACAGATACATAGGCGCACACACACATATACCCTATTGTCTGTCCACACTGTTAGCAGCCTCATGGCACCTGACCTGTTTCTGGTGGATCGAAAGAAGATAGAGTCTTGGTGATTTTTAGAGCATGGTGGGCCTTAGCAGCAAGCAACTCGGCCATGGGGTGCCTCTCCAGTACCCAGAGTGCCTCCTGCCTACAGGAGCAGCAGCCTTCCGGAAATGCTGTTGGTACCCTCTGGAGTGGAGTCAGGTGGAACACTCACCTTCACATTTCACACTTCAGGTGCCCACTCACCTTCACATTTACATGTTTCGGTGTTTTGCCATCTGGCCAGGCCACTTTCCTTCCCTTCCATAGGAAGGGAAGAAGCCTCTTAAGCTGGGAGTAATGCTATTGAAATTCTCAACGTCAGACCCTGCACTGGGCTGTGGGACCACCTAGATGAATGGTTGTTCTTTTACTCTGACTTCATTCCACTTCTTTTAAAAAGAAATCCTTTATTTGTTTGAGCAGGTGATAGACAAAGGATTCAAAAGGGTAGATAGTGAAACTAGGTCATCTTTCTGAGTGTGCAGCCACCTGTCTCCCCTCCCCATACCCGAGTGTTAACCTGCGCCTTGTGCATCTCCCAGAGGTGCTGTGCACATAGACAAGTACGCCACATGCACGTGCAGCACTCAACACATACACACCGGCACCTACACTCTGGTACTTTCAACACTGCAATACACAGTGCGTTACTTTTCTTTTTCCACCAAACAGTAAGCACTGGAACTCATGCTGTACTAATATCCTTGGCATTATTGTCATCACTATCGTCATTTAAGGAGACCTGATGGTGTAGTTGGTTATGTGTTGAGCTGCGAACCACAAGGTCAGCAGTTCAAACCCACCACTTGTTCCACAGGAAACTCGAGGGAGCAGTTCTACTCTGCCCTCGTCAGAGTGGACTGGCTGACAGAGGGTTAGGTTGTCATTTAGCTGGTGCTCATTGAGCACTCCTTGCGTGCTGGGTATTATTAGGAGTGCTTTATTTATAGGAATTCATTCCTACATCAACTGTGAGCAACCCAAAAACCAAACTCACTGCCATCGAGTTGATGCTGATTCATAGCAACCCTATAGGACAAGGTAGAACTGCCCTTTAGAGTTTCCTAGACTCTTTACAGGAGTAGAAAGCCCTGTCTTTCTCCTCACATCAACTCTATAAAGTAACATCTCCACCTTATAGAGAGTAAAATGAGGCTCAAGAGAGGTTAAGTAATTCTGTAAGGCCCCTTGGAGTCACTCATGCTTCTTACTGGCCCCATCATCCCTATTGGAGAACATTTAAGGAGGCCTGGTGGCCAAGTGGACCAAGCACTAGACTGCGAACAGCCGGGTAGGAGAGCCCTTGCTACACCTCGAAGAATGAACGGATACATTCTTGTGATGGAAAAAAAATGCCTTGGCTCAACCTTTTTGCCCTTTTCCTCATCAGTGCACTGTTCAGTTTTCTTAAAACTTCTTCCTAACAAGTCCCTGTGATTGTCCTCTGTCCTTTAAGAAAATCTATCAAGATAACCCCTGCGGAGTCCCAAATAACAGTCACTAGACCCTTCTGCACTGACTGCTCCACCTCGGCTTGAACTGGCCCAGCAGATTCCTTCGGAAGCCACTGTTTGATGGGATATTATGAAGACACTCTAATGAGACTAAGACACATGTATTTACCTAAAGAACTTGCCTGCAGCCACCCACTGATCTCAGAGACATGTTTAAACATGCTTTGCTTGGAATAGATCTCTGCATGTATGAATGACATGTTAGCAGCAATACTTTTTGACTCACTGTCATATGTTTAAATTTTCAGTGTTGCCAAATTGCCCTCCGTGAGGATATAACCTTTTGTGTGCTGTGGCAGTTACATTATCTCCTGTCAACTTGAGTGCAGAGGTAGAGTTCAGCCTGTCAATCAGGTCGCAGCTTGATGACCTCATTTGGAGGTGTGTGGGACATAAATAGCTCACTGGAAGCTAGACTTACTCTCTGCCTTCCCTTTCCTGCTGTTGAGACACTCAGAGAGCTGGAGCAGACACATGGAGACCCGTGCCAGCGTTGACATGCTTCCATTGCCATTGGATCCACAAGATCATCTACCCACCGACCTGTGATCTTCCTGCATTTGGTATCAGTGTGTGTTAGTCTGGGTACATTAGAGAAACAAATCCACAGAAACCCATGTGTATAAAAGAGAGTTTTATATAAAGGTAAGTGCACATCAAGAAAACATCCCAACCCAGTGCTGCCGAAGCCCACAAGTCCAACATTAGCTCATATGTCTGACACCAATCCACTAAGTCCTCCTCCATCTCACAAAACACACCCAATGATGCCTTCTGCAGAAGGAAAGCTGAGTCAGTGAATTAGTAAACATCTCAGCACTGGCAGGGGTCTCCACACGGTCACTCCAGCACCCAGGGCTACATTGGGGTAAGTCCATGTGGCTTCTCCTCAAGGATGTCTTGCAGGAAGTGAGCCTTGCCAGCTGAAGCAGGCAGGGAACTGGCTAAGACAGCTGCACCCTGGTCCAACCGTCAGAAAACAAGAGACCCGAGAACTCAAAAGGCGAGGCTCACAGAGCCATTTACCTCTCCGCCCTTCAATTAACCCCACATGTGTTTATCGGCCAGGTTGGCACAATAATCTTTAACTATCTCACAGTGTATGTGCTTGTGAGTCTAAAGAGGAATTTAAGGTCTAGTATCGGACATGGGCTAATATCGGACTTATGGACTTGATCTGGACTTGGCTGGGGACATTGCCTCAATATTCAATTGCTCTTTTAGATAAAGTTCTTTCCTATACACATATGAGTGTCTATGAATTTGTTTCTCCAGTCAACCTGGACTAACACATGTACCTACTAACATTATATGAATAAGCCTATTTCATCCATCTCTTCGTCAACCAAAAGTTGTCCAGTGTTTTTGGTTGTTGATAGTCTGATAGGTGAGAAGTAGTATACTGTTGTACACCCACTCCTCACTTCCTTACATGGTAAGGTTTCAAAGACCACGTCTGTATGCAGAAATCAGCATTTCCCAAAAAGGAGGATGACTGCATCATTACATAGCTGCTGCATCACTGAGAATCACGGCCCAGCTTTAACCTTAACCATCACAGCCAGTGTTACTCTGGCCTTGGATCTTGGGATTTGTTCTTGTCAGTCATATGGCATTAATGTGCAAATTAGCTGGATAGTAGATTTTTTTTTTTTAACTATGGTCATATTTGTGAAATGTTAGATAACAAAATAAACTCTAAGTGAGAAGTGCGTGTGGTTTTATTTTGTATTTTCCTTATTAGAAAACACAAGGGAGCGTCAAGAAGTTCCCGGACAAATGGCATGCGAAGATAGTGGAATTTCCCCACAAACTTTGAAGCTGTCTTGTAGATCTCATTTTCCTACTTTTGCAAGGGGAAGATGTGGCAGTCTGCTTCCATCAGGATTCCTAGCCTTGGAACGCCGGTTGGGCCATCCAACCTGGTCCTTTTGGGTTACCATGAGTCAGAACCGACTTGCTGTCAGGGGGTTGGTTTGCTGGGGGGGTGGTTCCTATTTTTGGAAGCCACGTATAAACAGCCTTATATCCTTTGTCTATTTCTCTCTTGGGTTATCCGTCTTTTTCTTACTGATCTGCATGTGTTCTTTGTATATTAAGGAAGCTTGCCCTCTGGCTGTGATGTTATAAATGTTTCCCTTTTTGTCTTTATCTTTTGACTATAGGTCTTTCCATGCAGAGTTTGATCTTTTTTTCTTTTTTTTTTGAATAGGCACTTTTGGTGAAATAGATATATGGTGTGTGTGTGTGTGTGTGTGTGTATATATATATCAGAACATTGGCTATTTCAATACCTGTCTACATGTACAACTCAGGGACATTAATTAAGTTAATCATAGTCTACATCCATCACTACTCTCCACTTCTCAAGTTTCCTGCCACCCTTCACTGCAGCTCAGTGCCTCCTAAGAAATGCCTCCTTCCCTTTCTCTCCCTCACACCCCTCGTAAGCACTCACCAACTCTGGGCTGTATACATTAAGGAACCATGGTGGCTCTGTCAGGTAAGCATTGGACTGATAACTGCAAGGTCGCCAGTTCAAACCCACCAGTTGTACTGTGGGGGAAAGAGGAGGCTTTCTGCACCCATAAAGATTTACAGGAACCTTAGCCACCCTATATAGCAGTGGTTCTCAACCTTCCTAATGCCTCGACCCTTTAATACAGCTCCTCATGTTGTGGTGACCCCCAGTCATAAAATTATTTTCATTGCTACTTCATAACTATAATTTTATTACTGTTGTAAATTGAAATGTAAATATCTGATATGCAGAATGTATTTTCATTGTTACAAATGTAACATAATTAAACATAATTAAAACAGTGATCAATCACAAAACAATATGTAATTATATATTGTGAAATATTTGTGTGTTTTCCAATGGTCTTAGGTGACCCCTGTGAAAGGGTCGTTCGACCCCCAGGTTGAGAACTGTTGTTATATAGGAATCGTTATGAGTCAGGATCAATTTAACAGCAGTGGGTCTATATACATTTGCCAGATTCTAGATATTTTAAGAATTTGGAACATTGTCCTACATGAGGGTATACCATTGTATGTATATGTTCCTTACATTGTATGAATAGACTTATTTCACCCATGTCTTGGCCAAAAGTTGTCTTTTTTGTTTTCGCTTCTGCTAATCTGATAGGTTATATACCCACTCCTCAGTACTGACTCGAGTGGTGAGACTTGGTTTGGCCAAGTGCTTATGGGGAGAGAACAGCCCCTGGAAGAGGGCGGTGTTTCATTCTGTTGTGCCCAGGGTCACCATCGTCGGAGCTGACTTGAAGGCACCGCACAACCACCACCCTGTTTCAGATGAGTGGATCCTACAGTATTGTCTTTTCATGGCTACTTACATCCCTCAGCATCTTGTTTACAGGCCTCATTTATGTGGAGAGCTGTGACTCACATGATCTGATCTTTGGTCGTCGTCACGGCTCGTGGCAGCCCACACCGTCTTGCATGCTGTTGGCATGTTGGAGTCCAGGGTTTCAGCTTTGGGCCGCTCCACATCAGCAAGGTGTGTCTGATCTCACTGGTCCTCGGCACTGCCCCAGGGTGGCTGTGGGGCAGAATTGACTCGAGGGCAGGGAGTTTGTTTTTGTTTTGTTTGCTGCTTTCTCAAACATGATGTTCTTTTCTAGTGCTCTGTGTCCAAAGACAGTGAGCTGACTGAAGTCTCACCACCCCTGCTCCAAAGGAACATTCTGTTTGTCCTTCTTCCAAGACAGATTTGTTTGTTCTTCTGGCAGTCCATGCGATATTCAGTATTCTTCACCGATACCGCAATCCAAACATGTCAATTCTTCTGTCCTTTTTATTAGAAGATTAAAACAAATCTTTTCTTTTAGGACTTCTGGGTTTTCTTTCACACTGTTTTCTTTTCCTGCTGTGCTGGTGTGTCTCACTCCTTCCTAGTGTTCCTCACATTATACCAAGACATTGTTTTCATCTCTTATATTTCCTGTCTGTTTTGTGCATTTAAAAGGAGCCCTGGTGGCAGAGTGGTATGTGTTGGGCTACTGTCCTGAAGTTAACAGTCTGCAGTGACCAGCAATGCTTTGGGAGAGAGATGCAGCTTTCCACCCCCATTAGGAGTTAGAGTCTCCAAAACCCACAGGGCAGTCTACCCTCTGCTAGGTAGGGTCAGTCTGAGGCCAAATAGTCTCGATGGCAGGGGTTTGAGTTTGACTTGTGCATTTCAGCCTGGTGACCCCAGAAATGAGGCACAGCTAACCTCTTCTGGGTCTCAGTGGGACCCGTGTAACACCAGCGGTGGTAGTTTCTTGGCAAAAACATTTAGCTGTGCCTATAATTCTGAGGAAACCACTGGAGAAAAAAAAATTGGGGGACCCGCTAGCAACAGTGGCCCTAGACTTTAAAAATGCTTCTGTTGTAACCAACAACCACACCTGGGGAGCCTTTCCAGACTGAGCCATTGGCCCTCCAGACAACTGCCCATGAGGACCCTACGTGGGTCCGAACAGAGCCGTGCTCTGTGGGGCTCTCAACGGCTGAGCTTTCCGAAGCAGATCACCAGGCCTTTCTTCTGAAGCACCTCTGGGCAGACTCAGTCTTCCAAGCTGTTGGTTAGCCGCTGAGTGTGTTAGCCATTTGTACCGCTTTACAGACTAGAGGGTTACAAGCCGGGCTGCTAACTGCAGCAGTTTGAAACCATCTTTCAGGAGACAGATGAGACTTTCTGCTCCCCGAAAGAGTTAGAGTCTCGGAAACCCACAGCGCATCTCTACTCAGACCTCTGCTTGGAGTCGACTCGATGGCAGTGAGTTTGGGAGGGCTTTTGTTGTTGCTTTGAGGGACTCGCTCTAGACTAAAGGAGGGGACTGAGTGGGCAAGCAGACGCAATTGAGAGACTGGATTAAAAACCAGTAATGGCCAAATTGGGGGGATGGCGAGAATAAGGGCAGTTGGGGTATGGACTGAGTGTCATAGAATACCACTAGATGAATATGGAATTCTTTGAGGGTGATAATAGTATTGTGGTTGTGCTGGAGGATGCCCTTCTAGGATATATGGAAAGGTGTCCAGCCAAGGGAAGCACACATATCACACGCACACTCCCACAGACAGGTACAACACAGGTGTGAGCCATTGGCAGGATAGTTACATGTTCATGGTACTAGTCTTTCAACTTTTCTGTGGCCTTGAAATGTTTCACAATAGTAAAAATCAAAACAACAACCCAACACCAGCTCCCCCCACCCCACACACACACCCAAACACCTACGTCTCATTATCTCATCTGGAATTTATTTGGCACTTTGTCCCCCATCTGCCTGGATCTCCTGGGATGCTGCCCGGAATTTCCAGGTCTTTCTCGCTTTTATGGTATGTGTAGCCTTCAGCGTCCCTTCCTCTTAGCAACTTCTTTTTGAGTGAATTGTTAATTTGGGGGCTTGGAAATTTTGATGGACAAAATATGTTTCTGGCAGATGCATATGACTTTTATAGAAGCAGGTGAAAGCGTGAATCTTCTTCTGTGCATTATGGCCTCAATTATTATTTACATTGCTTTCTGTGGTCTAAGTAAACTTGCAGAGAAGTTTCATTCTAGCAGTTCTCAACCTGTGGGTCGCGACCCCTTTGGGGGTTGAACGACCCTTTCACAGGGGTCACCTGATTCATAACAGTATCAAAATGACAGTGAAGAAGTAGCAACAAAAATAATTTTATGGCTGGAGATGGGGTCACCACAACATGAACTATATTAAAGGGTTGTGGCATTAGGAAGGTTGGGAACCACTGTTCTATAGGCTTTAAAAGCAGTCTTTGACCTCAGGGCTACTGCATCATGAAACTAACATGTCATGTATTGTAACCTCTTGGCGTACCTCTCAGCTGAGAGTTTTTGCAAGAGGACAGCTCACAGGTCACTCTTGGGTACCTTGTGAGCCTGATAAAAGGCCTCCTGGGTTTCATTTTGTGCAAGACAGTCTTGGGTAAGTTGTCGGCCTGTAAAACCCACAGCCTGCTTACCGGGAGAGCTCCAAGAAGCCAATGTGGCGAGAAGTGTCTTCTCCTTCTCAGTGGTCTGGTGACTAGTGGTTTCATGGCTTTACGGATGGGAAATGTAGTTATAAACAAGCAAGTGATGGGGCTTCTGAACTCATCTATCGGGGTGTGCCTAATTCTGGGAGTTATGCCAGAATTGTGCCTGCACCCATTGGGGATGGGGACAGTCTCTTTCTTGGACCCCTTTGGCCTCCAAACCCATTCCCAGCAGCTCTTCTAGCATTTCCATTGTGGCCCTGCCTTCAGGAAAACTTTTGGGAGACTGTGTGGCACGGGGTGCAGTTGGAGGTGGGAGTTGGGGGTGGTGGGGATCCAGGGGATTTCTGCTGCATGTACCACACCACTTGCCCCTGAGTGGATCCCAATTCATGGTGACTGAGTAGGACTGCACTTGGTAGGGTTTTCCATGGCTGATTTTTTTGTCAGCAGATCACCAGGTCTTTCCTCGGAGGCACCTCTGGGTGGCCTCAAACCACTAACTTTTGTTTAGCAGCCAACCAGGCTCACCTCTGGGCTCCCCTAGGGGCTCTCCTGCTCTCTCAGGCCCTGTGTGTCTCCATTTTCTCAGATCTCGGGCATTCTTCTGCCTCCGGAGACCGTGCTTCCAGACGGGACAGTGGGCAAGACCTGCGAACCATTGTCAGGAGTGGTCATCCTGAGGCTGCTTCCTCCACCGAGTTAATTGAATCCACACGTGTGAGTCTGCACTTACCTTGAAGCCATTTTGATTATTAGCTTGTTGAGCATTTAAGGAGGAAGGAAACTGAGTCCTAAACACAGCCTCACGGAGGGAGGCTTCCTCCTTCCGTGGGTTATTTTTTTGTTGGGGGCAGGCTGACGCTGAGCTCCTGGGTTGCAGAGCAGAGCAGTTATCTAAACAGCCAAACAGGTTGGCTTGGAGCGACCCCTGGCAATTCGTAGCAGGGGTGGGATGTTTGCAAGCTGACCAGACACACCTATCCTTTTATTAGCATGTGCCTGTATGCTGTCGGTCTGGAAGAAAAAGGAGGCAGTGGCCCTAAAACTTTCTTTCTGAAGGACTTGATGTTGGAAGGGGAGTTTCTGGGTGGTGCAAATGGCTGAGTGCTGGTTACTAATAGAAAGGTTGACAGTGAGAATTGACCCAGAGGCACCTAGGAAGAAAGACCTGGTAATCGAATAAAAAAATATCAGCCATTGAAATCCCCCCCCCCCCCAGCATAGTTCCCTGACACACGTGGAGTTGCAACCAGTCTTGGTGGTATACGAAGGTCTTATTCGATTGGGAGCCTCATAGTGGGGTCCCGAGGAAGGCCATGCCCAGGACAGGGGGGTGACGGGAGGCAAGAAGCTGGCCTCTTGCCACCTCTCAGGGCAAGGCTGGGGACAGAGCCCTGGGCCTACTGGTGACCCAGTTGCTTCGATGACTTCAGCCTCACCACAGGAAGCTGGAGGCTTTCCCAGCCCTGGGATTCTGAGAGGATGCAGGGAACCTGGTTCAGGAAGCCTATTTATTTGAATCAATTGTAGGAAACTTCAGTGGGGGGAGAGCAGAGGGAGAGGTGGGGAGCCTGGGAGGGGCCGTGATTAGCTGGGCAGCCTCAGAGCACTGGCCCCCATGACAATGAGGGTGGCATAGGATTCTGAATCTAGGCCCCTAGCTCATGGGGGAAATGTAAATGGTTTCCTTCTGATAAATAACACAATCTGGCTTTATTTCTTCCTCTTTATAAAAGTTTGGATGACCCAGCCTAATCAGTCTTTTCAGTTGTGACTGCAAGATCGAGGGGCTATGGGAGCTGCAGGCGGCAGGGTTGTTGGTGGCGCGCCCACCGGTTGAAGTTCCCATTCTGGTCTCATTCTCTGGGGCTGACCCAGGCTCGGAAACCTGGCCAGGCCCTTGCCCGAGATGATTAGTTTTGGAATTGGTCCTGTTAGCCTTCAGCCCAGCCTCTAAAAAGAGTTGACCAGAAGTACAAATTGTTTTCCCTTTGGGGCCTCCAGAACCATGCCAGGGGCATCTCTGGTGGTACCCAAGTCCGGAGAAAAAAGGAGACTATCCACCTAATGTGTGTGGTTCAGACCTGCCCAGCTATACCTCTGAAGAAAAGCCTGCTTCCGGCAGGATCAGAGCCGGGGAAGCACTGCGGTGAGGTTCTACTCTGGACCACGTGGGCCCCTGGGAGTTGGGATCAACTCAGTGGCAATGGGTTTGGTGTTATTTTGATTTGCCACCAGCATACACATTGGTCTCTCTGTCTCTCCCTAGTTGTGGTGAGAATAGACACAAGGTGTTCCCCAATCCAGCCATCGCAGCACAGGGAACTCAGTGACATGGATGGGGTTTCCCGTGCTGTGCGCCCCTCATCATCCCATCACACTGGTGGCCTCGGGACAGCCTCGCTCTTCACGTCTCCAGTCAGGGTGCAAGTCCACCCAGCCCTCCCATCCACTTGGAAACAGACGAGGGCTCTGTATTCCACATGCCCCACCCCTCTGGAACAAGCCAGAGGCTGAAGGTCATGAGTCGGATTGAATTCGAGGAAAACCCACAGCGGGATTTTGTAGGCACGCTGGTTCCTGACTTCATGTTTCGGCCAGTTCTTGGCCAGCTTTCAGGGCTCCAGCTGTTCTCAGGGAGGGAAAGAAGAGTCTCTTTTTGAATCAGGTAGAAAGCCACCCTTCTTTCCTCTGGTCCTTGCTCCCCGGGTAGAGAGGGCACCTCTGCCCCGTTCTTAGCCCAGCTGTGAGCCTGCTGGTTCAGCCAGGACCTTTTTCAGCCTCAGCATACCCTTTCTGTTGGCAGGATTGTCTGTTGACCTGCAAGAGGCTTTCAGGGTAAGCTGCCAGGCCCCATCTCTGTCTTAGCCAGAAAAAGGTGGGTTTCATCCAAGTCAGGGCTTGGAAAGGCAGCCCCTTCTGGGTAACTTTTTCTACCAACCAGGCCAGAATCACAAGGATAAATACTGTTTTAAACCAGAAACTCATAAGTGGACGCCCACGCCAACCCTGTTATATAGACACTACATTTTGTATTAGAGCTTACATTCTGAGCACGAGGCTATAGTGAGATCCCTCCCTAAATCCATTTTGAGTCTCCACATAGGCTCAGCTTCCTTGCAGTTCTCGCTGACCCTTGACTCACGATGTAAAAAGCTTTGCCCTGAGGCCACGTGTGCTTGGAAGTAGATTGTCTCTAATCTTGCCCTCATGAACTAGCCTGGGTGGTTCCTGGGTGGACATTAGGGTACAATGGGGGCTAGATGGTGGAGACTGGGTTACCTGTTGTGCTACTCACCTCAAGGTCAGCAGTTTGAAACCATCAGCTGCTCTGAGGAAGAAAGACAAGGCTTGGAAACCCACAAAAGCAGCCCTACCCAGCCCTTCAGGGTCACTGTGAGTGCGAATTGCCTCCGTAGCAGTGGGTTCTGTTGCGTTTACCTAGGAATGGCCTTCTGGCTCCTCCCCTTCCCATCTTGGATCCCACCGGAGCCAGCCCTGTATTCCGCTCTTCTGGTGTCTTATCTCATCTTCATTCCCAGTTGGTCTTTGGTTGACAGTAATGTGGGGCCCTGGGCTTCTTTCTTGTTTCCTGTGCGGGAAACTGTCACCATCGGTTCAATTGTAGTGGCCCCCGCTGCCATCAGTGTCTGAGTCCGAGGGGCTCGTGGGATGGAGGGTAAGCGTGCATGGAGTACAGCCCAGGCTCTGTCACTTGTTTACCACACGGCCTTGGCCAGATGACTTAGCTTTTCTGAGCCTCAGTCTCCTCGGCTTGTTGAGAGATCTAGCATTTAGCGAGACGAGGTTCTGAAGACCAGGACCATGACTAACAAACACCCCCACCTGCCGCTTGGCAGACCCCTCAGCATCCACAAGTATCACTGGACAACACCACCTGACTCCGCAGGGCGCCCGAAGGAGCTTGAAGTCAGGTCTGAGTCTGGATTGACAACCTCACGGCAAGTTTCTCTCCCCAGCTCCTCCCCCTTGGAATGGGGCCGAGGCCTGCAAACTCACAGCCTGGCCACAGCCCTCATTAGGTGACCTGTTTGGCTCGAGTAGGCCGAGCAGGGTTTGGGAATGCTGAGTCTGGCCTCTCGATGGAGGAGGTGGAAGTATGGAATTTATTAATTAAGGCAGTTGCTCATGAGGCCTGAGAGCACGGGAGGTTCCCGCTTAATTACTGTGAGTGGCGCATGTGGCAGTTCTCCCTGGTGCCCCAGGTTTGATGATGCTGGAGGGCCACGTGGTGCACACCCCAGCAGGAGCTGGGTTTCAGGCTGCAGGGCCAGCCTGAGCCAGGTTTCCACTCCTGTACTTCCACTGGAGATCAATACAGCAGAGTGATCACGAGCCCGGAGACCTGGGTGTGAGTTCTCCTCTAGTAGGATTAGCTGATAGGTCACAGGCGAGTTAGGTGGTCTCTCAGCGCCTCCACATCCTCCTGTTGAAGCCTCACAGGGTTGTTGGCTAGGAAGATGGAAGTGATTTGGTATCCGTAAAAGGCTGAGAACAATGCCTGGCAAGTAGTATGGCAGACAAATTTGTGTACTGCTGCATTCAAGGAGTCCCAAGTGGTGCACATGGTTTGTGGCCTTGGCTGCTGATCGAAAGGGTGGAGGTTCGAGTCCACCAAGAGGCACTTTGCAAGAAAGGCCTGGCAATCTGCTTCTGAAGAGCCAACCATTGAAAACTCAGCGGAGCACAGCTCTGCTCAGACACCCCTGGGGTCACTATGAATCAGAGGCATCTTGATGGCAACTCATTTGGTTCTTTAAAGCAGTGCTCACTGGGGTGATTTTGACCACCGCTTCACCCCCACCTTCCCCTAGGGACCTTTGGCAACCGTTTCTGGAGACCTGGGTCATCACAGGTGTAGGTCTGGTGCCAAATTCCTGCCATGCACTGCACGGTCCCTGAAATAGCTTGGCTTCAAGTGTCCCTCCCTGGTGCCCAGCTCGAGGACCCCTGCTTTGAGCACCCCAAGTGACAGGGGTGGCCTGGTCAACATGGAAGTGGGGTCCTGTGCCACCCCAGCATCTCTTTGTCTTTAAGCCAGTTGGAGGCTGATGGATAAACTGGGAGGGAGAAAGGGAGGAAAGGAAGCTGCTGATATTTTGAACATTTGAATTCTTGTTCTTGTTGTTGTTACATGCCAATGAGTCTGTTCCGACCCATAGCAACCTCGTGTGGAACAGAACAAAACACTGCCAGGTCCCGTGCCATCCTCATAATTGTTCCTATACCTGAACCCGTTGTTGCAGCCATGGTGTCAATCCATCTCCCTGAGGGCCTTCCTCTTTTTGGCTGCCCCTCTACTTTACCAAGTGAGATAGTTTGTTGTGCCAGCCTGGCTGATAAACACAGGTGGGATTGACTGAAGGGCGGAGAGATAAATGCCTTGGTGAGCCTCACCTTTCTTGTCTCTCGCTCTTTGATCATCGGACCAGTGTGTGGCTGCCTTGCTTGTTCTGTGCCTCAATTTAAAGGCTACACTACCTGTGGGACACCTAGCCTGTGGACTGTGTCACTGTAAGTTGAGGTCCCTTTAAGATATCTCTGGAGCTGGGGACTGGCAGTTGGTGACCTGCCTTGTGATTGGCTGCTGTGCTGACATAGCCTAGCTCTCTCTACAAATAGAGGAAGATCTGGCAGCAGACTAGACTTGAAGGACTGCTAGTCTCTCAACTTTCTCTCACGGACGTGAGTTGCACTGAGCCATTTGTAGTGCTTTCTAATTTAACAGTTTATTTCTTGTATATTTATCTGTATATGATTTAACAGTTCATTTCTTGTTATATATCTAATTATCTTTATAAATAAATATATTAAATTATCAGCAATTTGGTTTTATCTCTCTAGAGAACCCTGTGTAACACACTAAGTTTGATGTTTTTCTCCAGAGACTGGTCTCATCTAGCAACATGTCCAAAGTATGTAAGACACAGTCTCACCATCCTTGCCTCCAAGGAGCACTCTGGCTGTATTTCTTCTAAGACAGATTTGTTTGGCCTTTTAGCAGTCCATGGTGCTTCCAATATTCTTCTCCAGCACCATAGTTCAAATGCACCGATTCTTCAGTCTTTATTCAGTGTTCAGTTTTCACCGCATATAAGGTCATTGTAAACACCGTGACTTGAGTCAGGTGGAACTTAGTCCTCAAAGCAACATCCTTGTTTTCTAAAGAGATCTTGTGCAGCTGATTTACTCATGCCACTCGTGTTTGATCTCTTGACTGCTGCTTCCATGAGCATTGCTTGTGGTTCCACGCAGGACAACATCCTCCTTACCGTCTGTCTAGTGTAACCACCGCCACCCCCATCCTGTAACATAAAATATCAGCTGCTCACAATGTGTCATTTTAAGTCATATCATAGTTGTTGTTCATTGGTGCTGTGAGTCAGTCCTGACTCATGGCAACCGTGCCTTACTTAGGAGCACCAGGCTGAGGATCTTCTAGGCCGAAGCTTCATGGGAGCAGATGGACAGGGCTCTCTCCTGCACAACCATGGACTGGATTCCACTTCCAGCCTGGTAGCAAGCAACCGAATGCCTAATCCTTTGTGCCTAGGACTCTTTTTTTGTATCATTAGTAATAGTAACTAATATTGATTGAGTGCTTGCTATAAACTAAGCAAGTGCAAGTGCTTTCCAAGGTTACGAATGGCTGACTTGGTACAACCCTTAGTTACAAGGAACCCGCCACCCCTGGCATGACCTACCTGCCCCCACCCCAGGCCCACATTGTCCTCGAGTCCTGCTGACTCCTCGCCATCAATTAGGACAGAAATGACCTCCTTAAGGTTTCCGAGAGGAGCCCTTGTGGGTCACTGCAAAGTCAGCAATTTGAAATCATCAGCTGCTCCTCAGGAGAAAAATGAAACGTTCGGCACTCTTGTAAAAAGTTACTTTTGTAAGCCCCAGGAGCAGTCTGCGCCATCCTACGGGGTCGCTGTGAGTTGGAATCTACTTGATTGATGGCAGTGTTTGATGGACATTTTTTATGGGAGCAGCAGTCAGGGGCCCCTTTCCCCTATGAGCGGCTGGTGGGTTTGAACTGGTGACCTTATGCTTAATAGCCAGTACTAAACACATTGTGCCACCAGGGCTCCATAACCCCCATACTTGGAAAGCAAATAAACCAACAGACCCAAACTTACTGCTATTGGGTCAGTTCTGATTCATAATGACCCAGTGGGCAGGGTAGAACTGCCCCTGTAAATTTCTGAGATTAAATTTAAAAAAAATTAATTTTAATAAATCATTTTATTAGGGGCTCTTATAGTTCTTATAACAATCCATACATCAATTGTATCAAGCACATTTGTACATATGTTGCCATCATCA
>NW_022111357.1:35128479-35129866 GCF_000313985.2 Echinops telfairi
TGTTGTTCATTCCCCTGGGAGGGGGTTATAGTATATCCTTGTGATCAGTTCCTCATTTCTCCCCCCACCTTCCCCTTCCTCTCCTGGTATCGCTACTCTCATTATTGGTCCTGAGGGGTTTATCTGTCCTGGATTCCCTGTGTTTCCAACTCTTATCTTTACTTGTGTACATGCTCTGGTCTAACCAGATTTGTAAGGTAAAATTGGGATCATGATAGTGGGGTGGGGGTGGGGGGAGCATTAAAGAACTAGAGGAAAGTTGTATGTTTCATCGGTGTTATACTGCACCCTGACTGGCTTGTCTCTTCCTTGTGACCCTTTTGTAAGGGGATGTCCAATTGACTACATATGGGCTTTGGATCGCCATTCTGCACTCCCCCTCATTCACATTGATAGGATTTTTTGTTCTGGGTCTTTGATGCCTGATACGTGATTCCATGGACACCTCATGATCACACAGGCTGATGTGCTTCTTCCATGTGGGCTTTGTTGCTTCTCAGCTAGATGGCCGCTTGTTTGTCTTCAAACCTTTAAGACCCCAGACACTACATCTTTTGATAGCTGGGCACCATCAGCTTTCTTTATTTTTATTTTCATATTTTACGCCATCTGTTGTCTCCCTTCACCCATGTTTCTGTTGTTTATCCCCCTGGGGAGGGGGGTTGTACATCGACCATTGCAATCAGTTCCCTCTTTCTTCCCCTTCTCCCCGCCCCTTCCCCCTATCCTCATTGTACGCTACTCTCATTATTGGTCCTGAGGGGTTTATCTGTCCTGGATTTTGTGTGTCGGGAGCTCTTATCTGTACCTGTGTACATGCTATGGTCTAGCTGGATTTGTAAGGTAGAACTGGGGTCATGAGTTTGGGGAGGAAGCATGAAAGAACTAGAGGAAAGTTGTGTGCTTCATCAGTGCTACACTACACCCTGACTGGCTCCTCTCTTCCTTGTGACCCTTCTGTGAGGGGATGTCTACAGATGGCTTTGGGCTCCATTCCAGTCCAACCAGTTCGCATTGAAGTGGTTGGTTGTTTGGGGTCTTCTGATGCCTGATACCTGATCCCATCGACACCTTGTGATCACATGGGTTGGTGTGCTAGATTATTATTAACTTTTTGCAGGTGTAGAAAGCTCCATCTTGTTCCCAAGGAGTGGCTAGTGATTTCAAACTGCTGACCTCATCGTAGTTAGCAGCAGCGCACTGCGTAACCACTCTCCCACCAGGGCTCCTCCATGAAACCTAAGATATTAAAACCTCCAGATACATGTAAAGGTTTGTCAAAATAAACAGGTGATACTTTGCCATGGACCTAAAATAAGATGACCAGACATCCCGCTTTTGGCGGGACAATCCCGATTTTTGGCGTTTTAAAAGAGTCCCAATTTTT
>NW_022111357.1:35130196-35137248 GCF_000313985.2 Echinops telfairi
GGGGTGGCAGTGGTGGGTGAGGACTTCTCGTCCCAGGGCCTCGCTGGCCAGAGGGATATGCAGAAAAGAGACTGAGAGGTGTGGAGCGGTGTCTACCTTTCGGGCAGGCTTTTGCAACCCCAGTTTCTCCAGAAAGCTGCTCCCCACAGCAGCCGGGTAAGCCAGCAGCCTTCACTACAGAAGCTGTGAAGACAGTGGTAAAGGGTGGCATCATTTCACCCAGCACCACCCTCAGAGCAGACTCCTCAAACTGTGGCACACAGACCTCCATCCCCGGTGGGAGCCCCTTGAAGCGAGTGCTTCAGTACAGACGTACAGGCTGCCTCGGACCTCTGTCCTCAGAGCAAGGCCTGAGACTGGGCACTATGCTATCTCTCAAGCTCATCTCTGAGGTCTGTGTGCCATGCCACAGGGAGGAGGCGGCTCTGGCCAGAGTGGGCCGGCAACACTCCTCACTTCCTCCACCCCCAACCTCCCTGTGCTTCCAGCCTTTCGGCAGAGGGCTTCTGAGGAAACAGATAGCTGCAGCCCCCCGCCCCGCCACCCCCTTTGAATTATTCAGCAAACATGACCCAGGCGGTGATTTTATCTGTGGGAGGCAGCAGCAGAGGCCGAACTCTCTGATTTCTGGAAGAGATAGGTGTTTGCACAAGTAGGCACGTGGCCAGGCGGTTTGTAAATCAGTGTCGAATGTGTTTTCTGTGTCCTTAGGTGGTGCAAACTGGTGGCATAGTGGTTACGTGCTGGGCTGCAGTCCACGAGATTCACAGTTTGAAACTACCTCCTGCTCCTTGAGAGTAACACACACTGAGCTTTCTACTCCCGTAAACAGTTACTGTCTCAGAAACTTACAGGGGCAGTTCTACCCTGTCCTATTGGGTCGCTGTTAGTCAGCATCGACTCAGTGGCCGTGAGTTTGCTTTTGAGCATGGTGCATATGACATATGTCTATTTGTTGATGTTCCCTGTGAGTCTGCATCTACTCACTAAGCAGACTATTTACGTGGAATATCTGAGTCCCGAGGAGGCGGCACTCCCAATACCACGGCTCCATCTGGTGGGCGGAACATCATCTCACCCAGGTGTGGGACCTGCCTGTCCCCAGTCCCGGAGTGATTCATTCTGGTTCTCAATGTCTCTGAGCTTAGCCCGTCAATTAGCGGGGTGACTAACTGGGGAGGTGTGTGGAGTTGAGCAGGCTGACCTGCTTTGGCCGGAAATAGCAGGCAAACTTAGCTGCAGTCAACACCTTCTCCCAGAGCTGTTGGTACAGGTTCCCTGGGCTGGCCTGACACACAGGTATTTCTGGACCACAGCCCAGCCCGTTGCCATGAGCTTCCTGCCAGCACTTCTGGTCCATCAGCGTGGGGCGTGGGCCCCGACTTGACAGTGGGAGCCGTTGGGACCCTCCCAGCTCCTCACATGACGAGTCCCATGTTTCCACAGGGCGGCACCTTCCCATTTCTCCCTGGCTGCAGCCCTTCCCATCACAGTTGAGCACCTGCTTGCCTGACGTTCATTTCCAGAAGCAGGTAAGGACTGAGGGGATGGGCTCCGCCATGGACCTTAGATGGGTGACAGGCCAGGGGCCAGGCACAGTGCCGGCCAGATCATGAACTAAGTTAACGCCTCTTCTTTCTCTTCTATATCCTTTCCATAATCTTCATTGCTCAGGTGAGCCGGTTCTTAGGGTGAATGTGGTGGGGTTGGGGGTGGGGGGCAGGTACCAATTTGGTTTAGCTGTTAAAATGTGTGCAGGCTTGGAATTCCTGCTGAGAAACGCTTTCCAAAGCAAAAGCCTGTAGTGCATTGTGTTGGTGTTTGTATTGTGAACTGCAGACTTGGGTTTTGGTATGCTCACCATGTCCTCTTCTAGCAAAGGCTAAGTGTACACACTTAACCTATACCTTGGTTTGTTTTTAAAATGGACAAAATGAAAGATAGGTGTCAGGACCCCTGGGGCAGAGATGCTGTCTTCAGAAATGATCTCTACCCAGGGAGTGTGTTGAAGGAAGAGTGACCTGGACCCACAAGCCAACTCAGGCACCCTGGTCCACCCTAGGCCTAGCAAGCCCCAGGCCCATTATAATGTGAAGTATCTGAGGCCCTGGGGCCGTGAGCCCGTTGGGGCATATCCCAGTGAAGGCTTCTGTGGGTAGGGGCCATTGGAGAGTGTAAACTTTCTGCTCTGGAACACACCTGAAAATGCAGCATGATCCTGTGATGTGAGTGCCTGCCATGTACCAGGATCCCCAGTAGGCCCTGGGGACGTGTCTGAGAGAAATCCCTCGGTATTGCTCTGGTCCCTGGCTCTGATACTAGGACGGAGTGGGTGGTAACATGTTCCACTGCGGGTGTCCACTGGGACTAAGGGTCGGCCTGCTTGAACCAGACTGGAGCCCTCCCTCCAGCCTGTTGGGATCAGAGGATGAGGGGGTGGGCTGGGGTTGGGGGCGGGCAGTGGGAATGCTGGTTCTTTTGTGTGTGGCGACACCTAGTGGCTGGTCACCTCTATGTCACACTCACAAAGCTAACTGCTGTGGAGTCAGTTTTGCCTCATAGGGGACAACTACTCCTTAGGAACGCCGAGACTAAAGCTCAGAAAGGTGACAGCCTCGTTTTTCTCCTGTAGAGTAGCTGCTGGGTTTGAACCATCAACCTTGGAGTTAGCAGCCCAACACTCAACCCACTGCCCCACAGGGCTCCTTTATAGCTACCCTAAGGGGAGAGAAAACAAAAACTAGCTCTTGAGCATAAGACAGCAGTGTCAGGGTTTTTACTTGTGATGTTGAACTCTTAATTCAAGGCAGTGCAGAGCATGTCCTATGCCCCGGGAGACCTTTGGAAACGAGTCCACCCAGGGGCACCTTGGAAGAAGGGCCTGGCAGTCTGTTTCTGAAAAGGCATCCGTTGACAAGCCCATGGAGTTGTGTGACTCAATATGCATGGGCTGCCCAGGAGTCAGCGTCAGACTAGGAGGCAACTAACTGATAAGTGGTCTGGGTAATGTGCTCATCCACGGCATACACATTCTTCAGGGACCAGTGTCCTTTAAGAAGGCGAAATGTGGTTATGGAACCTGGTCCAGGGTTTGCTCGCTCAGCAAGAGGACCCATGAGCCTGAATTGATGTAGACATAGCAAAGGCCCGGGGCATAGGCATGAACTGTCTCCATTCATTCAGTCTTCGGGAGGCACTAGGGCTGGTGCTGGCGTGTGAACACGGTGGTGTGTGAAGCTCTTCAGCAGGTGGAGATGCTGCACACTACGCTCTAACAAGATGCTGCCAGAAAATCAGGACAAGACCGAGTCAGGAGACTGAGTAGCTGGGCAGAGGGTGCAGAATGATTGGTGTCCATCACACCTTCAAACCGAAAACCATACACATTGCCATCGAGTCATTGCTGACGTATAGTCATCCCTGTGGGTTCCCAAGACTGTAACAGCTTACGAGAGTAGGAAGCCCAGTCTTCTTCGGAGCTGCTGCTGGTTTCGAACTGCCAACCATACAGACTGCAACCAAACACTATAACCACTACACTACCAGGGCTCCTGTTACAGAAAAGAAAGGCTTTTCTCGGAAGAAGGTCTCAACCTGGGCCCTGAAGGATGAGAAGCAGCCATTTCCAGGCTGAAGGGACAGCCAGTAAAAGGCCACGAGGGAAGGAGCTGCAGACAGCAGCTCAAGGCATGAAGGCTTCATGGTGATGGGGAGGCAGGGCAGCAGGACCTGGCCCCAGGACTTGGGAATGCCCTTCCATGACCTGACATTCCAAGGTAGGGAAAGGATGTGAAGGTTTCTGTTGTGGTTTTACCTCAAATTAAGAATCCCTCTGGCTACTGGATGGAACAAAGGAGGAGAAGGGAGTGGGGAGAGGAGGTGGTCACTGCACCAAAGTACAGGTCCCCCAGCATCCACAGGGTGCTCCAGAATGGGCTGTGGAGCAGGTAGGGAGGCGGTGAGAAATGGGGTGGACTCGTGTCACCACGGCCTGGTGTCAGAGTGACGGCCCCAGGGGAGGGCGAGGGGAGCAGACAGTAGAATAAGGAGAGTTTGTGCGTTCTTTAGTGCAGTCCCTGGGTGGTACAAGTGGTTAATGCACTCACGGCTAACCCCCAGGTTGGAGGGAGGCTTGAGTCCACCCCGCACCACCTCTGAATCCCCCTGGAGCACAGCTCCACTCTGACACCCAGTTAACCGCGCATCGGAATCGACTCCGTGCCAGCTGGCTGGCTTGGGCCTGGCCATCTCACACGCACACACCTGCTACCCAAGCCGTGATTTGCCAGCTCTGCAGTCTGTTGTCTGCCCTTTTGGGCAAGGGCCCCATTTGCTTGTGGGGTGGAGTAGTTGGCAACTCCTGCTGGGAGGCTCTGCGGGGCAGAGAGCTGCCCTGCCTGGAGAGCCTGCCTGTCCAGGGCTCTGGGGGCCGGGTGGGAGACAGGGCCTTGGCCCACCAGCCAGCGCAGTCCCTTGGCCCTCCAAGTACAGCTCCTTGGCATCAGGGCTGTCCAGGCTCCACCCCCACCAGCTGCTGCGTTATTTCTGACTCATCCAAGAGTGTCAAGTGTGTAACCAAACCCCTCCACACCCGGCTTCCTCCCCTCGGCCCCTCCTAGAGGGAGGACACTAGGGGTTTTTCTCCTGGCACCTTCCTGAGTGTTGGGTACACCTGGACCCAGCTGCTGGACACCACAGCTGCCTGCTGAGCCACCCTGTGACAGGTGGGGTGGGCTGTGAGGGCAGCCCTCGGAGCTTGGGTGGGTGCCTGTGACCCGCAGCCCCCAGCTAGCCTCTCTCCACCGAGGGACTCCTTGGCACCTAGCCCAGGAGCTGGCCTCTCATGGAGGCAACCTTCCCTGGGTTTGGGGGCTGGGCATTGCTCTCGAGGGTTCCAGAGCCCAAGACACAAGCAGCTCCTGCTAGCTGTGTCCCTGTGCCCTGCTCCCCAGGGGAAAAGGTGCTGGCTCTGGAAACCAAGGACTTTGGGCTTCTCACGCCACATCCCTGACCTCGAGAGTGGCCGGCTGGCAGCAGCCTGTGTGGAGGGGGCTGGAAGGCGGGCCCCTCTGTACCCTGGGCCCCACAGCTCTGCACACAGGAGCACAGGCAGGCTGCCCCGCTCTATGCACCCCTGCCCTGAGCTCTGGAGGATGAACGCCCAAAGCTTCTTGCTGCCTGATGAACCCTTGCAAAGCGCCCTGGGAAGGTGTGAGCCACCCAGCAGGCGCCTCTCCCTGGGGTGCCTCTGCCTAACCGCCCTTCTCAATGCTGCGCTTCACCCCACAGGGATCCCCAGCGCTGGGCCAGGGGGATGAACCGCGAGGGGGCGCCCGGGAAGAGTCCGGAGGAGATGTACATTCAGCAGAAGGTCCGAGTCCTGCTCATGCTGCGGAAGATGGGCTCCAACGTGAGTTCGCCAAACTGCCCAGGGCGGGGCCCACATGGGGGGCGGGGGGTGGGGACCGGGCCCCTATAGCTAGCAGGCTCAGGGTACAGTGCTGCTAGACTTGTGGGTGGCCCAGGGTATCCAGTCTCCCCATCCCTGTATCCTGACCTTCCTTTCTCCATCCCCAGCCCCCAGGAGACTTCCCTCTGGGGGGCTGCAGTGGCCACCACCTTCTGGGAGGGCCCTGGGCTAGACTCAAGCTCAGATTCAAGCAGGGCACAGTGGGACTGGGGGTGGGTTGGGGGAAGGCCTGTGAGAGAGAGACTGTTGGCTCCTCTTACTGTGCTCCAGCCCTAGGGGTTGGTGGGTCAGGGCTTTGGGCAGGTGGGAGCAAGGGTGCCGCCCTCACAAGCGGCTCTCTCCTGCAGCTGACCGCCAGCGAGGAGGAGTTCCTGCGGACCTACGCAGGGGTGGTCAACAGCCAGCTCAGCCAGCTGCCGCAGCACCCCATCGACCAGGGTGAGTTGGAGACAGTGTTGAGTCTCGTCTCTTCCAGACAGTGCCCAGAGTGGCGATACATAAGAGAGGTGTGGGGTAGGCAGCTGAGTCCCGGTGTGGAGCTGGGAAGCTTCTGGCTTTCTGTCCTGCTCATCTCCTTTCCCAGGTGGGAGCCAGGGACCCACACAGGAAGATGATGGGGTCCCTTCTAAGTATGGAGGGACACCAGGGTCCCCTGTGACCACAGAGACTCTAGTTATTGCATTTCCTCGACCTTTGACCTCAGAAGTACCCTGGCTCCCACCTGCTGACCATCCTGTCCAGGGGAGCGCAGTCCCCTGAGTGTGCTAGGACAGGGCTGTGGCCAGAAGGGATGCCTGAGGACCTGGACGCCACTTTTCACGGACTTTGCCATGCTTTGGGTGCCCTCAGTCAGCTGTGATAACGATAACAGGTGACATTTATTGTAGCTGCTGAGCACCCTCAAGTTGATCCTGACTCGGCGGCCCCATGCCACAGAGTAGAGCTGTCCCACAGGGCTGTCATCCGTATTGCAGCGCATCAGCCAGCCTTTCTCCTGCAGAGAGCACTTCTTGAGTGTCTTTTATGAGCAGGCACTTAGTACATGTCATTTCACTTTAGACAGCTATGAGTCTGGTGACTGCCTGGGTAAGGAGACTGGGGTTTGGGAGCATTAGTCACCTCCGTTGGCCACACAGCTGTCACTGGGGCCCAGGATGCAGCTCGCAGCCCCACTGCAGAGCTCAGTCAGCGGGCACGCCTTGGCAGCTACTCGGGGCTCTTTCTTTCTGGGCGGTTCATCTCAACGCTGCCGCCAGTCCTTCCTTCCCTTCTTTTATGCTGAGCTGGACTTATTGACTCTAAGGTAGTCTGACCTCTGGCATGTCCAGGCTGAGTGAGTTCCCAGAAGCAGAGTCCTGACGGGCCTGCCCCCTCCTTGGTGGGAAGAAGGGCAGGCTAGGCACTCAGGGACTGTTTCTCCCCATGCTGACCTAGATCCCAGCCCGCCCAGTCCTCCTGCACGTCACAGGGCTCTGCCCTGGTGCAGGGGCTGGTTCCCCAGCTCTGAGGTCGTGTGTGGCCCAGGCTGTGTTCCCAATTCAGCAGAATTCCCACCAGGCACTCTCATGGCTCAGGCCACTCC
>NW_022111357.1:35138818-35156555 GCF_000313985.2 Echinops telfairi
CCCCGCCCTTTTTAGGCCTAGGTCCCCTACTGCATAGGGATCTGACTGAAGCCTGGCAGGAGTGCCTCGTGCTCGCTAGGTGGCACTGTCTCTCAGCAAATGCCCCATTCTCGCTCTCCTGTGCAGATCACCCTTCCACTAGCAGCTTTTCCTTAAGTCATTTTCCGAGACAGAAAACACGTCTCCGACTCCCAGACTCCTCCAGGTGGGCGCTGAGCCTGCCCCTCCAATAGGACCAAGAGTGCCCCTACAGGCACTTGCCATTGGTCTTAGAACCCACCACTCTAGGACTTCTGGGATGCGGCTTTCCCACCCTGAGGCCCCGGGGGATCACCGTGACTTGGAGTCTCTTCTGTGGCAGAAAGACAAGTTTGCCTGCCCCCATAAAGAGTTAAAGTCTCAGAAACCTGCAAGGACAGTTCTGTTTGACCCTGTGGGGGTCGCTGTGGGTCAGAATTGACTAGACGGCAAAGGGTTTGGGTTTTTTGTTTTGTGGGGATGGGGTATGCTGTTCATCCCTCCACCTACTGCAACTGGCTCTCACGTCCTGGTCTCTCCCCTTTCTGTCCTGCCAAGTCCCAAGTCCTGTGCCAGGAGCAGAAGACCCACAGCCAAACCTGGGAGGGCCTGTACCCCAGGGTTAGGGAACATTCTAGCAGAGGCTAAACTCAGGGGCCTCCTGAGCACTAGGGGCGCCTTCTTAGTCCTCAGCCCACATGGCTGCTCTGCTGGACTGAGTGCCAGTAACAGCCTCCTCCTAGAAGCTTCCTGTCCCTCCCTTGACCTCTGTCTGTCTGTCTGCTCTCTTCACTCTCTTTTCCTCTCCTTCCCAACTCTCCATTTTCAGTCTACTTCTGCCCAGTCTCTCAGTGAGCCTTTCCTTCCCCTCTTACATGCCATGGTTCCCAGTCCTGTACTCCTGTGACTTAACTAGAGAGCTCTGGCTAAAGACACATTCCTAGAGCAGATCCTCAGCCCAGAGCCCCTCCCAATCCTTAAGCCTCTGTGTCCAACTCTCCACTGGGCATCTTGCTACAGACACCCCAACCTCAGCAGTCCAGATTCACAGCCTCCCCCTCTATACCCTGCCACGATCAGTGTGTCACCAAATGCCCACGGAGTGTCTCAAAGACTCACCTCGATTGAGTCCTCCCTGCCCTCATATTTAGTAAGTCACCATGTCATGCTGACTGCCCCACACCTCAAGTCTGCTTCCTCTTCTTGGTCGGAACCTCCATTCTGGTTTGACCCTGTACTGACACTTGACTGTTGTTAGTGGCCATGGAGTAAATTCTGTCTCCTGGTGACCCCGTGTGTGTGTGATGGCTGCCGATATTCCTAGCTGGCATCTCCACTTTTCATCCTTTTCCTACCAGTTCACCTCCACGTCCTAGCCAGAGTGACTCTCCAAGGCTCCATCAGCAGGTCTCCCCCGCCTCACATCTTTCTGGCCCCTGCTGCTGTGTCTATCAACCATGCACTGCTTTCCTTCTGGAGTCACACGCAGCCGTTGCAGAGATGAAGAGGGTGGTAGAAAGAATGAAGGATAAAGCATCCTAGTGTGGTTAGGTGTCATCAAGTTGCTTCCACCTCCAGCGACCCCGTGTGCGGCCGAAGGAAACATCACCCCGTCCTGCGCCCTCCTCGCCATTGCTGTGTTTTAGCTCACGGTACCAGCCACCGTGTCAGTCCATCGAATTGAGAGTCTGTCTCTTTTTTTTTGCTGCCCCTCTACTTTACCAAGCTTGGTGTCCTTCTCCAGGAACTGGTCCCTCCTGACAACATGTCGAAGGCATGTACGACGGTCTTGCCGCCCTCACTTCCAAGACCACTCTGGCACGACTTCTTCCAGGAGAGGTTCGTTTGTGCTTCTGGCAGTGCATAGCACCCCCAGTAGTCTGCAGAATCCTATTACCTAGTTCTGGTCACCGTTCCCTCTGATTAAACCTCCAGTCCACCTCGTGCGATGAGCGAGACACCTTGTTCTCATCCTCCACCCCGACCCCTCACACGCACAGGCAGCGGCCACGGAAACACTTCTGGCGCCCCCTCACTACACGTATTCCCCGCCTCCTGCCTCTGTCTTTGCCTCTCTTTGCCAGCAGCGCTACCCTAACCTGACACCCTCCCCTGTCCCCGCAGCCACCTCAGGTGGCCCTCTTTGATTTTCATCCCAGGTCTGTACCTTCGGGGCACTGCTTCCCACACTATCTCCTAAGCCACATGAGCAGCCTGGGCCCTCCTGAGCTGGAGACTGCGGCTGATTTTATGGTACCAGGCAGCAGCAGGGGCTTCCGTGAGTGCTCGGATGAGCGGCCAGACCAGGCTGTGGAGCCTGTAGGTCCCACAAAGGCACTGACATGGGTGAGTTCTCTGAGTGCCATCTCCCAGTCCCCCAAAGTGACTAAGTGGACCTGACAGCCAGGCTGGGCTCAGCTCTGAATCAATACTTCCCTGAGACAGCCTGGCTGCAGGCCTGGGGGCGCAGAGCCAGCCTTCTGCAGCAGGCTGTGTGGGAATGCTGGGTCTGCTCCTTTTACATTGCCAGCGCTGCTGTCAGTATAGCAAATATTGATCGTCACCACTGTTACAAAGTACTGCCCAGTCATTGCGGAGAAGGTTGGGAAAAATGCAAGCAGCAGGAAAGTTTCAAGGGCAGTGGGAAGAATCTTACTTACTCTGTAGCCATAATCACTGCTGTAGCCACACCCCTGGGGCAGTTCCCGGGCATCTTTCTTGCAAGCATGAGCACCTCTCTGTCATACAGTGAGGATCTGACAGTGGGAGCAATTGGCCATCTTTCACATCTGGTGATGTTACTGCATCCTGAAACAACGATCACGAACACATTTTCACGACGGCCTAGTTAGTACTCGGCTGTGTGATTGTGCCAGCCCCTTCCTTCTGGACACGCGTTTCTCATTTGTGCTCTTAAGGACAGCATCTTCCTTCAAGCCAGCGTCTTTGCCAAGTAACACACTAGTGGCTTTCACTGAGTTCTCATGCCCACCTTGGCTGCTGTCCTGGGCTCACTGTCGGATGAGAGCCCAGGCGAGGAGGTAATCAATGCCATTGACTGGGGCACTGGTTCTGTTTCTAGTGAGTACATTTCCGCTGCAAGAAGAAGAGAGGGGAGAGAGAGAAAACAGGCCCAGAGAGGCGACCTGGAGTGGGCCCAGGGAGTGATGGACATGGAACAGCATTGCATGTTGAGCTGTGTGTTCTAGGCTAGAGCCCATGGGTGGCTTCCAGGCTGGCCACACTTCACATTGGGGTGGTACGTTCCGGCACAGTTGCATGGTGGTGGCCAGTGCTATTTCTGGAGAGGCCAAACAAATGGATGGGGAGGCACTTCTTGCTGCCTTTGTACCTTTGTATTTATTCCGGGTCCTTCACCTGCAGGCCCCTTTGGACGGCTGGCATCTCCTCTGTCCTGGCAGGAAGACAGGGTGGGACATTGGGGTGGAACACACCCTGAGAGCCCGCTCCCAGCCTAGGGAGCACTGCAGAACTGCATCCCTGTGCAGGGCCTCAGCGAGGTCCCATCCAGGTGGCATGAGCTGAGGGACACCCTCTGCTACAGACACACACACACGGCCTGTTTTGTCAAACAAGCTCCCAGCCATGGTTTGATCTCTTCCCCATCCTCCTCCTTCCCCACAAGAGCCTCGGTGCTGCCCCAGTGGCTCCCGCCACGTCTCACCTCTATCTCCCACACAGGTTCTTGCAGCAGCCATCCAGAGAAGGCTCCCCAGGCATCGGGCCCACCCTCTCTCAGGGCTCTGCTGGCTGTCCCCCAGGAAGCCGAGGCCACTGGCACAGGGTATGTGACCAGGCGCCTAAAATAAGTGGCTCTTCTCCATCTGACAGCCAAGGGCAGGAAATTCCTCCCAGACTGCTCCTTCACTTCCTGCTGGAAGCCCTCTCAGACCCAGCCCTATAGAGCTTTGCTGGCTGTAGTCACTAGCACGTTGTACCCAAGGGCCCTGGGCTGGGCTTATAGCCAAGAGTGTCCCCGGGTGCCGTGGAGTGGGGCCATTTCTGACCCAAAGCGACCCTATGTGACAGAGCAGAAACCACAGTGACTGGAGGGTTTTCCTGACTGATCTTCATGGAAAGAGGCCACCAGGGGATGCTGGGTGGCTTCAAACCGACAACCTTCTAGGGGGCAGCTGAGGGCTTCATCGTCGCACTGCCAGGCTCCTGCACAGCACCAGCCCTAAGCCTGGCACAGAGTAGGTAACTGAGCTGAGCCTTGGGGCAGCCTGAGTTGTTGCCAGTGGCTTCTCCCTGCAGGCAGTCAGCAAGGCTCCTCCTTAGCACATGCCCCTGCAACACACGCACCGCTGGGGTGTCTGCTGGCCCTCCCAGCTCCCCCTTGGCCCACATGTGGGGAAAGCTTCCAGCCTTTGCCCAGAGGCTCCAGGGGAGAACAAATCCTTGTCTGAAATGGTAGTCAGGCCCAGGGAGAATTCCAGTCTGCGGGGTGGGAAGCTGACCTTTCTTGACTTTACTGAGCACAACATGAGGGTGACCTGTGAGCTAAAAGTACAGTGGACTGAAAGTCAGGGAGGCCTTGACTCACACAGGGAAGTGGGGTCAGTCAGGAAGATTTGGTGTGCCATAGCTTATGTCACAGAAAAATGCTTTTCGAAAAAATCCAGAAGGTACTGGAATGCTGGATTCTGCATCCTGCCTCAGAAGATCCTGCTTGTTGGTGACCAGCGTGCTGTGATCTGTTGTTTATAACTGAGGACAAACCATGCTTGACAGGCCACAGAGCCCCTCAGAGGACTCTGTTCGCCCCCCACCCCATGCTGGCAGGAGGCGGCCCCTCAGGGCCTCTCACACTAACCCTCCCTCCTGTGTGCAGACCTGCCCCGAGCTGCTGGCCTGGAGGGTGGACAGACACGGGGGGCAGATGTGTGAAGAACTTAGTCACAGATCAATGTGTGTCCGCTTCAGTTGGTTCCTGCTTTGTTGCTGGTCTGTGACTCGGGAGGTTTCCTGGGCTGGAACCTCTGCAGAAGCATATCTCGCACGGCTGGGCAGGGTCCAGCGGCCAGCCTTCCCGTTACTGACTGAGCGCAATCCACTTGCCCTTATTATGTGATGTCTCCTGTTGGGAAGGGAAGCCCACCTCCACAGCTACAGAGGAAAGGTGCCCTGGGACATGAGCCCCGAGTCTAGCCCAGCCGGCAGCGGGGATAGCAGAGATATAGGTGTGTCCCTCCCCCATGCTGGAGGCCAGAACTCCCCAATCATGGTGCCCCCCAGGCCCTGCTCCCTCGGTAGATGACAGCAGGGAGTCTATCCTGGACTTCTCTGAGCATCGGGTATGGCTGGCAAGCTTTGGTGTCCCTTGTCCTGTAGGGGCATCACTTTGACTGTGTGTGCATTTCACGTATCACCTACCTGTGTGTCTGGGTCTCTCTTCACTTATCAGCACACCAAGGATACGACCTCATCTCATGACATTGGCAAAGACCCTACTTCCAAATAAGGTCCCAGGCACTGAGACGGGAGATTAGGGCTTCGGCCCCTAACAGAGGCTTGGGAGCTCATGTCGGCGGTTTTCATGCCCCTCTGGGGGTCCCTGGTGGTGGTGGCTGGGCAGGGGGTGAGTGGCCAGAAAAGGAAGAAGGTTTTGGGTGGGGTGGATTCGGAAGGCAGCAGGGCTCCTGGGGAGAGGGGCGAGGTCAGGTGGTTGTCCTGAAGAGTGAGTGTGGGCTGAGACTGGAAGGTAATCAAGCTGTCCGTCCAGGTGAGAGAAGACAGGACACCTTGCACTGGTGGGTCGGAGAAGGCTGGGAACTGCAGGCGGGGTGCACAGGTTGTGGGAGGTGAGACAGGGCCGAATGGACCAGGACTGTGTCTGGTCCGAGCCGCTGACTCCTGAAGGAGGGGTGTGTCCTGAGCCGGAGGTCCTGTGAGGCCCAAGTGTGAGGGGGGCAGGTAGGCGGGCAGGTACAAGGACTGGGAGCATGGGCGAAGAACTGAGGGAGGAGGGAGATGGGTCCCTGAAGGAGGGCATGCAGGCTGGCCGTCTGTGTCCACCAGGCTTGGCCCTCGAGAGCTCCCTAGGGACCTTTACCAGCCCATTTCTGTGGGTGCAGGGCCAGCAGCCAGGCTGCGGGGGCCTGAGCAAATGGGAAGGGAGCCAGGGAAGCTGTGAGGACAGGCGCCTCTTTCAGTGTTGGCAGCAATACGTTAGGTTTCTGGAGTGGAATGCCTCGGTTCTTGCTTCACAATGCTGAAATAATTCACACAGCAGAAGCACGTTTGTAATCCAAGTGACTTTTATAAGGAAAAGGGAAGTTTCAGGAACTCAAAGGACATCCCAGGGGCCAAAAGCAGGAAATCTCAAAAGAGCACCCTGAGAGAGAGACCTGAGAGGGAGTTCGGGCCCCCTGCACTCCGACTTGCAAGAGAGGAGTCAAAAGAGGGATGAAAAATATTTGGTCTTCCTGGGGCAGGTTCCTACCTCTTTTGGCAGGGGAGGGATGGTTGAAGGTATTGACCAACCTCATTGGCTGAATTTAAGTGCACCTGGGTGATGTTATATGGCTGGGCCTAGTCTGTGCACCCAGGTGGACCTCTGATCTAGGCTTAGGGGGCTTGTGTCTGAGCATGCTCAGTTTGGATCTTTCCATAGGTGTCTAATGGGTGCCTCATTTCTTTCCAACCCCTTTGTTGTGACCCTGTGCAGGTATCTGGGGAGACAACCCCCCTTAGTCCCTATTCTGGCTACCTAACATTCCCTCATGAAGGAGTCTTTGGGGATGCTGGGCAAAGACAGTCTCTGGCTACTTCCTGCTGTTAATGGACACGAAGTGGGGCTTTGGGTTCACACTCTTCCTGCTCTCTTGGCAGGGGTTGTCATCCACTTAGGGGCCCATGGCAGCTGAGGTTGGGGTGCTCCAGGAACTGGTGATCCTGGGGATTGGCAAGCTTGGCTCAGTGTCATAAAACAGGTGAACACTTTAGGTAAGGCTAGGACAAAAGCTACGGGATAGCAATGTCCATGGAAGTGTGGATTAGTCTCACACTAGGAGATTCCAAAGGAAAACTCAGGAGGTATTAACACTGGACTGACAGGCATCGCCTGCAAGCTTACTTTAAACACAGGAATTGTGTCATAGCATTTGCTAACCTAAAGGCTGTTGTGGGTTTGAGGTAAGGCTTTCTGCAGAGCACTTACCTGTCTCAGCGTGTCGGCATGACACCATCTTAAGGCCATCTAATGGTTCACATGTGTACTTAGCTTGCTCTGTTTGATCTGCGTCGGAAGGAGTTGGTTCCAATGATTGCCACCCTTTGCTCTTGAAGGGTGGATCCGTGCACTCTGTCCTGGAACTGCCCACATCCATGCACAACTAGGGCTCCAGACCAGGAACAGCAGTCTTTTATTGCTGGGCCATCCCGCTGGGTTGCTTTGTCTAGTTAGTTGCAGATTCACCAGCAGACCACTCTCTTCTTGGGTCTTCCGCATAGGACAGAGTGCTGCCAGTGGCCAGTTTGTTTACAGTGATAGCATGCCCCCCGTGAAGGCCTATTTCCATTAGGGCAATCCTTTGCCAAGTGGCCTGTATACCGACACACATGGGACTCTGTACCTGTACAGGGTCTTTGGGACCTGGGAGGCTGTAGATGGGCGTTAATTAGCTATGGAGGCCAGTACCTTGTATGCCTGGTACCTTCCCTTTTCTCCTTGCCCTGAGCCCGAGCCTCTTGCTCCCTGTCTGTACTGTAAAAGGTAGCATTGGTGATAGTTAAACATCTGCGGTCTTTGGTACATTTGGAACAAAGGTCTTTACTGTTTCTCAAGAGGGAAAATGCCTGAACAAGGGGACCTCCGCCCACTTTCCAACCTTTACCACTTTCCCAACTGTGTGTCAGGTTCTGGCTGTACTAGAGGAGAGGGGGAAAGTGTGCTAAGCCTTGGTCAGGGTTCCCGTTACCCAGAATGCACTGGGCCTAGAAGGAATTGCAGACATACTCTAGTTTCCTCTTCTTTACCATTAAATCTGGACCAAGAGACAGGTTATACTGTTGTCTGAAGGATGGACTCCTGGTTGCCTATGTAGAACACACACAACACGAAGGTTATGGTGCCCTGCGTCTTGGGGTTTTAACCTGAGGCTCCAATCCTCTGGAACCTGGAACCATAGATGCCTCTGTCCATGGCGGGGTCAGGACTGGCCTTAACTGGCTAGGAAGGTCCTGACTTTCTTAGACACCAATACCATCGGCGGGGGTGGCATTTCAGGGCCTATGGAGGTGGGTCACTGGCCTGATGTCTGGGGTCTAGGCGGAGGCACAGTCCACTGCATCATGCTCACGCAGTCTGGTCCACAGACTACCTGCATCTAGGGCATCTGGCATAGATTTCTGGGCCCGACCTATTCAAGTGTCTGCCAGCAGCCTGGAGCTGCCTTTTAAACAACCCCCCAGGAGACTGGGTGTCCACTAAACGTTAAGAACTTTTAGTCGCCAGGACTTTGATGATGCCCTAATCATCCCTGGCCCCCAAAGGAACAGGCCCACCCCATCTCCCAGTCAGCTCTTGGGCAAGCAAAGAATTTGAATGAGGAAAATGAGTGCACCACCTGGAAAAACTAACCATCAGGGCCCTCTCTCTGACTCAATGGGGATGTGGAGGTGGGTAAGGTGGATTCACGGAAGCATATCTAGACTTCAAGCAGGTAAACTAAAACCCCGAGTCACTGCCCACCCACCAACCCATTCCCATCCAAGGATTCCCGCTCAGAGCAGCCTCTAGAGTCAGTCTAAGATGACGTCAGCTTTCTCCCATGGAGCCACTACCAACTGTTGGGGTTGAACTGCCAACCTTGTGGTTAGTAGCCCAACCCACAGCACCACTAGGGCTCTGTACAGCCCCTCAGCTATGGTTTTGATGCTGTCACACCTCGGGCTGTTGATGTGGGTGACCCCACTCAGCTAGGTTCGTGGGACAGGTGCTGTTCATCACATTTTGCAGTTGGGTGAACTAAGGGTGAACGGATATGCTGGAGTTTCCTTGGGCCTCTCCCCTCCCCCCCGGTGATGGCATCAGACCCAAGCCCACGTCCTATCTTTGAACCCGGGTCCTGATGCCCCTGCCCTCCCTTTAGCCTGGGAGGCCCTCCGCTACCAGTTGAGCGCCTGCTGGTGGCTCCAGCAGCCCAGTGTTGTGCTGGAGCCACGAGCAGAGACTGATGCCTCCAGTGTTGGGAGGCTGGTTGTCAGCCAGGAGCCCAGCGGGCGCCACTGAGGTTGGTACTTTCTTTGGCTGTGGAGGCCTTAGTAGATCGAAGGCTGCTGTCCCCATAGCAACTAGAGTGCTGTGCAGCCTCTAAGCAAAAGCTAACCCCTGGGAACCTTGGAGCTTCAAAGCCCAGGTGAGCAGAACCAGGGCTTGCAGCCTGGGGCTGCTGGAAACAGCCCAGGCCCCGTGGGTCCAGGTGCCCTGGGAAAGGCAGTCCTAGCAATATCTACCCGCAGCCCATGGATGCTGTTCCCTTTGGCCAAGCCTGACCTGTTTCTGCCCCAGGCAACCTTGCTACTGGTTCATTTCCCCAGAGCTGACACTGGCTGGTCTTGCCAGCAAGGTAATGAGCTCAAGAGGCAGTTCCACAACCAAATCGTACAGTCAAGGGGGTAGACTGCCAGATGGACCATCCTGGCCACTTTGGAGTATGTGTTCATGGCTTCTCTCTGGCCTGGTCAGCCTGGTGTGGAGGGCAGGCCACAGCTTGGCAGGCCAGGGTCCCAGGATTTACAGCCCAGGCTATGCCCCTGTGTTGATGGTGACCTGCCAAGCGCCCCAGCCCTCACCAGCCATGAGAATCTGGCACTTTCCTGGTCTTGTTCCCGGCCTCTCACTGTTGTGGTTAGGTGCCACCCAGGACTCTGACTGCTTGTGACCCTGTGCTCATCAGAAGGAAACTCTGCCCGGTCCTGCGCCTCCTCACATCAGGGCTTCCCTTTGAGTCCCTTGTCGCAGCCATGGTGGCACTCCGTCCCATTGGGGGCTTTCCTCTTGTTCACACCCCCTCTGCTCTACCTCCGCTGGGGTCTCTCTCCGGAGACCATGCCCAGCGTTCCGAGAGGAAGTCTCACCATCACTGCCTCCAGGGAGCTGGCTGGCTGGGCTCCTTCCTCTCACTAGGCAGGTGAAATGCCCCAGAGGTGTTCTGAGGTCACGGGGAGCCGGCCAAACTGTCCTGGAGACAGATGACTGAATGTCCAACCCTTGGGTGGTCCTGGGACCCTTCGGACAGTGGAGAGTTGGAGCAGGGGTGTCAGGATGCCCAGAGGAAGATGCCTTCGAGGCTTCCTGAGGGGCTGGGCTTGGGGTGCTACAGGGGCTCTACACCCCAGAGCACTGTATTCAAGGTGCAGTGACACCACACAGGCTGAGCCTCAGGTATGTATGTGTGTGTTGGGTGCGGCGTCTGCAGCCTTTGGAAGAAGCTGGGCTGGGAGCTGGGTTTGGTGGAGTATGGGGTCATTTTTTGGGGGGGGTCATAAGGTAACCCACAGGTGTTTTCTGCCTTCCTGGCCAACTTCAGCTGTAAGCCTGAACTGCACTTGGCAGAGTTCTGGGGCACGGGTTGGGCCTGTCCCAGCTGCACCCCGGTGCTTTGCGGGGGATAAGCAGGAAGCCCAAGAAGCTTTCCCCCACCCACATTTGTGGGATGAAGCCCTCCTCCCTGCTGAGAAAGCAAACGAAGCCCAGGGTGGACGGTTTGGGGAGGGTCTGGGGCTGTGGCAGCCACGTTCCAGCCCGGCTAGGGCCAGCTTGCCCCTGACATGCAGATCAGGGGCTCCCACCTACAGGCCCTGGCCCAGCAGCCTCAGCCCAGCATCCCCCAGCCTGCCTTAGAAGAAAGAGTCCTTGCTCCTGCCTCTGTACCCCTAGGCCCGTTCCTGTCTGCAGGTGGCCTGCAAGAGCTCTGGGCTGCCTGGGAAAGACCAGGGGCCTCTGTGTGGAAGAGACCGTGTGCCACCCCCTACCCCATTCCTCTCGGGTTCTTCTCTGATATTTTTCTTTCTTTTTTTTTTTTTTAAATCATTTTATTAGGGACTCATACAACTCATCACAATCCATACATACATCAGTTGTGTAAAGCACATTTGTACATTCATTGCCCTCATCATTCTCAAAACATTTGCTTTCCACTTAAGCCCCTGGAATCAGCTCCTCATTTTTCCCCCTCCCTCCCCACTCCCCCCTCCCCTTCTCTGATATTTGTCATCAGCTGTCATCAACCTGTTAACTGAAAGGTTGAGGGTTCAAACACACCACCCCCGGCCCTCAGCCCCTTGAGGAGAAAGACCTGGGGGCCTGCTCCATCGAAGTGGGGGCCCTCCAGTGAGACGTCCTCTATGTCCGGAGAGACCAATCCCTGGAGCAGGATGAATCGCCTTCATCGATCATCACCAAGCCCACAGACCAGACCAGAGCAGTTCCGGGAATGGACTTAGGCACCCAGTGCCTAGGTGGAGACCTCTGGAAGGCTTTCCCTGCAGGCTTCCGGGAGCAGGAATGGTCCTCAGTGGCTTCTGGGGGCTCCTGAGGAGCAACACTAGTCCTGGCAGGAAGCGGAGAACATGGGCAGAGGGTGGAGCCACCGCCATTGGCTGTCTGACTGGACCAGCCTCAGCGCACCCAGAGCCTGCAAAGGGTCCAGTGACCCTCTGTCCACCTCTGGCCTGGGCAAACACTTGCATAGCTCTTATTTTTCTCTCCCCAGTCACTGGACTGGGCTCTGTTTACAGGGGCAGAGCTGGCATTGGGCGTGGGCTGAGCAGGCGGCATGCCGTGGCCCAGAGAGCTGTGGCCTGGCCTTCCGCCCCCGTGGGGGCTGGGGTGGGGGCTCCCCAGACTGTTGCTCTACATTTCCTCATGAGTTTTCTTCACAGCAGCCCACAGCTGCCTCGGTGTTTTCCTGTCCTTTTTTATAAAAACTGTGACAAAAGTCATGCAATGGAAAAGTTGCTATCTGAGCACTATTTCAGTGTACGCTCTCGTGGCACTGTGTTCACAGGGCCACACAGGCACCCCCATCTCTGCTCCCACACTCGCCTGATGAGCAGCCCCCTCCCATCCCCCAGCCCCTGGGGACCTCTCCCCGATGTTCCCTCTCCGACTCTGCCCACTCTAAGTAATGGAAGCAGGAGCCTTCGCCTTCTGTCCTTTTGTGTGTGGCTGCTTTCACGCCGCATGTTTTCAGAGCCCGTCCATGTTGTAGTCTGTGTCACACCATCATGCTGTTTGATGGCTGCGTAATGGGCTGTTGTCCTTAGCTGGTGCAAATGTGCTTGGCTGTTAACTAAAAGGTGGTAGGTTCAGGTCGACCCAGCGGTATCTTGGAAGAAAGGCCTGTCGGTCAGCATCCTGAAAGGCATTGGAAACAACATGGAGCACAGATCCACCCTAACACTCAAGGGTGGCCTTGATTCAGAGTCGACTGGCAACTTCTCTGTATGCTAGTTGATGTTTTGCTGCTTGATTCATCTGCCCGTCATTTTTGCTTTTTTATCCTGAATTTTGTTCCATCCTGACAGGGGCGGATGGGTTGGTGCGGTCTTTGCTTGGGTGGCCTGCCCGGCCTCAGTGGCCCAGGGACCTGGGCAGCTCTGGGGGTTTCCTTTTCCCGAGGGGATGTCCAGGGTCAGGGCAGGGAGGTAGGAGTCCTGCAGCGGCCCTGTCCCTGCCTCTTCAAGCTGCTTCATCTTCTGCACTGCAAGCTTCCTCAGCTACCAAAGAAACATCTGTCCACTCACTTAGGAACCCTGGTGGCGCAGTGGGTTATACACTGGGCTGCAAACCTCAAGGTGGGCAGTTCAAAACCATCAGTCGCTGCTCTGTAGAAAGATAAGGTTGTCTGTTCCTGTAAAGATTTACAGTCTCAGGTGAGCTTGGCTTTGGCAATTGACTCATGTATTCTGCAGTGTGGATGGAGCCCTGCTGCGCTTCAGCAACGTCTCTAGGTCCTGTGACTGTCAGTTAGCAAGACAGACTTCCTCTACTGCATGGACCTTACTCCCTGGGGGAAGGAGCAGCATCCTCGTCAGCTGGTGCTGAGATAACAGAACGCCACTCAAGTCAGTGGCTTTAAAGACTAAACTTTCATTTCCCCACGGCTCAGGAGGCAGGAGTCTGCACTCAGGGAAGGCGCTCTGTCCACTCTGGGAGGCTCGTCTCTTTCCGCATCTGTGGCCTCAGCATCCCTCAGTTCTTTGTCACTCGAGTTTCATGTGGCATCCGTCCTCCCCTGTGTGTTTCCTTCTGTGTCCACTCTGCTCTCTTTATAACCAGCAGTCATGGGGTGTAGGACCCACCCTCTGTTAGTGTAGTCTCACTCATGTAACAGAATCAGCCTTTCAGATAGGAGGGGCACCAGGGGGATGGGCTTCCAACCCAGTTCCATCTGTAGCACAGAGCGAGTGTTTCAGGTCCATATGAGACGCTCTAGGCCAGTGGTTCTCAACCTGTGGGTCGCGACCCCTTTGGGGGGGGTGTCAAACGACCCTTTCACAAGGGATGCCCAACTCATAACAATAGCAAAATGACAGTGATGAAGTGGCAACAAAAATAATTTTGTGGTTGAGGGGGGTCACCACCACATGAGGAACTATATGAAAGGGTCAGGGCTTTAGGAAGGTTGAGAACCACTGCTCTAGGCGAAGGTGAGGGCTCTGAAAGAGACAGGGGCATTCACAGGACACTATTTCTGACCCTGTGGCCAGGAGACAGATACTCGTGCCAAGGCGGCCAGGAAGTGGGAGGACTGCCAGATGAACGGGGCAAAGCATCATCAAGGCGGAGGAACCGCAGACACAGGACTGTGAGCCAGGTCGCTCTGGTGGAGCACCTGTGTGTCTAGGGTGGAAGGACAGATTCTCGACAGGGGCTTGAAGTAGGCCGAGCGCGTACCGAGCTCTAGTGTGAAGGACAGCCAGGAGGGGCAGCATGAAAAGACCGGGATGCATAAAAGTAAGTGAAGCCAGGCGGCCGGAGACCAGATCAGTTGGAGGCTTGTGGGCAGTGGCATGGAGTGTGGATTTCACTCAGTGTACCGAGACACCTTGTGATATGAACCTGCTCCCGAGGAGGATCTGGCTGCTCTGTGGAGAAGGGGCTGCTGGGGGCCACTGTCGGGAGCACAGGGAAAAGCCAGCAGAGGAGCCCAGGGTGAGGGTTGGGGGCCTGGGCCAGGAGGGAGTAGAAGCCTTGGTGGTGTAGTCTTGATTGATTTAGACAGTTGAGTTGGAGGTTTTGCAGGTAGGTTATATGTGGAGGGCCTGTATGTGTAAGAGAGGGGTGTTGGGGCCCAAGCAGCCAGAAGGATGTCACAGGCCTGTAAGCTGAGCAGGCCTGGAGCGAGAGGAGGGGAACCAGCATTCGTTCATGCAAGGCATGTTGAGTCAGTGGTGCCTGCTGGACATCCCAGTGGGAAGCCAGGTGGGCAGTTAGCCCTGTGTCTTGTTAACTGGACCTGCCATAACAAAGCACCATTGGATGAGGCTTTGTTGATTTGCTTTAAACTTTATGTGTGACTTGGGTAAAGGTTTACAGTGTAGACCATCAGCTGTACATTCCACAATTCATACCCATTTTGTTTCAACTCAACCACTGTGAGCCTCTCAGCACATCATCACTTATCCTACTTCCTCCTGTGCCTCCTGTCCCCGTTTCTCCTCCTTTCCTAACCCTCTGAACTTGGAGGATGTGGTCTTAAAGGACATTTGTCTTCTCTGCCCAGGAGGCCAGCAGTCCAAATTCAGGGCCTCCGCTCTAAGTGATCCCTTGGGGTCCCTGGGCTTGTCAGTGCATCTAGCCAGCTGTCTTGGGGGTCTTCCCTGTCTGTGGGGGGTGGTGGTGTCTCGGTGTCTTTTTCCCCTTTATAAGACAGCACTCAGGAGAGATGACGTTTAAGACAAGTCTTACTCTGGTATGGCCTCACTACCATTACAAAGGAAACACCCCCATTTACAAACAAGGTCACAGTCCAAGGCATAGGGGGTTAGACTTCAACACAGCCTCTTGGAGGACACAGTTCCATCTGTAACCATATGCCAGTCCAGAATGCAGGGGGAGGCCCTACCAGGAAAGTTGAGGAGGGTGGGCTCTCCACTGTAAATTGAGGAATTCCCAGGCTTGAGCCCTGGGCCCCTCTAGCAATTAATGGTTGGGAAGAGGAAGAAGAGGCAGCTGAATAAGAATAGTTGGGCTGGAGGAGGAGAACCGTGAGAAGGACCAGGTGGGAGACCTGCTGAGGGACCAGACCTGAGTCCACACAGGCTGCTACTGGGGGCGAAGGCAGGGGTGCTAAGCAAGAACCATCTCTGACCCTCGCGGGCTGTGGACCTGGAAACTCCTTGCTGAAAAGAGGACTGTGATGCAGAGGCTGGGACAGCCTGCCAAACCCTTCATGCCCTCAGAGCGTGTTCACCGGGAGTTTGGCGAGGAAAGCCGCAATAAGCAGGGCCAGTCCCACCTTTATTGCTAGCTGTGTGGTAAGGATCAGCCTGAACTCAATTCTCCAAGTGTGGAACTGGATCCTGTTCTCACCTTCCCACTTCTCCATCCTCCTTGCCAGCTGCTCGCTCGCTCAGCACTCTCTCCACACCAGCCCCCCAGAGCCGGGTCAGAGCTCACACGTTAGAAGGACACCTTTTTTCAGACCGTCTGGTTCTCACTGCCCCTGTGGATGTGAGGACACCAGCCTCAGGAGGCCAAGTGAAACGGTGGTTAATAAGCACTTGGTTTTAACAGAAAAGTTGGTAATTCGAACTAACTGCACTGTGGAGCCCTGGAGGAATAGCGATTACTTGTTGGGCTGGGATCCGCAAGCTCAGCAGTTCGAAACCACCATCCAACCCTTGGGAGGAAGACAAGACTCTCTGCTCCTGTCAAGAGTTACAGTCTCTGAAACTGACGGGCAGTTAGAGTCAGCATTGACTCTGTCAGTGAGTTTAGGAACTGCTCTGTGGGGGCAAGATGTGGTGGTCTGCTCTGGGGAGAGTAAGGCCTTGGAAACCGAATGGGGGCAGTTTCTAACCTGCCCTACAGGGTTTCTAGGAGCCAGAGCAGGTTCTGTGGCAATGAGTGGGTTTGGGATTTTATACGGTACGTATAGCATACATAGAGTGAGGTCTGGCAAGGGTCACAGTACGGCTGTCTCCTATCTGTGATCAGCCAGGAAGCTCCTCTGAACCTCAGGATTAAGGGTTCTTGGCTGTCTTGGTACATAGCCAAGATGAGTACCTTGTGCCTTGTGAGACCGATTCAGCATGAATCGGCTCCCCAGGTATATGTAGAAATTGTTGGATTGGTAGATGTCCTGCTGAGCATGTTCTAACAATAAGAAAATAAATTACTTTTTAAAAGGCTTAATAATTTATGACGAAGGGAAGAAGGAATTCTTCTTGTACCAGGGAAAGGAAATTGAATCTTCATGATTAAATAACAATTCATTTTTCTAAAATGAGATGCAACCTTTTACTAAACTGTTTAAGTTTACAATAGAAAAAGGTATGTTATTAAAACAAAAAGTTGCTAAGCACAACATTGGTCCAAACCCACCAGCCGCTCTGAGAGGGATGACGAGGCCGTCTGCTCCCACCAGGATCGATCGTCTCAGAAAGCCTGTCGGGGTCGCTCTGAGTCAGAGTGGACTTGATGGCAGTGGCTTTGGGCTTTGGCAGGTTATTTAAACGACTGCCTTCACAGTGGAGGAGGAAGGTGGCCAAAGGCTTGAGATATTTCTCCAAAGAACCTAGACAAATGGCCAATAATCACATGCAAAGACGCTCAGTATCCTTTTCTTATGTAGTTCTGATGCTACTAGAAATGGAATTGTAGGCATGCCATTTTCAGATTGTGTGCTGACTTTTGTAGAGGGAGCTTGTACACCGCAACCTCAACACTTGATCGTTCTGCCAATTTTGGTGGCTTTCATAGGATTGTCTACACACAAGGTTATTTCATCTACAAAAAGATGGACTTCTTGCTTTCCAATCAATGCCATTGATGTGTGTATGTGTGTGTTTAATTAACTTTTCATTTTGCCTAATTTCCCTGTCCAGAAACTCCAGTACCCGGTTGAACACAGCAGACATCCTTGATTTATTCCTGAACTTAGGAGGAAAGCTTTAAATCCTTTCCCACTAGGTCTCTCCATCCTTCTTGTTTTATGCCATCGAGTGGGCTCCAAGTCATAGTGATCCTGTGTCATACAAAGCAACCCTGTGCCATCTCCACAGTTGTCCCTGTGCTTGAGCCCATTGCTGCAGCTCCGGTCCAGCCCATCTTCTGAGGGCCTGCCTCCTTTCCCCCACAGCGTTGTCCTTTCCCAGGGACTATACTCTCCTGCCAAGATGTCCAAATTGTGAGGTGCAGTCTCTCCATTCTCACGTCTAAGGAGTATTCTGGCTGTACTCCTTCCAGGACAGAGGTGCTCATCCTCTGGCTGCCACAGGATAGTTAGTGCCCTTCACCAGCCCACCATTCAAGCACATCAGTGCTCCCTCGGCCCTCTCTACCCATTGTCTAGCGCTTGCATGCATATGAAGCTATGGAAAATACCATGGCTTAGGTCTAAGTTGTCTTTCTTATACTGTAAAGAGCTCTTCTGCAGCAGACTTACCCGATGCAATGTCATTTGAGTTCTCGACTGCTGCTTCCATGGGTGTTGATCGTAGACCCAAGTAAAATGACATTTCT
>NW_022111357.1:35156958-35165650 GCF_000313985.2 Echinops telfairi
CCGGCTCTAAAGGAAGGCTATAACCCTGTAACTGAGTGAGGTGGCTGCCACTGAGTTGGCCTCCACTCAGGGCCACAGTGGCGCGAACGGGCGGCCTAGTCCTGCACCTTCCCCTTGATGGTCAGTTTTGACTCGGACGGCGGACCCATGGGCTTTTCACTGACGGATTTTCAGAAGGCAGCTGCTAAGCCTTTCTTCCTGATTTGTCTTCATCTGTAAGCCCCACTGACACCAATTCACTATCAGAGCAACACACAAACCTGCAGTGACAGACAGATGGTGGCTGCATGTAAGGTGCGTCAGCCACGTATTGAACCTGGGCCTCCCACATAGGAGACGAGAATTCTACCACTGAACCACCAGGAGGGCCTCTCCCTTTTTGGCAACTGGCCCAAATGTCACAGAGCAGAGGGGGAGGACGTTAGCATTCTTGTCGAGAAACTGCCAGGTCCCTGTGCAGGGTCCTCCGTCATGACACACACCACACCAGGCTGACGACAGGGGCACTGGGAAAAGGTCTTGGAAGAGCCTACTCCTCCGTGGCCCCAAAGGACAGCTCTGTGGCAAGGAAACCAACAAGCTTTTCAGAACAGCCCCGGGACCAGGGCTCTGCATGCCCGCCCTTGCTTGCCTGCCGCCGCCGCAGCAGAATGAGAGGCTCTGAAACAAGGGATATAGACCCTCCGTGCCCCAACCGGGGGAGAGGCAGCCAGCTGGCATTATGGGAAGGTGGGACTCTTGGAGAAACTGTGGCTCAGGTGTCATGTGAGAGAGTCCCTGGAGTCCTGGTGTGACCTTGAGAAGGTGACTTCTTCTTCCAGTACAGACAGGCACGCATGTCATAGCCCCTGAGTGGGGCTGTGGCCTCGGAGGAGAGGCAGGCAAACGATGGCTGCTCCCTCGGCAGACGCTCCGCTCACCCCCCACCCCCCAGGCAGCCAAGCTATTTCTGTGCCTGCACTTCACCTCGGAGACCCACGGTCCCTGCGTGGAAGCCCATGAGACAGGCCGTGGAAAATGCGAGTGGGCTGACTCTGCTCACTTCCCACAAAGGCGTCTTCTGCTGACACCTCCCCAGTCAGGGGCCCCCACCTCAGCCCCCTCCCAGTTAGTGGGCAGGGAGGCAGCTCTCGGGAGGCGTCAGCATCTGTTAGGTAACCAGCTCAGCTGCCATGCCGAGTATGATGTCATCTTGGATTCTGTGGTTGCTAGGAAAACTCTGCCTGCAATGAGAGTGCGTGGTCCAGGAGTGAGTCGAGAACAGAGTGTTCCTGAGAAGACAGGGGAAGGCTTGTTGGGCTCCCAAGCAGGAGAGCCACCTCCAGGAAGCCAGGAGGCGCTTCTCACTCCTTTCTGAAAACTGACCTCCCTTTCAAGGAGCCCCTGAGTGGCGGAAACGAGTAAGCTGACCGGAACTTGGCAGTTCAAATGCGGCCAGAGGTACCTTGGAAGAAAGGCCTGGTGATCTGCTTCCAAAAGGTCACAGCCAGGAAACCCCGTGGAGCTCAGTTCTACCCGCACATACGGGGTTGCTGGGAGTCCGCGTGGCCTGGGCAGGAACGGAGGCCGAGTGGTTATGGGTGGGTGGTGACAAAGGAGTTTTCTAGGCAGCGCCCGGATGCTCTCACACAAACCCCAGGTATGGGATGTTGGGGCCTCGGCCAGGACCCCTCCTTCCCCAGCATCCCAGGGCTAGTGTCTCCTCTGCATTTGCATGTGGCATCGCGGGAAGGAGGCCCATACAAAGCCACTAGTGTGCCTGTGGGGGTGGGGGCAGTGGAGACAAGCCTGCCAGCATGTGGCTGATGTGCCGGGACCCCGGCCTCTTCCGCGCAGCTCCTTTTCCCATGCCCGTGGGCCCACTGTGTGCCACCCACAGCAGCCCACCCTCCCGAGGCGTTTCCTGCTTCGGCCCCTCTGGAGAATTCCAACAGCCGCATAGCAGAGGAGCATGCCTGAAAGGCCCCCCTGCCCATGGTGGTGTGCTGCAGTGAAGAGCCTCCCTTCATGGAGAGGGCCAGGGGCGGCGGGTGAACCCAGCCACCCATCAGCCCCTTCCGTTGAAAGAGGGCTGGGAGTGGGCAGACTGAGTTCTCCCTCCTCCCCGCCTTTCCTGGCGGCTTGTCAGAGCTTGTCTCTGGAAAACAAGACAAAGGAAGTGATTTCATGAGTGCCTGGACCCGGATCTCAAATTCACGGTGACAAAAATAATGCGTGGACTGGGGCCATGAAGTGTCTCCACAGGAACCAGGCTGGAAACAGGCCTGGCCAGCCTCCTGTGAGCAGGTGTCTCAGGGTTTGAGCCTAGGAGACGCTGTTCAGAGAGGAAGGGCTGGTAAAAATCACAAAGAGTCGGAGCCTGCAAAGTGGTCAGGGCGAGAGTCCAGAGGAGAAAGCAGGAGCTTGCACCCTGCCTGGGGGGAGCTGCGCTGCTCCTGGCTCAGCCAGGGTTCCTGGTCGCCCCACCTCCAAGCCTTGGCCCTGTCGCCGTTGCAGGCCATCTGCCCCTGGCCAGGTTGTGCAGGGCCCCTGAAGCTCCACCCTTCAGAGGGCACCCCACCAGCAGCCCCTTCATGAGTTCTTCCCTTTGGTCTGCAGGTGCCGAAGACGTGGTGATGGCATTTTCCAGGTCGGAGACGGAGGATCGGAGGCAGTAGTCACAGCCCCCTCGGAACATCCTGGAAGCTGGCATGGACCCAAAGGTCCGTGTGGACCCGAAGCTGGCTGAGTGGCAGCGCCCCCACTGCCCTCCCTGTTCCCCCACCCCCACTCTCGGGCCACTCAGCTGGGCTGCCTCAAGGGTGACTCCGAGGTGCGATTATGATGGGCTTAATGGGATGGACTCTGTGATTGGCTACAGGAAGAAACGTTTTTTATTTTTAAATTTCGACCAACAGAAACCTTTTATTTTTATTTCTGACTCCTACCCCACCCCCGCCCCACCCCCGCCCCACCCCACCCATGAAGTTGTTCCTTGGAGAAGGCTTCTTAGGAAGCTCCGGGAGCCCTGGTGCTTGATTTAGGCTCTTTTTTGGGGGGTGGAGGGGAAATGTGAAGAGGTCTGATTTGATTGGCTGCTTAAACTGGTAATGGTTTTTGATTGGCTGGTTGGTGGGGGGGCGGCCTTTGCTTCGATTGGCTGCAGGTGTTCTGCTAAGGTCAACTGCTGCTCTACCTGGAAGGCAGAAAACAGGGTTTGGGACATGGGTTGTTATATCTGACTTGAAAAAAAGAAAAGAAAGAAAGAAACCAAGTGCGCTTTGCAATATTTATTACACACACACACAGCCTGCTGCGGCTTGTACGGTGTGGGTTTGAATTTTATTGGCTTTCGATTCCTGTGTTTGGTTTCCCATTGGCTCACCCGCGGCTCCCGTTGCCATGGAGTCACCCCACTTTGCTGCTGGCCCGTCTCTGGGTCCTGGGGGACAGGTGGGAAATGTATTTACTTTAAATGACAGTGCCTGCTTCCACCGGCAAGGAGACACCCCGCGAAGGGTCCACTGGTCAGAGCGCCGCGCCTGCAGGAGCCCTTGGTCGCCCTGAGCCACCAGCCAGCCCCAGCATTGAGTGAGTGACTGGTGGCAGGATTTATGGGTGCGGCTGGCCAGCAGCCAGCCCTGCAGGCGAGAGGATGAACTGGCTCAAGTGCCTCACTTCCTGAGGCTACACCTGGAGAGGTTTGAGGCAGTCCCCCAGCTGTGAGGCACTCCACCCCAACACCCCCCTCCACCCGCAATGTAGCAGGGGCCTCTGCCCTCCAAACCCAACCCTGGGCCTGCCTCTGGGCCCCCATCTCCATCCACGGGGGAGGTCCCCTTCTGAGGCCAGGCCGGAGCTGCACTGCCTGATCCTGCGGTCGCGTGTATGTGATGGGCACTCTGGCCTGAGGTTCACTGGGCTGCCCACACAGCCCCAGGAACGCGCTCCAGACAGAGCCATGGTCTTGAGCAGATGAGGTTCCAGCCTGATAGATGGGGTTGTTGGTGTAGGGACCTGCCCACCCCCCCACCCCCCAGGGCCCCCATCTCCTGCTTCGTTCATGGAAGTGGGGCCTGTGGGAGCGTCGGGGAAGATGCAGTCTGTCCCACATGTGACATGGTGGAGGCCCCTTTCTCACCCTGGGTATCCGGAGCCCAGAGAAGACTCAGGCTGAACCTTCCCTCCCTGTCTGTGGGCACCCCACCCCATTGAGCCCTGGGCCTGCTCTCAGTGGGTGGTTCATGTGTGCTTGGGCACCTCTAGAGCCTTGCCCCAGAAAGGGCACCCAGAAAGGTGCCCACGTCCCCAGCTACAACTGGTCTCTGTCACTGGTTGGCCAACAGAGGCCAGCAATCCCCAAGGAAGAGGACAGTGGAGACACCGCTGCCGCCCAGCTGCAGCAAGGCATCTGGCACACACACACACATACTCAATTCAGTGGCCCAGCACTCCGGCTTAGCCCCTGGGGAGAGGTGAGTTTTTTCAGTCCCCTTGCCCCAGGGCATCATGATATGTGGAATCAGGTGTCAGCACCTGTGCTGCTGGCTGCCCTCCTTCCTCCCCCCCTCCCCGTACCTGTAGCTCACAAGGGAACTGAATCCAGGTCAGTGTGTGCCCTCCACTGCCGCCATCGTCAAACCCCAGGGCTCCTCTGGTAACCGTGGCCGTCCTCAACTGTCTTTCTTCTTAAGAAAGAACATGGAAGTGTTGCTATCGTTTCTATTTCCGCTAAAAAACATACCTGTTGGAGGGGGAAAAGTTAACAATAAAGATTTTTAATAGCCGGGTGTGTGAGTGGATTTCTCCCAGAGAGCTGGGCTCACTAACCAGTGCGGTATCACGTGCCGCTGGTGGGCCCTGCCTCCCCAAGGAGCTGCTGCCGGGGGGATGAGAACACCCAGGTTCCTGGGGTGTCTGAGTGCTGGATGGGAGCGAGGTGTTTGGAAGACCTCAAATGTGTAACCAGCCCAGCTCATGGGTGCTTAGTGGGCTGGGCCCACTTGGACATGAAGATTCTGAGTACCCCAGGAGGCCCGGGTTAGTTCCTGTCCGTGTGCATGGGCAGACACACGAAGCACCCTACTGCGGGTTGTGGGGACCATCACAGGCACCCCACCATCCTAATATGACAACAGGGGCCTTAGAATGCTTGTAACAAAAGCATTCTCTCCCTTCCTCCTGCCCGGACACGCAAGATTCCGTGGTGGTTAACTGTCCGGTTAGGTTTGGACGCTGAAGTCATCTCGGCTTTAGGAAGTTGTGCTTTGGTAGCACTTTCTAGAATGTGCCCTGTCCACCCTTGGCGATTCCATGTCGAGTCCCCATTTGTTTGCTTCTTACCTGGACTCCCTGCCTCTCTTTTCAACTCAGTGTCACTGGGTGATGCAGTGGGGCCGGCGGGACATGGGCTGCGGCACCATCAGAATCACTGCTGCTTGGGGTTGGAAGAGACGGGGGAGGCCGGCCAGTGGCCAGATGTCAAGTCCCCGCTGCATCTCTGAATAACGCCTGTGCTTAGGAGGAGCGCCCTGGTGGCACATTGGTTATGTGTTAGGCTGCTAACTGCAAGGTCAGGAGTTTGAAATCACCAGTTGCTCCGTGGGAGAAAGACGAGGCTTTCTACTCCCATAAAGAGTTACAGTCTCAGAAACAGGAGCAGTTCTACCCTGTCCTATCGGGTTGCTGTGGGTTTGTAATGACTCCATGGTGGTGAGCTTGGTTTTAGTGTGAGCCTTTGCTTGAATACCCTCTGGGGTTGGGGAACTCACTATCTCACACATTTCCCTGTTTGATTTCCGGATTATACTGTGCTGGTCTGCCTTCTGCCGCAACTTCTCTGTCTAGAAGGAAGTCTATAGGGAATGGGGGAAAGTCAGGAAAAAGCTCACTCGCTACTCCACAGAGGGACACATTCAAGAGGCTACCTTAGGTCACTTTTATTTTATTTTATTTTTTTCCTTAGGTCACTTTTATGTCGACTCCTTTTCCCCACAGTGTTCTGCGAGGTAGCCTTGGCCGTGGCTAATCCCGCTAATAAACTCTCCGAAACAGCTCAGCCACTGAGCAGCAGGCTGGGGCGCTGGCTGGCCTTCGTGCCGCCTGCCCAGCCCCCATCAAAGAGCGGTAACTGGAGCCGGGAGGGAGGAAGGTCACCCCAGAGCTGTCTAACCCGTCGGGTCTCTGATGGGAATTAGGTCACGGAAGATGAGAAAGGGACACTCCAGCAGGTGGCAGCAGGGAAAGTATTTGGCAGCACAGGGGACCCTCCAGGTCCCTCAGCCCACAGGCAGGCAGCCTTCTGGGTCTGCCTTCCCAGGTCCAGGTGCTCCGCTTGGGAATGATCCCGTGGGCAGGACTGGGGGTGGGGCAGGATGAGCCTGAGGGAGGCCTGTGGGCCAGCGGCAGAGGCGGGGAAGTCAGCCTAGCATCCTGGCTTTTGTGGTGCTCCCAGGCTGGGGGAGGGGAGATGCATGAATGAAGGGCTACTGCTCTGTCCCGCAGGTGAACAGCCTCTGAGAGTGGACTGCTGGGGCCCACTGTACCTTTGTGCAGAGGAGTGAACCCCTTCTCGGGGCCTGCGGGGTGTGTGGAGGGGGGGTTGCTACATAGCACCCCCTTCAGCAGGACAGCCTCTCTCTGCAGCTTTGCCTGCTATTCCCTCCCCAGAGGGTGAGACAGGCCCAGACAAACCCGAGACTGCACAACCCACCGTGGAGCCAGCCCTTGGAGGAGCACTGGAAGCTGGGGGTGGGGGTGGCTAATCCTCCTGAAAAGTCCTAATCCAAGGACACCCGGCAGAAAAAGACTTTGATCTCAGCCACCAAATGCCTTCACCTTTCTCCCTGTCATCCTGGGACTGCCCCTCTGATAAGGTGGTGAAGTCAGGGGAGCTGGGACACACTGGAGCCAAGCCTCCCGCTCCACCCTGCCCGCCCCAGGCCGGGCCTCTTCCGGAGTCCAAGGGAAGGTGGCCGCCCTGTGAGCACACCTGAGTGAGCCCAGATCCACCTTGTACAGCCCCGGGAGATGACTACAGCACAGCGTCTGAGCCTTTGTGGGGGGTCTGCCTCCTGCCCTTGACCTTGACTGTTGCTTCTGTAGAAGGAAGCCAGTTCTCTCAGACCTCTCAGATGCCGGGTCTCTGTGCCTGCTTAGTCTTAACCCAGCAAATGAACTACGTACATGTCACTGTCCCTATTTTACAGGCAAGGATAGGGGGTTAAGTCGTTTGCTAAGAATCATAAAGGTACAAACCGGAGTCCGACCCAGGCATCCATGCTTGTAACCTCTTCCACCCAGGCCTTTATTCCAAGGCACCGATAAGTGGATCCAAACTACCAAACTTGACGGGTTAGCAGCTGAACACTGAACCCTCTTACAATAGGAACTCTGCCTGGCCCGATACCCACTGCAGCTCTCTAACTCCTGCCCCTCACACACCAATCCAAGTACACCTGCAGGCTGGGCTGGTTTTTCTAGAATAACTTCCCCTTTGCCCCTGGCCCTTCCTGCCCTCACCCACTGCCTACATCCGGCAGGCTCACCTCAACACACACCTGTTATCTAAGTGCGGGCAGCAAACGCCCAGAATCAGGGCTGAAGGCCAAGAATAGAGCCCAGCCTCACTGCTGAGACCTCCGTGCCCTTGGGTAGGACTCAGCCTTGCTTTCCTCCCCTGTAAAGTGGGAGTGAATAATAGAACCTTTGATAAACTGGGCACCATAACGCCCCAAAGCAAATGTTACTCTTTCTCTTGGCCTGAGTTAATACTGTTCACTCCCACCACGTAGATGTGTCACTCCCCGCCCGTCGCTGGGGAAGGCTGGGAAGAGGATGGTTTCTGGCCAGACCTCTGGTATCAGATGGAAACCTCGGTCTGCCCATCAGCAGCTGTGTGATGTGGGGCAAGTGATCTCACTGACAGAAACACGGAGCCCTAAGAACATCTCCTCCATAAGGCAGCTGTGAAAATTAAGGAGGTGATGCGCAGGACCAGCTTAGCACAGTGAGGGCGCACAGTAGGTGGTCAGAACATATGGTCTTAAAGCCACTTGGTCGGTATCCCCAGGCCCCTTCCCCTCTGCTTTAAGTTGCTCAGAGCCTGGGCCTATGCAGCTGGGGGAACACAGCCCCAGGTCCAATTAGGTGCTTATTAACTGCATCTTTGATGAGGAAGAAAGAGCTGAGCGGATCTCCTGAGAGGCCAAGGCAAGCTCTCCTCCTGCTCCCCACCTCCACCTCTGAGCCTCTCCCTCGCCAGGCTAAGCGGCTTGGCCTTGGGGAAGACTGCTAATTGGAGCAGGGTCCCTCAGCTTTCCAAGGAGAGGGGAGGCTCCCAGATGGACACTACCATGGCTAGGCAACAGGGAGGGGCCGAGACAATGAGCCGGGGGTGGGAGTCCTATCTTCCCAGGCCCTTCCTGCTAGTCTAGTGCTCAGACTCCAAATAGAATCAGAGCCAGCCAGGGTAGGGGATAAAATTAAATCCTTGATCATGATCAAGTGGTTAAAAAAAAACATCACAGCCAGCAGCTCCTTCCCACTGCAGCCTGCTCTGTCCTCGCAGCTGACGAGGAGGGAGCAGAGCACAGTGCCCGGGGCACTCAGCATCCCTCCCTCCCTGCCTCCATCCCCGGCCCAGCCTAGAGTCAGAGGGCTCTGAGGCTCCTAAAGCTCTGTGGGGTGGGGGAAATGCCCCTGTCTTGTTGCC
>NW_022111357.1:35167149-35168615 GCF_000313985.2 Echinops telfairi
GTCTACAGCAATGGGTTCAAGGAAGAAAATGTTACCGAGTTGACTTGTGGTGTTGAATGCACGGCCCTTCTTAATAGGATCAAACGATTGAATTGTATGATATACTAATTACATCTCAACAAAACCACTGGACAACAGAAATAAAGGCAGCAGAGGGGAATGGTGTTGCACAAACAGCCCTGTCATAGTGGTGATCTACAAGCAGGTGCTTCAGATGGGCAGACTGAACAAGTGTGGAAGGGAGAAGACATTTACCCACAAATACATGTAGAGTTCAGAGAAAAGCAACACAGCTGTTGTGACTGGGGTCCCACCGATGACCGTGAGGACCGTGAGGACGGCCCAGAACCGGGCACCGTTTGGTTCCGCTGTATACGGACCCCGGGGGTAGCTAGCAACCACATCGTCTGGAGAGATTTCAAAGCAATAAGACAATAGAAAGGTCCGGCCCACTGGCTAGTGTTTCCATGCACCTGTAGTGTTAGCCATGGGGCTGCAGGGGGCCCAGCCTGCCATGAGATGCCCCCAACCTCTGACCTCCTCTTTAGGCAGGCAGCCTCCTCTTTAGGCAGGCAGCCTCCTCTCACAGTGCCATCAGCCCTTCTGAGCAGAGACAGGGACAGAAATAAGCTGGGGCCTGAGAGACCCCCCGCTGTGGGCTTTGCGGGAGATACAGTGAGTGAAATGCCTTCCCGCCCCATGACCATGGGAGCTCCCAGACCCCAGACGTGGATCTGGGGCACCTCAGAGCCACTGTCTACAGCATGGGCAGTGGCCATACCTCCCCACCTCAGGGCACTGGCTTCTCCCTGCGCCCAACATTGAGAGGCCCTGCCTGGCCAGAACCAGCCCCCTGGGGGAGACCTGGGGCCCCTCGAGCTGCTGGCTCTGGGCAGGGCTGAGACCAGGCACAGGGAGGCCTGTGGTGATGCCAGGAGGGAGGGTCGAGGTGTGCCCCTGTCCACTGTGCTGAGGAAACTGGGAGAGGAAATAATGAGGAGGTAAAAATAGCCCTTTGTTTACCAGATGCCGGCCTCTCCTTGAGTGTCCTTGTGGAGAGGAATACAGACCCCTGAGGAGGGAGCCAGCAGCCAGGCCCGACCTGTGCAGGGGAGTCTGAGGTTTTGTTTTTTTTGGGGGGGGAATGTGTCTGAGGTGCCCCATGTGGGGAGCCCAGGAGACCTAAGGGGCAGCCCAGCCCCCTGCACTCCGTGAAGAGGCCTCCCCCAGGTCATGGAACTGGACCACCAAAGGAACTGGCCTCAGGTGGCCACTCCCAGCAAGGGCAATAGCAACCCTGCCCACCAGTCACTTTGCACCCAGGCTGCTCCGGGCCTGACTTGCTCCACTGAGACTTAGTCCTGGGGGCAGGGAGGCAGGCAGGGCGGGGTTCCAAGGTGAAGGGGTAGCATCCCAGGGGACCCTCCGCCCCAGCCTGTAGGGCACGGTGGTCTGTGGACGCGCCC
>NW_022111357.1:35169138-35170690 GCF_000313985.2 Echinops telfairi
CGACTCCCTCCAGGCTCCAGTATGGCGGCCATCACTTTCCCTGCTTTGCCATGTGGGTCACCAGGGAAGGGGACACCCCTGGCCCCTCCCCAGCAGCCAGAGGAGCAGAGCAGCAGGAGGAACCCCCGGAAGCTCCTGGGCAGGGTTTCTGTCTGAGGCTGTAGGTCTTCGTGGGTGCAGACAGACAGCCTCATCCGGTGTGCTCCAGCTGCTGACCTGGCACGTGATCCCCTACACCACCAGGGTCGGAGGAGACAATGGCTGGAGGATGATTTGCCGGGACAAGCCCCGGAAGTCAGGCTAGAGCCTGACCAAAGCCTTCCCTCCCACCCCCCACTGCTGCCCTTGCCCGCCGGGTGGAATTCTTGCTGATGCTGCTTAGATGGGCAACTGCCAACTCGAGTTTGGGCTTGCTCTTTCCGCCGCTCCCCAGGCTACATGGGCTATTCAGTCCTCCAAACATTCATCCCGGGAGAGAGGAGGGGAGCGAAGAGGATGTCTCTGTTCTCTTGCTGAAGCACGGGGCTCATCTGGACCCTCCTGAGGTGCTGCTGGGTGGTGAGCTAGTACTTGTCTGTGGAGGGAGTGGAGAGTTTGGATTAAGCTCTAGTGGGTCATTAGGGAAACAGGAGGGTGGGGTGGGGAGCAGGCACTGCAGAGAGCCAGGGGTCTGGGTTCCACAGCCCACTCTACCATGAACACATCCTGTGGGCCTGGGCCTGTGTGCTTAGGAGTTGTGTGTGTGGAAGGGTGGTGAGCAATCAGGTGGCCTCTCCCACAAAGTCAGCTGCCCATCTGGAAAACAAATCACAGGGGAGGTGAGTCATTCGTGGGGTTCTACCCAGAAAGGGTCCCCAGGTGGTGCAAGCAGTGAACACCTGGACTGCTAAGGGCATGGGTGGTGGTTCAGTCCCACCCAGAGATGCCTCTAAAAGAAGGCTGGTGATCTTTCCCCAAATCTGGTCATTGCAAACCCTAAGAAGCATGCGCGGCCCCTGTGGAAAACGATACGGGAATAGAAATATCAGATGGCCCAGGATTGTCTTGGCTGGGTCTGGACCCAAAGAAGTAAGAGCCACAGCATGACCAGATATCTGCACACCCGTGTTCACAATAAGAGGAAGCTGGAAACAGCCCAAATGCCCATCTGTAGAAGCTTGGATAAAGCAACTCTGGTCCATACACCCCCATGGAAGACTATGCATCGCTACAAAACACTGATGGAACCCCAAGCACCTCATGACACGACGGACCGACCTGGAGGACTCTGTGCTGCGTGAAGTTAGTCACCCACAGCGGGCCTGCTGTCGTCTCAGAGCACGGCTCTCAGCGTACAGGGGCTGGGGGCGGAGCGGTTACCAGTGGGCTGCTAACCACAGGGCCTGCAGTTCCAAACCACCTGCTGCTCCTGGGGAGAAAGACGGACTTTCTATTTACAGCAAAAGCCACAGTCTCAGAAACAGGGCCAGTTCTACCCTGTCCTATAGGCTCCCTATGCGGCGGCCTTGACTCCAGGGCACTGAGGTAAGGATAAAAGCCAAGACAAAGACAC
>NW_022111357.1:35171343-35181750 GCF_000313985.2 Echinops telfairi
CTATCACAATCCCAATTCTACCTTACAAATCTGGCTAGACCAGAGGATGTACACTGATACAGATAAGAACTGGAAACACAGGGAATCCAGGGCAAATGATCCCTTTAGGACCAGTGGTGAGAGGAGGGTGGAGGGAGGGTAGGGTAGCAAGGGGGAACCCATTACAGGGATCTACATATAACCTCCTCCCTGGGGGACGGACAACAGAAAAGTGGGTGAAGGGAGACGTTGGACAGTGAATGATATGACACAATAATAATTTATAAATTATCAAGGGTTCTAAGGGAGGGGGGAGCAGGGAGGGAGGGGGAAAACCGAGGAGCTGATGCCAGGGGCTTACGTGGAGAGCAAATGTTTCGAGAATGATGAGGGCAATGAATGTACAAACGTGCTTTACACAATTGATGTCTGAATGGATTGTGATGAGAGTTGTATGAGCCCCAATAAAACGATTTAAAAAACAAACCCAACCTGTGGAGCACCATGTAGTCTGGCACCAGAGGTCACACACGGGGTTGTGCTGTTCCAGGGCCCCGCCAGTCCACCAGCAACACGCGTGAGGGAGGATCCCTGTTCTTTGATGCCCGGAGAGCCTCTCCTGACCACACCGGCTGGGTCCCCGGCTCCCAAACCTGCCAAGTCCAGACTCGTGCTGGATCACAGAACCGTCTGTTCCACCACAGCCCACGGGCTTCCTGGAAAGGTCGGTGTCTGAGAGCCGCTTGCTTTTTGGATTCCACAGGCAACAACACAGGCCTGGCCGACCAGATGCCCACCCTGGCCCCTCTAGGGGCAGCAGCTGCCCATCGCACTCAGGGTGAGCGCTTACCTCCTGAATGCGCACCCTGTCATCCGACCACAACTAAAGTCCTCACCACCGGACCGAGGCAGAGCAGGAGCAGCGAGGACGAGACGGAAGTGGTCAGGGATGCGACTTCACGTGGGCCAGCAGGCCCCGCCCACGGCCACGGCCCTGCAGAAAGCACATGATGCGATGCATCAGGCCACTCACTGGCAAGAGACCTCCTGAACGTGCGAAACAGCAAAGATGTCACCGTGATGAGGCGATGACTCAAGTGTGCCTGACGCAGGGCATGGTTGCAACGGTCTAGTATGTGTATGAAAGCCATGCGGTGGAAAAGAGGAACCGCAGACACTTTGATGCCCTTGCAGGGCGATGCTAGTGAAGGATATTGAGTACACAGACCGTACCTAGACTGCTAGAAGGTCGAACCAATCTGTCTTGGGAGAAGGGCAACCGGAATGCCCCTTAGAAGTAAGGCGAGTGAGACGTGCTTGGGGCACGTTACCAAGGGGAGCCAATCCCTGGAGAAGGACCTCATGTTTGATAAAATAGAAGGTGGGGGGGTAGGGGGGCTCAGTGAGATAGCCTGCCACAGTGGCTGCCACAATGGGCTCGAACCTACGGACTTGGGGAAGATTCGGCAGTTGCAGACAATGTCTCATACTGTTTTAGGCACGTGGGGGTCTGCATGAGGCACACCAACTCAAGGGCCCCTACCCCAAACCGTCATGCGTCCCCCCAGGCCTCGGTGACCCGGCTGGGCTCGGCTCCGCTTCAGCTCCCAGCTCTCCCTCCTGCTCGCAACGCTCCGGCACGTCTTTCTTCTGTTCGCCCGAACGAGCTCGCTCCCACCTCAGGGCCTTTGCACTTTCTGCTTGCTCTGCCTAAGTCCTCCTCCATTCTCAGACATCACCCCACCAGTCAGTCTTCACAGACTCCTCCTCTTTGGCTTTCCACCGGTCACTCCCAATCCATGGCTCCCAGTTCTTCATCTGAAATAACCTAATTTATGAGTTTCCTTGTGGGCGTGTTTCAACCTCGCTCCTCCCACGGGACCACACGCTGTTTGGGAGCAGAGAGCTTGTCTGGCTGCTTCACTGCTGTGTCCCCAGGACTGACACCCTGTGGGCACTCAGGAAAGCCGTGCTGAGTGAGTAAAAGCCTCTTGACCTTGGACAACACGTGTGCTCAGCCCCGCTGTGACCCAGAGATACGGTGACTTTGTTTCTGAACCTCAAATCCCGCTGACAACATGGAAATCTGGGGCCCAGGAAAGAGGGTGTCCTCTCTGTTCTGTTTCACAGGCTGAGAACCCCAGGGCAGGCTTTAGAGAGGTTGCACCTACATAAAACCCCACGCCACTATTTTGTAAATGATGATGGCAACACATGTACAGATGTGCTTGACACCATAGATGCATGGATGTATTGTGATAAGAACTGTATGAGCCCCCAATACAATGATTTAAACAAAACAAAAACCCCACGCCACACCTCTGCCCTGCCTGTCTGGGCTGCAAATGGCCTCTGAGCCACCGGTGGGGTTCAGGAACTTGTACTGGTTGGACCTTTGGTTTGCAGGCAACAGAAACCCCAGCGGTGGTCGGCTCGCACTGCTGGGGAGGTCTGTGACGACCCTCAAGGTTAAGAGAATCGCTGCAAGAACCCAGGCTTCAGGGAATTGGGGACTGATGTACTCAGAACTCAGCCCTCCAGATCCGTCTTCCACCTGGGCTTCTTTCTGCTGCTCTGCCCGTGGGCCTCACTGCTCCAACCTGACTGGCCTTCCCTCCTGCCGAGAAGCACGGGGGGGCCCCTTGCAACTCTGATGGAAAGCGGGTTGTTTTTCCCCAGGGCCCCAAGCAATCTCTGCTGGGGCGATGGCCACCCTCTGCACTAACCGCAGACGCTGGGACCTGGCCATGTTGCCTCCATGGCCGGCGAGGAGCCAGCCACTGAGCGTGGCCAGCGGGCAGAGTCATCGGGAGGAGACGGTGGTGGCGGTGTTCAGTGCGGCCCAGCAGGGTCGGACTCAGGGCGACACGACGGACGACAGAAGGAAGCCCCGCGCCCTCCTCGCCACCGTGACATTGCAGCCTATGGCTGCAGCCGCGATGTCAATCCGTCTCCTCGAGGTCTTCCCCTTTTCCACTGCCCCTCTGCTTCACCAAGCACATGGCCTTTTCCAGGGACTGGTCTATCCTGACAACTTGTCCAAAGTATGCGAGGTGAAGTCCCACCATCCTTGCTTCTAAGGACAATTCCAGTGGTCCTTCTAAGACAGGTGTGTTTGTGTGTTTGGCATCCATGGTACTCTCAAGAACTCCCAATCCACAAAGTCCTCCTCCATCTCATAAAACACGCAGTGACGCTGACTGCAGGAGGAAAGCAGAATCAGTGAGTGTGTAAGCATCTCAGTGCCGGCAGGGGTCTCCACACGGCTGCTCCAGCCCCCAGGGCTGCATCGGGGTAGGTCCATGCAGCTTCTCCTTGGGGATGTCTTGCAGGAAGTCACCCTTGCCAGCTGAAGCAGGGAACTGCTAAGACAACCGCAACCCGGGCCGACCATCACAAAGCAAGAGACCCGAGAACTATAAAGGTGAGGTTCACCGAGCCATTTATCCCTTCGCCCTTCAATTAGCCCCACATGTGTTTATTGGCCAGGCTGGCACAATAAACTACCTCAGTAGGTGGCCTCTGTCACCAGGATCCAGGGGATGACAGGGAGAAGGGAAGTGGCGAGGCTGGCCATGGCGGAGCCCAGTGACTGACTAGAGGTGAGTGCAATGAGAAGGAGGCGCCCAGCCACGGCCTCAGGGAGGGAGAGAGCGCCCAGGGCCAGGAGGACATCAGGGACTTTGGTGGATGGGGAGGAGCGCAAAGTGGAAAGAGAAGCTGAAGAGACGTCCCTACAGCTGCAGATCCTTCCGTGCCTTCGAAACAGACGGACGGATGGACGGACGCAGTGCTGGTGCCTCCCTCCGCCGTCCCAGCTGCCTCTCCTCCAGTGCCCTGGGGGACTCGACTCCAGGACAAGGAGGCCCTTCTCCTGGCAGCCACCTTCTGCTGCCATCTCCCTGGCCGAGAGCATGTGGTCTGTGCCCTGCCGGAAGAGAGCTGGAGACCGTAATTGTGTTAATTGCCCCAATACCAGATCTGCAATTAATATGGCATGGGAACAAAGAGCAAATACACTAATAGCACATAATTGGGCTTAAACTGCACCCTCGGCAGAGCTGTGCACCGAGCTCTGTTGTTGAGGCTCCTTTTCAAATTAGCAGAGATGAGCAAATTAACATCTGGTTCCCCTTCACCCTGCTTGGAGAGGAGCCACGGCAGGAGCCTTAGGGTGGGAGATGGTGTGGGTCCCCTTTGTAGATCCTGGTCCACAGTCAGGCATCCAGGCCTGGCCTTTGAAGCTGTGGGCAGGATGAGGGTGGCCAGGGCCTCTCAGCTTCTGGCTGCAGGAGTGAGGAGTTCAGCCCTCCCCGAAAGCTCTGACACCCACCCAGGGTGGCCCGGAGGTGGGTGTGACTCACCCAGGGGAGACTATTTGGGATGTCTGGGCCTGCGCTCCATTGCTGCAAACTCTTCTCCTCCATCCTGGGCAGGTGTCCCGTCCAGGCCCAGGTAGCAGCCCCCAGGGAACTACACTTTCTCCTACTGCCCATTCAGCCTGGGGGCCTGCCTTCTGGTGTTTCGGAGGCGCAGGGAGAGGCTACAGGTTGGCCCTGACATGTTTGGCTCCCACCGGCAGGTGCCCTGCTATCGTCCCAAGTCTTCACCCTAACAGGCAGTGAGGGACCTTGGCCCTGTGCAGATCCGCCCTCCCCCCACCTGCATTTGCCTCGCGCCCCATTCCCTGTGCTTCTCCACCTGCCTCTTCCTCCAGCTCCCGCTCTTGCTGAAGGTTCTAGAAGGGCCCAGCCTCTGTTGACCATGACCCTAGCTAGGCCTGTTCATTGTGGGGCTGCTGATAGTTCAAACACATCACTTGCTCCTCAGGAGAAAGACGTGGCAGCCTGTTTCCTGAAAGCCGCACAGTCTTGGAAATCCCAGGGGGCAGTTGCACTCCGTCCTCGCTGGCCGGTCCCTGCGAGTTAACTGAACAGCAGTGGTCTGGGTCCATGGGGCCTGTGCTGGCAGGGGGCCAGACTGGGCGTGGACTTCTGTCTTCCTAAACTGGCGCTCTCCCCTCCCTCTGGCCCTTGGCCCTGGGCGGCCCGCCTCTCTTGGCCTGGGAACAGGGAACAAGGCCTGTCTTGCTCCAGTGTGCATCCTGGAAATGCACTTCCCTGGCTTTTCCAGCCCCCTCAAAGCCTCCTCCCCAGCTCCTACTACATCCATGGAGGCCAGGCTCATTATGAATGTCCAGGGCCTTATCTGGGTCTGGAGAAGATGGTCTTCCTCAGACAGCAGCCTCCTCCTTTGCATCCTCTAAATCGATGCCCTCGGAAGATCAAAACCTCAGCACTGCTGCTTCAATGGGGCCGCCGCTGAGCAAGGGGCTGAGAGAAAGAGAGAGGGGCGGCTGGGATCTCCCTCTGGAGACCCACCCACAGGGAGCTAGGGACCGGGCACTACAGCCCTTGGGAGGTGCTGGCAGAGCAGATGTCTCTCCGCAGGAGAGGGGTCCCCCTCCACCCCCAACTTCCCATCTAGTCCTGTAGACTGGACAGAGAAGGGGGCAGAGCCAGGCCTGGGTCAGCAAGGCGACCTGGGATGTGCTGGGACCCTGGACCAAGGCTGAGGGAGAGGAGGCTTTGTGAGGAAGGGTCCTCAAAACCACCAACCAATGCTGCCAGAAGGTGGATGTCGGACCTCCTCTGGCGTCCCCGTGGTCAGGAGGCTGGAGCATCACAGCCCATCCTTCATCACCCATGTCCACACCCACAATCCCTCCCACCCGCTCTACTTCCGTGCTCCATTTGACACGTCATTACATAGGCCACACAGCACCACCGGGGGATCCTCACAATGAAGGGGTTCCCTAGGGCTTACCCACCACTTGTCTGGCAGCTTGTCATCCTGTGAGTCTGGGAGCGAGGTCACTGGTATTTCAAACGCCAGCGAGGTCTCCCAAAGTGAACAGGCTCCTGCGGAGCTTCGGGACTAGGAGCAGACAGTGAAGTCGGACTGGGATCCCCACCTCAGGGGAAGTAGCCACTGAAACCTGTATGCGTAGCTTTGAAACGTGTCGGACCCTGACGGCCGGATGACTGCGAGCAGGACACTATCAGAGGCAGAGCCGATGGGCCCTTGGCGTCCAAGGACACTCAGAGTGTGACTGAGGAGGAGCTGCTTTCTGGGAGGGGACTCCCCAGGGTGGCGGAAGTCAGGTGAAGCCTGGGGGGGTGGAGTCTTTGGGATCTTCATTGGCTGATGGGGCATGACTCAAGTTACGGAGAAAGAGCTGCAAACATCTTCTGATGATTGGGACCTGGAATGTGAGGAATATGAATTTAGGAAAATTGGAAGTGGTCAAAAATGAAATTAAATATATAAAGATCGATATCCCACAACAGAAAAGTGGGTGAAGAGAGACGTTGGACAGTGTAAGACATGGAAAAATAGTAATAATTTATCAATTATCAAGGGTTCATGGGGGGGGGATGAAAAAACAATAACAACAACAACAACAAAAGATCGATATCCTAGACATTAGTGAGCTGAAGCAGACTGGTATTGGCCATTCTGAATCAGAAAACCATGTGATTTACTTGTGCCGGGAATAACGCCATCAAGAGGGATGGTGTGGCATTCCGTGTCAGGGAGGAGCTTGCTGAATCCATCAGGAGGAACAATGCCATTTGTTATAGGACTGTATCTGTCCGCCTTCAAGGGGATCCAATCAAGACAACTATTATCCAAGTTCAGGCACCAACCACAAGAATTAGTGAGGAAGAAATTGAAGAATCTTACCAATCAATGACTTCAGTCAGAAATTGATCAAAGATGCACTGATCAAGATGTAATCAAGATGCATTGGTAGTTATAGGCAATTGGAATGCCAAAGTTGGAAACAAAGAGGAACAGTAGTTGGAAAATATGGACTTCGTGATAGAAATGAAGCTGGGGATCACATGATAAACTTTCCAAGACCAATGACTATTGATATTTCATAGTGTGGTAGTTACATAATCTGGTGTCAATTTGAGATTAAGAGTAAAGAGGTGGAGTCTAGCCTGTCAATCAGGATATTTTTGGCAAGAACTGCTGATCAAGCAAATAGAAGTAGTTTCTTAGAGGGGAAAAATGCAGGTGGTGCTAGACCATTGACAATTGAAGTATAAGTTGAAATATTTATGTTCCAGTCAAAGCTTAAACCTAAAAAATTTTAAGAATGAACAGAAAATTGAAAGCAGTTGCCACATATTGTTGTTTTCTATCAGCAACCTAGCTGGAGGTGGTTGTATTTAAATAATGATATGTGCAAAGGACAATGATTTTTGTAATGGCATGGCCTTCTCCTGAGGATTCTGGGAACTCTTGTATTCCTTCCTGGAGGCCGGAGACGCACACTCTCTCTGCTCACTCCCTGCAAGACATCCCTGTGGAGAGAGCACATGGAGAGAGGCTGATGGAGCCAGACCTCTGGAGCTGGAGAAGCCACATGGAGACCCCTGCCAACACTGAGATGCTAACAATGCCACTGGATCCACAAGACTTCCCACCAACTGGCCTGTGATCTCCCTGCATTTGGTGTCATTGCATGGGTTTCATGAGTCTGAAGAGGACTTTATAGATTGGTATCGGACATATGGGCTAATATCGGACTTGTGGACTTCATCTGGACTGGGCTGGGATATTGTCTCAACATTTTAAGCGCTCTTGTATAGAAAGCTCTTTCTTATGCACATGAGTGTTTACAAATTTGTCTCTCTAGTCTACCCAGACTAACACACATAGCAATTACTTTTTTTCCGACAACACAAATGGTGATTATGCACATGGACTTCTCCAGATGGAATACACAGAATCAAATTGCATCTGTGGGAAGAGATGACGGAGAAGTTCAATCTCAGCAGCTAAAACCAGGCCAGGGGCTGATTGATGGAGCAGGTCATCAATTACTCATATGTAAGTTCAGGTTAAAGCTGAAGAAAATTAAAACAAGTCCACAAGAACCAAAATACGACCTTGAGTCAATTCCACCTGAATTTGGAGACCACCTCAAGAAGAGACTGGACGCACTGAACGCAATGACGGAAGACGTGATGAGCTGAGGGAGGACAGCAACACCCTCATTCGTGAAGAAGGCAAAAGGTCACTAACGAGACAGGAAAGAAAGAAAAGATCAACGTGGGTGGCAGAAGCGACTCTGAAACTTGCTCTTAATCAGAGTAGCTAAAGCCAATGGCAGAAATGATAAAGTCCAAAGCTGAATAGAAAATTCCAAAAGGCAGCTTGAGAAGACAAAGTCGAAGATTATAATGAAATGCACAAAGACCTACAATTAGGAAACCAGCCGGGAAGAACATACTCAGCAGAGCTGAGACTGAAAGAATTGAAAGAAAAAATTCGAGCCTCCAGTTGCAATCTTGAAAGATTCTATGGGAGAAATATTCAACTATGCAAGAAGCATCAAAAAAGATGGACAGAATAAACAGAGTCACTGTACCAGAAAAAAACTAGTGGACATTTCACCATTGCAAGAGGTAGCCTAGGAGCGAGAACCAGTGGTCCCGAAGGAAGAAGTTCAAACTGCACTGAAAGCCTTAGCCAAAAACAAGGCTCCAGGAATTGACGGAAGATATTTGAAATGGTTTAACAAGTTGATGAAGCGCTGGAAGCACTCACTCATCTGTGCCAGGAAGTTTGGAAGACAGCTACTCGGCCAACTGACTAGAAGAGATTCATAGCTGTCCCCATTCCAAAGAAAGGTGACCCCACAGAATGCCCATATAGAACAATATCATTCTTACCAACATGCTAGTGGATTTTGCTGAGCATCATCCAACAACGGATGCAGCAGAAACAGGAAGCTGCCAGAGGCCAGGCCAGATTCAGAGGAGGACATGGAACAAGGGGTTTCATTGCTGAGGCCAGATGGATCTTGTCTCAAAGCAGAGAATCCCAGAAAGATGTTCACTTGTGTTTCCTTGACTATGCGAAGGCATTTGACTGTGTGAATCATTATAGACTATGGGTGACCTTGAGAAACTGGGAATTCCAGGACACTTCCTTGTGCTCATGCCGGACTTGGACATGGAACAAGAGGCAGTGTGGGAACAGAACAAGGGAATACTGCCTGGTTTAAACACAGGAGAGGTGTGCATCAGGGCCATATCCTCTCACCAGACTTGTTCAGTCTGCATGCTGAGCAAATCGTCAGGGAGGCTGGTGCATAGAAAGAAGAACGCGGCAGCAGGACTGGAGGAAGGCTTAGAAACAATCCGCAACCTGCAGGCGACACGCCTGGCTGGCTGAAAGTGAGGATTGAAGCCCTTGCTGGTGAAGATCAAGGACTGCAGCCTTCAGTGTGTGTCACAAATCCATGTGAAGAAGACGAACATCCTGACAACCAGACCAGCGGGTAGCAGCATGATAAATGGAGAGAGGATTGGCGTTACCCAGCATTTTGTCTTGCAAGTGAAGAGATCGAGCGACGCCCTGCACTGGGGAAATCTGCTGCACAGACCTCTTTAGAGTATTGAAGAGCAAGGATGTTACTGTAAGGACTCAGGTGACCCTGACCTGAGCTATGGTATCCTCCATTGCCTCAAATGCATGCGAAAGTTGGGTATTGAATAAAGAAGACCGAGAAGAATTAGTAGATTTGAATGGTGGTGCTGCTGGAGAATCTTGAGAAGTGCCAGGGACTGCTAAGAGGACCAACAGATCTGTCTTGGAAGAAGTACGGCCAGAGGGCATCGCACATACTTTGGACATGTTGTCAGGAGAGACCAGTCCCTGGAGAAGGACATCATGTTGTCAGGAGAGACCAGTCCCTGGAGGAGGACATCATGTTGTCAGGAGAGACCAGTCCCTGGAGGAGGACATCATGCTTGGTGAAGGGGAAGGGCAGTGACAAAGAGGAAGGCCCTCATGGAGATGGACTGACACTGTGGCAGCAACAACAATGGGCTCAAGCACAGGAACAATGGTGAGGGTGGCATAGAACGGGGCAGGGGTTTGTTCTGCTATGCACAAGGTTGCTATGGGTCAGAACCAACTTGGTGGCACATAATAATAACAACAATTAGGGTTTATGTAGGTTACACAAGTCAGGATCAGCAAAAAATAAGGATAGTCATTGGTCTCCTCCACCAGCAGTCCTCCATCTCTCAGCAAAATGGTCTCTTTGCCTCTGGGGGCCAGGAAGCCAGCCCACCTGGCTCTCTGTCTCACGGCTCCATAGTCTCGGGCGGGGTAAGAAGGTATCCCATCGTCTCAGCGCTGCTCCTGAGTCTGAGCCACAGTGTGTGATACCAGTGGTCTGCACGGCCTCCCCGCTGCAGACGGAGATCTTGAACATGTACTTCCCAGCTCCTCGCGGTCTCTCTCCTGCCCCTGCTTCAGACGTGGCTCAGCCTTTGAGCCCGGGGAGTAGTGAGGAAAATTGCCCAATCCCTTCTGTTAGGTGTTACAAGAGACCTATTT
>NW_022111357.1:35183946-35186579 GCF_000313985.2 Echinops telfairi
AGGGCTGAGAGGGCCGGCTCCAAGCAAGCCCTCCCCCCCTCACACAAGAGGGTGCCTTCTGTGAGCTTTTGGCCAGGGCACCCCAATCCACTCATGGCACCACCCCATCTCTTGGCTTAATTGCAACCACGCACCTAAAGGGAGCTCTCAGAGCGGCAGGGGCTATTGACCAGGGCCAATGCCACTGCAGGGCAGCCAACCACTTGTCCTACCTAGATGCCCCTCTGACTGCTGGTGACTTTGTGGGAACTTTCAGGTCCGTGTCTAGGAGGCAGAGTCACATAATGGGAAAGAGCTTTGGAGCCAGACAGCCCTGGCTACTTCCACTTAGCAATGCGACCTTGGGTGAACTGCTTGACGTCTCTCAGCCCCAGCATCCTCCTCTTCAAAGGCTACTCACCGGGCTCATCTTCTGGGACTGGTGCTAACATGACATCATTGTGCACCAAGTGCCCCTCCAAGGCCTCCTTCAGGCCGAGCCCCCAGCCAACGCTGTGTGTGTCCGCTGTGCTCTTAGCCTTATCTCCGAGGGCTGATTCAGCCCTGCTACCAGATGAGGAGAGAGAGCAAGGGCAGATGCCCGAGCCATGACACGGACTGGCATCTTGAAAGGGGCGGCAATTCTGAAGTCCGGCTCTTGATTTGTCTTGCTGGGGAAATTCAAAGTGGAGGAAGAAGCACCCGAGAGCCCAGGGAGCCTCCTCTGAGCCTGGCTCTGCGACTGCTAAGCTGCACCGTCGCCTCCTCTGAGCGCTCCCTACCCATCAGGTCAAGGGGGCGCACTGTACCCGGGAGGTGGTTGTGAGGACCAGGGGAGCGTGCTAAGCAGATGGCAGCTCTAAAGCATCCAACCACGGTCATCTCCGCGGGTCTTCCCTCTTCACCACCATCCTGACCATTAAGGGAGCAGCTGCTCCGTGTCAGTATCCGTGTCAGTCTGGGTACTTTAGAGAGCAAGTCCACAGAAACTCACGTATAAGACAGAGTTTTATATAAAGGGTAAGTGCGCATCAAGAAAACATCCCAACCCAGTGCAGCCCAAGCCCACAACATTAACCCATTAACCCATATGTCCGCCACCGATCCACAAAGTCCCCTCCATGTCACAACAGACACACAATGATACCGACTGCAGCAGGAAAGCTGAGTCAGTGAGCGTGTAAGCATCTCAGCGCTGGCAGGGGGCTCCACAAGGCTGCTCCAGCACCCAGGGCTGCATCAGGGTAGGTCCATGTGGCTTCTCCTTGGGGATGTCTTGTAGGAAGTCAGCCTTGCCAGCTGAAGCAGGGAACTGCTAAGGCAGCTGCACCCTGGTGCAACCATCACAAAGCAAGAGACCCGAGAACTCGAAAGGTGAGGCTCGCTGAGCCATTTATCCCTCCGCCCTTCCATTAACCCCAGATGTGTTTATCGGCCAGGTTGGCACAATTAACTAACTCAGTATCAGTCCTCTGCAGGCACCGCCTCACGTCCCCCTCACCATCATCTAAAGGACGTGTTATGCCCGTTGTACGGATGAGGAAACGGAACTTAGGGTTAGATGGACTGCCTGTCTCACCTCCTAGCACCTGCCGTCTCCCTCTTGCAGAATCAAGGCCATATTCGTCAGGGACGCCTTCTTGATTTTTAATAGGCTTCAATATAGAAAAATGCACAGAAAGTGCCCCCACACACCCCCCTATCCTTATCCCTCCTCTCCCTCCTGCACATGACCCTCACAGGTTGCCTTAGGACTTCCATGTGTGACACGGGAGGATCAGGCTTGCTGTACCATGATTAAGTTAAGCCCAGGGCTCATCTCAGGGTGTACTCATTGCGTTGTACACTCCTATGGGTCTGGACAAAGGTGGAGTGTCACGTGCCCACCATTACAGTATTATGCCTTAAAATGCCCTGTGTTTCACCTTCACCCCTCCCCCCTCCCCCAATCCCCTGGAAACCACTGATCTTTTGACTAGCCCTTGAGTTTTGCCTTTCCTAGAATCTCACCTAGTTGGGAATCATATTCAGGTTGTTTTTTTTCAACCACTTCACCCCACTACCTCCCTCGGACGCAGGAAATATATAGCGATGGCAAGAGCCCAGCTCGCCTAACTCTAAATGTGCTGCTGTTTCCACACCTCCGCTGCCCACCTCTTGGCTGGCTGGCCGTGTCTCCTGTGCAGCGCCACGGAGCTGGGCCTGCGCCCACCCTCGCTTTCCCTCCCTGCATACTCCTCCCTGGAAACCAGCTCAGTCCTCTCACCTGGTTGGTGTGTGCACAGCCCGCGTCAAGATTGGCTTGTGCAACCGCAGAGGGCAGGGGCCCTGTGTGCCCATATGGTCTGTGGTGGCTAATGCCCTGGGGGTGTAGGATCCATGCTGCAGGATAAAAGTCAAGCCCCACCTCCACCCCCGCTCTACTCAATTCCACCATACCACGTACAGGAGGGAGTGGCCCCTGTGCCCCCAGCTGCCCACTCAAAGAGAGAAAGGGGGCAGGCTGTTACTTCTGGTTTTGTAGTGAGCAAGAACTAAAGTAGGAAATCCAGTCCTTGTTCCACTTTGGGGGGCGGGGGGCAGGCAGAGTGAGCTGCTTGGCTTCTGTGGGCAGGTGAGATTTTTCCTTCCTGGGCAACCTTCTCCAACCATCA
>NW_022111357.1:35187909-35190279 GCF_000313985.2 Echinops telfairi
AAAAGGAACTCAAGATAGAGCAGAGAACTTACATGTAAAACCTGGAACTATAAACATCGTCCAGGCAAAAATAGGAGAAAAAATAAAACGTCGAGACCCTACTACATGGCACAGACACACCATTTAACATAGCATGTAGCAGCAGGCAGAAAACAGACGCCTATTCATATTGCTAGATACCATCGAGTCAATTCCGGCTCATACGACCCTGGGCACGACAGAGGGAGACACTGCTGGCCCGAGCCGCGCTCCCCATTGCTCTTGTGTTCGAGCCCATTGCTCTTGTCAACCCAGCTTGTGGGGCTTTTCCCGCCTCTCTAGTTTACTCCCTACTTTACTAAGCATGATGTCCTTCTCCGGGGACCGGCCTCTCCTCCTGACCACATGTCCAAAGTATGTGAGACGAAGTCTCCCCATCCTTGCCCCTAAGGAGCGCTCTGGCCTGCCTTCTTCCGCGGCAGATGGGTTGGTGCTTTCCTCAGTCCGGGACACGCCCATCTTCTTCTCCAGCACCACCATTCGAGTGCATCGGTGCTGCTTCAGTCTTCTTTAGTCCCTGTCCGACTGTCCATGGACATGAGGCCATGGAAGAGGCCATGGCTTGGGGCAGGCACGCCTTCATCCTCAAAGTAACATCCTTGCCTTTCAACACTTTCGAGAGCTCTTGTGCAGCAGATTGACTCCATGCAGTGTGTCATTGGGTCTCTTGACTGCTGCTTCCGTGAGCATTGATTGTGGATCCAAGTAAGGCAAAATCCTTAGCGATGTCAACTTTTCTCCACTGATGACGATCAGTTGACCCAGTTGTGATGATTTTGGTTTTCTTCCCATTGAGCTGTAATCCACACTGATGGCTACAATCCTTGATCTTCATCAACAAGGATCTCAAGTCCTCCTCACTTTCCGCAACAAGGTTGTGTCATCTGCACATCACAGGCTGTTCATCAGCCTTCCTCCCATCCTGATGCCACCCTCTTCTTCATATAATCCAGCCCTCTATTTGTTCAGCATACAATCGAACACACAGTGAGAGGACCCTGACATGACATCTTTCCTGATTTCCAGCCATCTGCTTCTCAATCACGTACAAGTTCCGAAGTGCTCTGGAGTTCCCATTCTCCTCAAGGCTATCTATAGTTTGCTATGATCCTCAAAATTGGCATAGTCAAGGAAACACAAGTAAACATCTTTCTGGTATTCTCTATGTTGAGCCAAGATCCATCTGACATCAGCAATGATGTCCCTTGCTCCATGTCCTCTTCTGAGTCCAACCTGAACCTCTGACTCCCTGTCAATGTACTCTTGCCACTGTTGTTGGCGATCTTCAGCAAACATTTCCTTGCATGTGATATTAATGAGATTGTTCTACAATTTGAGCATTCTGCTGGGTCACCTTTCTTTGGCATGAGTACAGATATGGATCTCTTCCAGTCAGTTGGTTGACTGTCTTCCAGATTTCCTGACTTAGAGGAGTGAGTGCTTCCAGGGCTTCATCAGCTTGTTGAAACACTTCAATTGGTATTCTACCAATTCCTGGAGTTTTTGTTGTTATTGTTGTTGTTGTTGTTGTTTTGGCTAATGCGTTCAATACAGCTTGGACTTCTTCCTTCAGTATTATTGGTTCTTGATCATATGCTAGACACACTGTGTGCATCAAAAGACAGGAGAACCCCCAGACTGGGAAAATATTTTGGGGCAATGACAAATTGGACAAGGAAGGGATTCATCTCTAAAATCTATAGAAAACTTTCACACCTCACCAAGATGACTAACTCAATTAAAAATTGCATGACACAAACAGTTAATGGACCAAAGAAGACATTCAACCGGCCAACAAAGACAGGAAGGGGGAAAAAAAGGAAGAAATGCTCACAACCCCTGGCCGTAAGAGAGATGAAAATCAGGACTATGATGAGATAGTACATCTTCCTAGCATCTATCGCAAAGGTCAACAACACAGGAAATAATAAATGCTGGGGGAGGAGGGGTGCAGAGAGACTGGAGCACTCACCCATGGCTGATGGGACTGTGGAAAGCAGGCTGGCACTGCCTCCAAGAACTGGGACTAAGAGCACCACGTGGCCCAGCAATTCCTCTCCTGGGGACATATGCTGGAGTGAAAGGCCCTGTAGCAGGGACAGCTGGATACACACCCATGCTCATTGGAGCACCGTCACAACAGCAAGGAGACGCAGACAGCACAGACGTCCATTGGTGGAAGAATGGCTAAACACATGATGGAGGGGACCCAAAGCCCATCTGTAGGCAACTGGACATCCCTTAGGGAAGGGTTGTGGGGAGGAGATGAGCCAGCCAGGGTGCAGTGTAGCAACAATGAAGCATACAACTTCCCTCTAGTTCCTAAATGTG
>NW_022111357.1:35191006-35192780 GCF_000313985.2 Echinops telfairi
TTTAAAGAAAAAATAAAATGTAACACTGGGGCCCAAATCAACAGCTGCATCCAAGAAGCCACCACAAAAATGTGAGACCCCTGATAAGACTGGGCTGAGACCTGACTGACTCCCCAAAACTAGCCAAGCCACCTAAAGCGTGGAGAGACCCGATAAGATTTGACTGGGACAGTGAATACGTACGTCAAATAGCTAGCCAAAATGTCCATTTAAACCCGGGTAGAGACACTGACTTTCAGAGAGCTAAGAGCCTAGGAGACATCATCTCCTGCTCTCTCCAACTCTACCTGGGGTGAGTACACCAATCAGGCAATGCTGATTGGGACTATGGTGCTATTATGAAATGTGTGAGGAGTGTTGTTATTCTGCCCTTATGCTCATAGTTGTTTGCCCTTAGTGGTTTGAGTAATATTTTAGATTGTTTGGTGTTTGCAGTGAATAAACCGAGCATTCGAAAATGTCTAAGAGCGTTAAGTAATTATTGATCGCGCCGCTTGTGACAACACCAGGAGATGTTAACGAATAATGGCGAGTCTGGGAAACCCCTGGGGACGTGGATGGCGAGTGACATTGTCCACCATCAAAAGACAAATATTGTCTGAGACCACGAACGTAAAAGAAGAAAAGGTTTTCACACTTAAAGAAGCGGGCGTTGGTGGTTCCTAGGAGCTTGTGGGTGGAGGGAGGAAGGTGAAGGGGAGACAGGGGTTAACTTGGGGAGGGGAAGACAGCAGTGAACAAGAGATGAGCAAAGAATCCTGGGAACAGGACGTGGCATGGGGGTTTGCTGAGTTGCTGACTATAAACGGATGGTCTTCTCGGTAAACCTTGGGGTCTGGTTGTCGTGGGTAGTGGTCAGCTCTCGGTAAGCTGCCACGCGCTCCCGGTGCCTCCAGGCACAGGGGCATGAGCGCTCCCTGGTCTTGCACCGTCCACCCCACAATCAGTTTAGTGTGATCCATGGGGCGGGGAGGGGGCGGGGCTGGTTTTCATTGGCTGATTTTTACTCCTGGCCTTGCTTCCTAGACCTTAAGGGGGTAAAAAAAATCTTATTTTTCCTGGAAGATTCGTGGAAACCTGTTCAGAATCATAGCAGCACACACGTTGAGGTGGCTGCACATGAGGCAAATTGGCCCCCAAAGCCAGGCAGGATCTCTCGGATGGAAGGGGAGAAGTACCCCTGCACCACCATTTCCCCTCCTACTAATGATCCCTCGGGCAGCAGCGCAATGGCTGGGCTGGCCACCCATGAGCCAAACAAAGCCAGGCCCGGCTAGCTCCTTTCAGTTTGGGGGCTCCCAGGTGCCTTGGGCTGGGATTTTAGTACTTCGGGCATCCGTGCCTCACTACCGGCTCATTGGGGCCCTACAGGGCGGAGTAGAAATGCACCGCAGGGTTCCACCGGCTGTCATCTCAACAGACATCAACTGCCGCACCTTTCTCCGGAGGAGCAGTTGGCCAGGTTTGATCCTCTGTTAGCAGCAAGGGGCCTCTAACCACGGAACCACCAGGGCTCCTTAACGACTTCAGGAGTTTGGAATCAGCTGGTAGAATCATAACCTTCTCCCGCAGCAGCTCTAACGCGGGGTTCTTCCCAAACACGCCATTAGCAGAGTGGTTGTAATGACTGCTTACGGCCCCCAGCTCGGTTTTGCCAGCACTCCCGGCACTCGCTGTGCAAAATAGTAATAACTCGGCCACCTGAGAGCGGTTCCGCAGCTCCCCGCCGCTGGCCAAGAGCTGTCCAGCACGGGATCTCACTTCTCCCTCGGCA
>NW_022111357.1:35194251-35195741 GCF_000313985.2 Echinops telfairi
CAGTGGTTAGCAGCCAACTCCTTTAACCCCCACACCACCCAGGGACTCATCTTTAGGCATGATTCAGAGAGCCATTGTAGTTAAGAGTCATCCTCAAAGGTGCAGCGTTCTGGAACAGCTCCATCTCCAGTCTCAGTTGGTTGACTATGCCCCTGTGTTCAAAAGCTCTCGGCTCCCTTGCCCAGTGGACAAAGCTGCCTCTTGTCCTCGAGACTCTGCTGGCCTAAGCTGGCATCTCCTCTGTGCTGCTCGTCCGCAGCACCGAGCTCAGAGCAGGGGAAGCTCCGTTCTCTGCTCTCTCCCTGGCAAGAATCCGATCGAGTCCCATCTCAGGGTCATTTCCAGGATGCAGGAATCCATCCCGTGGAGACCTTTCCAAGGTGCCACTATGGGGAGGCTTTTGTCAGAGGACGAGAACCCGAGTTCCTTGGCTCCCTTTGGTTTCGAGGTGCTCCGGCTGAGCTCCGCTGCTGGACCAGCGCTCGGGGGGAAATCGTCTTGGATGAGCTCACCAGCCAGCTGCAGACCCACCTGCAGCGGAACCATTTTGATTTCTCTCTTTGTTTCCTTAGGGGACAGTAAGGGTGAGGAGATAGGAGAGCCCAATTTCAGACACCCAGGAGCTTTTGTTTGTGTTTTTAATAGAACCAAATACATTTAAAATTCCCTCCTGACAGAGTAATAAGAGAGCCCGTAGACTGGGAAAACACCTTTAGCAGTGACACATCAGACAAAGGCCTATTACTAAAGTCTACAATACTCTGCTAGCTTACAATAAGAAAAAAACCCCAATTGCCCACCGAGGGGTGGGCAAAGGGCCTGAACAGAAGTTTCACAAGGGCAGAAATCCAAATGGCCAACCAACATAAGAGAGAAAATGTTCCCGATCAATAGCCATGAGAGAAATGCAAATTAAAACAACTATGAGATACCACCTAACACCCTCACAGATAGTCCAATTCGAAAAATCAGAAAACAACAAGTGTTGGAGTGGCTGTGGGAAGATAGAAATGCTTGTCCACTGCTGGTGGATCTGTAGGTATGTACAGCAATTACAGAAATCAATTGGGCGATATCTAAAACAGATGGAAATTGAGCTACCATACAACCCAGCAATCCCCCTACTGGGCATATACCCAGAAGAGGCAAGAAACAAACCACAGCTAGACATCTGTGCTCCAATGTTCATCACGGCACAGTTCACAATTGCAAGGAGTTGGAAGCAATGCAAATTTCCATCAACGGACAAATGGATAAAAAAACTGTGGTACCTATATACCATGGAGTACTACGCATCCCTAAAAAAGCAGTGATGAGCGCATGAAGCACATCGCCTCATGGGAAGAACTGGAGGAAATTATGCTAAGCGAAGTAAGCCAAGCACAAAAGGACAAGTACAACATGGGTCTGCTGAGGGAAGCTTTAAAAAAATGCAAAAGGGGCATAGGGAAAAAGCTACTGTATACAAACATTCCTGGGGTGAGGTCCAG
>NW_022111357.1:35201822-35204141 GCF_000313985.2 Echinops telfairi
AATTTATAAATTATCAAGGGTTCATGAGGGAGGGACGAGGGCAGGGAGAGAAAAAATGAGGAGCTGATACCAAGAGCTCAAGTAGAAAGAAAATGCTTTGAAAATTATGATGGCAACATATGTACAAATGTGCCTGACACAATGGATGGATAGATGGATTGAGATGAGAGCTGTAAGAGCCCCCAATAAAATAATTTTTAAAAAGTTCCCTCATGACACCAGCAGGTTGATTCCAAGCATGGTTCTGAGATTACACCTTCTGGTGCTATGTTTTGTAAATCTAGAAGGCCCATGAAAACCTACTGGGAGCATCGTGTTCCCCTCGAATTGCGATCTCCATGAGACAAACTAACACAGTCCATTTAATCACTGAGAATATACAGTCAAGTGGTCCCCAGGTTACCAACGAGATCCGGTCCCAAGTGTGTCTTAAATCCAATTTATACATAAGTGGGATTAGGTGAGGAGCCCTGGTGGCATAATGGTTACGAGTTGGGCAGCTAACTGTGAGGTTAGCAATTTGAAACCATCAGCATCTCTGAGGGAGAAAAATGAGACTTTCTACTCCCATGAACAGTTACAGTCTCCGAAACCCACAGGGGCGGTTCTACACCCTCCTGTAGGGTCACTATGAGTTCGAGTGACAGTGAGCGTGGTTTTGAGTTTTGGAGGATTAGGTGACTAAACGTTCTTAATGAGCGTTTGGAGCTCTAGGAGGCCTGGTGGTACAGTGAATTACACGCTGGGCTTCTAACCACAAGGTCTGCAGATCAAATGCATCCGCTGCTGTGTGGGAGAGAGATGAGGCTGCGGGCTCCAATAAAGGTTTACAATCCCAGAAACCCTGGGGCACGTGTACTCCACCCTCCAGGGCTGCTATGAGCCCCAGAAGAGGCTTGATGCCGAGGTTTTGTGGGTTGTGGAAAGCTTGGCGGTTTGACTTGACCGGCCACTCCACGGGAGAAAGCTGAGGTTGTCCATTCCCCTGACGAGGGCACCCTGGGAAGCACTGTGGGGCAGTCCTACTCTGTCCAATGGGGGCTCTAGGCGTCGGAATGAACTGTGGGTTTTGGTTTAGTGCAGTGGTTCTCAACCTATGGGTCGAGACCCCTTTGGGGGGGTTGAATGACCCTTTCACAGGGGTGGCCCGATTCATCACAGTAGCAAAATGACAGTGATGAAGTAGCAACGAAAATAATTTTATGGTTGGGGGTCACCACCACAGGAGGACCTGTATGAAAGGGTCGAGGCATTAGGAAAGTTGAGAACCACTGGTTTAGTACAAGAAAGGGTTAGAAGATTTTTCAATGACTTACAAGCTTCAGTGCACGATGTGAAAGTGATCTTGAGGAAGAATGTGTTTCAAATAGGGGTTGGTTCCATCATTTCCCCCTTTGGGGACCCATGTCACTACTCTCCTAAATCAGTCCTCTGCTCCACCCCCAGAGTGACCCATTCTCCCCAGCCTCCCAGACTGCCCACTTGGCCCCATGGACCCTCTAACCCCAGCCAGCTGAGCTCAGACTGCAAGCATGGCCCAGGACACTCATTTGGCAGTGAGTCACCTTTGATGTCTTCCAGCACAGTCTGCGTAATTAACATTTGATTGTTAGTTAACTTTCTGCTGCAAGGTGTCTCCTCTCCCTAAGGAGATATCCTCCGGGGCAGCTCCTTCTTTTTATAGTAGTCGTCTTCATCCGGAAGCCACATCGTCTTTCTGACTTAGTTTCCCTAGCTGCAAGGCAGAGCCAATCACGGCCTCTCACGGACACAGTGCCTGGCACCCAGTGCTCATCCGCAGCCAGTCCTTTCCACTAGTGTGGGAGGCAGTCCCAGGGGCTGCGGCCACCCACTGAGAGGAGGACGTGTCTCATCTCCCCCAAGGGTCCACCTGAGTGAGTCTTCGGTACGAGGTTGGAGCTCATTTCTAAGGACCATCCATCAGCAGCACACTGGGGGCGTTAGCAAAAGCGCGCCTTTAAAGGGCTATGGAGGAATCTTGGGTTATAAATTCAGGATGGGCTCCTTGGGTGCAGCAGGCAAGCCCCTTCTCTGCGCTAGTCGGACCGCGAGGCCTGAGCTCCGCAATCACGACTGTTTACCAGGCGCATCCGCTGGCCCTGGTCCCTTGGACACCTGGCACGACCGCGCCAGTTCCGTCCATCACCTCCTCTGGGCACAGAGGACACGGAGGCGCGGGCGCGCCGAGCGGTCCGGGTGTGGGGCTGCGGGACGAGTCCTGCAGGTGAGCGCAGTGCGGCTCGGCGCCCCAGGTGCCGCTCGGCGCCCCGTCCCTGGAGGCCGGGGTCGCGCGTGGGC
>NW_022111357.1:35205313-35211056 GCF_000313985.2 Echinops telfairi
CCCCAGAAACGGGCCACCGACCACCCCGCCGATCCCTCGGGGTTTGCAGCGCCGACCTGGTTGTGTAGGTACCTGGCCAGGAAAAGATAACCTTGGGGAATCGACTATGTATTTATTTTACTTTCCGCCGCTTGACCTTTTAAACGTTACACGCTTTCTGATATTGATTGATCTTGCCAACGAAAAGCTTACGCATTGCAGGTGGCTGCTTCCGAAGGAATCTTGGAATCGTCAACATTTTCCTTTCTCCTTGGAGCAAAGTAATCTAACGTGTAGAGTCTTTGAATCTAGTCGTAGGATTTAGCATGGATCAGTTTATCCGGAGGGAGCGGGGGAGGACGTTGACCGAGGAGTCTGGAGATGCTGACCACATTTCCGTTTCGCCATATAAAATCATCTTTTCTCCTTGGTACGGTATTGAGACCAGGATGGTGTTCACCAGTTAGGAGTGGAAGAGGCAGAATGCACCTTTTGTTCCTTGTTCCTTTCTCAACAACAAGGGTGATAAACTTTGAATACTATGTTCATCTCCTTCCCAAAACTGTCTAATGTAGCTGTCTAATGTTGCTCTGTGTACAATGTGCGATTTAAAAGTTACATCAGGCTAAGTGAAGAAAATGTTCGTTCATTGGTGAGCTGGAGGTCTGACAAGTCCAGCACAGCCGAGAACAAAAGCCTGTAATGTGTCAAAGTTTTTGCCTTGTCTTGAGAAAAACCCACACATTTTAAAAATATGTGCTTGGATGGGGTATTTTGGGAATAGTCCCAGTGTATTCAGTTTAGTCAGTGATAACATTTCCTGTTAAAATCCCTGTTTTCTTAAGTTTGTCTCTTCATCCACCTTGGCTATTCACGATTGAATTACTTGGCACACGTAAGACAGCACGCGCTTCAACTGAGGACTATGAAATCTTAGGTGAGGCCTGGCGCCTTTGTGATTGACCCAACTTTCTCTAAGCTTTGCTTGGTGCCCTTGTGGTACCAGGGTTCTTAGACTTCCAAGTTAAAAATACATTTTTAACATCAGCTATTCTGTTAGATCTGTTGGTGTGTTTTTCTGCTTGCCAGTTAGAAGATGCCTTGCTAATATTCATTTGAAATGCTAAATCGAGGGATCACATTTTGAAATGTTACAAATGAATTTTTAATTTAAACAGGCGACTTGAGATACTTTCTGTGGGCTCAGTTTGAAAGATGATTGTTTCAAGTAATAATTGGAGGCTGTTATTTTATCGGGGCTAGAAATATCTCACAGTCTGAAGGGCTTTTGATGCTCTGGCGACCTGCAGTAATTATTAATGGCATAAAATGTCAAGTCAAGCAAACGCTTTGGAGAACGATCCTGGCTGAGAGTTGGATGCCCTGTGTGCAGACAGCTTGCTTTCTCTCCATCGAAGCCAGTGACCAGGAAATAGCAGATTCAAGTTCAGGGCATAGGAATCTGCCTTTCCCTGCCCCAAGCTTTCTTTTTCCCACAGCCTTTTCCGTTCTAACTCTCGTGGCTTACATTTTGTGTGTAGATGCTTCCAGAAGGGAAGGCTTCCTAAAAAATCCACGCCATTCGTAGGTGTGTCGCACCAGCCCCATTGTCCTTGTCAGCCAGTGCTTCCATCACACCAGTAGGAGACTGGAAATCCAAACTCAGGGTGCCAGGTGTAGGGGAAGGTGCTCTGGGTTGCTCTGGGCTCTAGGGGAAGATCCTCGTCTCTCTCCAGCTTCTATTCCTGGGATTCTTGTCGGTCACGTGGCCTCTTTCCCTCTGTGCCAGCTTGGCTGCTTCATCTTCGACTTTCTCTCCCCAAAGAGAATGATTTAAAAGACACCCCACACAACTGCCACGTGGCCTTCACAAAACCCATCCCCAAATGGAATTTCAACCACAGAACTTGCTACCCTTGTTTGGGTGGCACGCAGGTTGGTCTGTACGACCAGCCATGGCCAGGCATGCAGTACATGCCGAGAGGATGACTGGCACCATGCTTCTCTGTGGGCACCATGTTATTTGTACATCGAGATACTTGCCTGACTGATCATGCTCCTATACTTAAAAATCAAACAGAAACCACGACAGAGGGTTGTGACAAGCTCCAGTCTGCAGTCTATAAGAGCGCTTTCTCCAAGGTTCTGGTCTACCGATGGCAGTGTTAGGGCTTAGGGGTCATAAACACATCAGAACCCATCTTTTAAAGACACGGGGTCTGTGGCTACCGCTCTGAATCCACTTTAAAAAAAAATTGTTTTTTCAGAAGGGGAAGGTGGGGGAGAAAGGGAGAACCAATCACAATGATCTACATATAACCCCCTCCCAGGGGGACGGACAACAGAAAAGTGGGTAAAGGGAGACACCGTCAATGGAAGACATGAAAAAAATAATAATAATTTATAAATTATCAAGGGTTCATGAGGGAGGGAGGGAAAAATGAGGAGCTGATACCAAGGGCTCAATTGGAAAAGAAAAGGTTTTGAAATCGAGGATGGCAACAAATTACAAATGTGCTTGACAGAATGGATGTATGTATGGATTGTGATAAGAGCTGTATAAACCTCCAATAAAATAATTAGATTAAAAAAGAAAAAAAAATTTTGCCCCAATTCCGTTTTCTTGGAAAACGGTCCTTGATTTCCAGAGGTAGCCAAGGAAGAAAGTCACTTGCATGTCCCCCCCAATCCAAGCCCATTGCTATGGATTCTGACTCTTAGTGACCCCCCCGAGGACGGTAGAACTGCCCCTGTGGGTTTCTGAGACTGTAACTCTTTACAGGAGTAGAAAGCGTCATAGGCTTCAATGTTGTTACTTCACGTAGCACTTTTCTTGCTGATAGGACTTATTTCACAAGCAAGGCGGGTCACTCCTTAGAAACAGTGAAACAGTGCTGGTTTGTTCAGCCCTAGAACTGTCAAACTCGTCGGAAACGGTCGTCTGTTGGTTGCAATGCTGCTTTGAGGAGGAGGAACACTACAGCCGATGTCAGAGGAATCCCTTCTCAGAAGGCAGGTGACGGGGTCTCATGCTGTCCCTGATCTGTGTTGCCGCTGTTCAACTTTTGAGCCAAAAGAGAAGGGCACAACTCATATTTCTGTTTCAGGGATGAGGACCCGGAGCAGTAAGTGAAAGTTACATGAAATAAGCAAGAATTAGATTTAGGCTATAATTTCATGACAAGTCGTCTTAGGACCGGGTTGCGTTTATTAAACGAGTTCTTAGTGTTTAAAACGAGGATCCTGAGACATGTTAAGATCTCAAAACATTCAAAATGAATTCTTAATTGATTTTTAAGATAGGAGAATGTCATTTGTTGAGTGGTTTTCATTTGTTCTAAGAGTTGAGACAAAACAAACCCATTTGAGTGAATTCTGACTTGTGGAACTGAGCTCCTTCAAGTGGTAGAACCCCTTCAAGTTTTCTCGCCTGCCCTCCCTAAGGAGGCGGAGCTGCGAAGAGGGCTGGACCAACCAGTGGTTAGGTTAGGAGGCCAGCGCATACCGTTGGAGCCAGGAAGCCTGCCGGAACCAAAACCCCCAAACCAAACTCACTTGCCACCCAGCGTCACCTGTGGTGTAGCTTGGAGCAGAGTTACTGGGGGAAATGTGCCGCTGTAATGAGTTCAAGATGTCAATTGGCTCTAAAATAAAGATTTCAGTGTAGAGATTGAAGATGGATTCAAGAGAGGTGGAAAGAATGTATGCTGTGCGTGCTTTTGCGCTGCGACACACGCCTGAGAGTGACAGTTTGTTCTCAAAAGAGGGTGTGCACAGGGAAGAGAGAGGAGCCCACCTATAGATGGTGTTGCTAAGGCTTTAACTTTCCTCCACTTCCAGCCCACGAGCCCCAGTAAGAAATGCTGTGGTCCTGGCTTCTGTTTGTCTTGTCCACCTTTTGGGGTTTTGCCTTTCAGCCGCCTGTTTTCGACCAACCTGATCCTCTTGTGATAAGAGACCCATTGAGCTGGCCACTTTTCTGGTCTTCAATGAATGCCTTATTTAGGGCAGAAGAAGAGACAGCCCCCTCCCCCTTCTCGCTCTTACTTTTCAATAGCAGTTTTAGTGACATAATTGACATAGTACAAAAGTCACCCTTGTAGGGTACGTATGCAGTTCAGTGGTCTTCAATATATTCACAAGGCTGTGTAACTATCCTCCCCAGTCACGTCCACTGCGGTAGGGCCAAGTCCAGCATAGTCTCTAGGACGCAATTGAACTGCCCTATAGTTAGCCAAGGCTATAGATCTTTCCAGAAGCAGACTCTGCCGGATCTTCTCTTGCAGAGTGGCTGATAGGTTCAAACCACCGACCTTCTAGTTAGCAGCATTTTCATCATCCCCACGAGAAACCCCAGACCTATTAGTAGTCATTCCCATTTCCTCTCCCCCAGCCCTCAGTGACTACGTGTCTGCTTTGTTTCCATGGATTTACTAATTCTGGATATTTCAGGTAAAAACAGGTGATACACTGTGTTGTGTGTGTGTGTGTGTGTGTGTGACTGGCTTCTTTCACCTAACCTAATGTGTTCAAGGTTCATCTGTGTTGTATCATCTATCAGGACTGTGTGTGTGTGTGCGCGCCCAGACCATATTCCATGGCAGGGACATTCAATTGTATCTTACCCCCAAAATATGTTTAAAATTCTAGCCACTATGCCTGTGGTTCTAACCCCCTTGGGGAATGGATTATCTTTGCTGCATTAATGAACAGGATTAATGTTAGGAAGTATATTGAGTCATCTTTTGCGATGTCATTGTTAACAGGCATGCCCAACTCATACAAGAGAATGAAACACCGTTCAGTCTAGCACCATCTTCATACTCAATGCTTTGTGTAGCTCATTGTCGCAGCCACTGTCAGCCCATCTCATGGAAGGGCTTCCTGTTTTTCACGGGTCCCCAGTCTTGACCAGCCTGATTGCCTCTCCCATAGCATGTGCAGTCTAGAGGTTTTGAGATAGAGAAGGGATTAAACAAGCAAGTTGAAAAGCAAGGTGGGGGACGAAAGATGCCAAGCCAGATGAAGCCCACCCAGGAGCAGAAGCTGAAAAGACAAGGACCTTTGTCCCGAGCTGACCCAGGCAGGAAACCATCCCCTAGAGCCCTGATTTTGTACTTTGAGCTTCTTAAACTGTGAGACCACCTACCTGCCGTGTTGTTGCATTGTGGTGGCCAGTGTGTCCCTGTGGTGCCAGACCACGTGCTCTATAGCACCAGCCTTTCCAGTACCAGCAAGGCCGTCTCGAGTGGACAGGCTTCAGCAGAGCTTTCAGGACGAAGATTGGGAAGGAGGAACTGGCGATTAACTTCTGGAAAAGCGGGTGAGTGCAAGCCTCGTGAGTAGCAGCCGAGCCCTGGTGCTGGAAGGCTCTCAGAGTCCGACTTGGGAAGAACTGCCTCCCTAAAGTGAACATCAGCTTTCTGATGGGAATGTTGTGGTGAGGGGCCTCACGTCAGCGCTGACGCACAGGGACCCTGGGTACCACGGAGTGACACACCACACCACCCGGCCCTGCACCGTCCCGTCCTCCTCGTCGTTACGTTTGAGCCCGTTGTCGCAGCTGCTGTGTGAATCCTTCTCATTGAGGGCCTCCCTGGTGTGGCTGCCCTTCTGTTCCCGAAACGTGCCCTTCTCCAGGGCCTAGTCTCTCCCGATCACGTGTCCAAAGTACGCGAGACCGAGTCCCACCGTCCTTGCCTCTAAGATCCGTTGGTTCTTTTGGCAGTCCATGGTACTTTGCATATTCTTTGCCAACACCACA
>NW_022111357.1:35212598-35220045 GCF_000313985.2 Echinops telfairi
TTTATTAAACTTGCAGTCAAGATACGTTATTAATTATTGGTGATTGGATTGTAGAAGTTGGAAAAAAGAAGGACTAGTAGTTAGAAAATAGTGTCTTGGTGGTAGAAATTATGTGAGATTGCGTGACAGCTTTGCAAGACCAGTTATTTATTCATTGCAAGTACCTATTTTCAACAAAACAAATAGCAACTTTAGCAGAACCTTACCAGATGGGGTACATAGGAGTGGAATTGACCACATCTGTGGGAAGAAATGGTGGGATCTCTCAGTATCCCCGGTCAGAACAAGGCCAGGGGCTGACCGTGGGACGGATCGACACGTGCTCATAAGCAAGGTGGAGTTGGAAAAGGGTAGAAAGTCTATGAGAATCAGTAGAAACCATCTCAAGAGTAAATTTGACACACTGAGCATGAAGGACCAAAGACTTGGAAGCCAGGGGGTGACAGCATACAGGAAAAATGCAAAAGGTCATCAAAAAGACAGGAAAGAATGGTCAAAATGAATATCAGAGGAAGAAACGGAAATGTGTTTTTGAATTTAGAGTAGCTAAAGCAAATGGGAGAAGCGATGAAGTAAAAGTTGAAGAAAACGTTTCAAAGGACAGCTCAAAAAGATGAAGTATGATAACGATGTGCAAAAACCAACAGGGAAGAACTTGGTTGACATTTCTCAAGCTGAAAGAATTGAAGAAAAATTCAAGTCTTGAACTGCAAGTTTGAAGGATTCTGCCGGCAAAATACTGAATGATTCAGAAAGCACCCAAAGAAGATGGAAGGAATGCATAGTCACTGTACCAAAAATAATTGATGTTTAACCATTTCAGGAGGTGGCTTATGATAAGTAATGATAGTACAGAAGTCCAACTTCACTGATGACACTGGGGAGTGGGGGGGGATAAGGCTAAAGAATCGGTAAGATACCAATTAGGATGTTTGAGCAAATGGATGTAGCACTGGAGGTGCTTGTCTTTGTCAAGAAATTTGGAAGCCTTACAAATCCGGCTAGACCAGATCATGTACACTGGTACAGAAAGGAACTGGAAACACAGGGAATCCACAGCGGATGATCCCTTCAGGACCAGTGGTGTGAGTGGTGATACCGGGAGGGTGGAAGGAGGGTAGGTTAGAAAGGGGGAACCGATTACAAGGATCTACATGTAACCTCCTCCCTGGGGGACGGACAACAGAAAAGTGGGTGAAGGGAGATGTTGGACAGGGCAAGAATTGACAAAATAATAATTTATAAATTATCAAGGGTTCATGAGGTAGTGGGGAGCGAGGAGGGAGGGGGGAAATGAGCTGATGCCAGGGGCTTAGGGGGAGAGCAGATGTTTTGAGAAAAATGAGGGCAATGAATGTACACATGTGCTTTATACAATTTGATGTATGTATGGATTGCGATAAGAGTTGTATGAGCCCCTAATAAAAATATTTTTTAAAAAAAGAACTTTGGAAGACAGGTATGTGGGCAACTGACCAGGAGAGATCCACATTTGTGTCCATTCCAAAGAAAGGTGATTCAACGGAACGTGGAAATTATTCAACATTATCTTAATGTCACAAGTAAAATTTCGCCAAAGGTCATTCAAAAACAGTTACAGCAGTACAGTACACTGACAGAACTGCCAGGAATTTAAGTGAATTAATAAAAGGACATGAAACTAAGGCTATATGGCTGATGTAAGGTGGATCTTGGCTGAAAGGAGAGACTACCAGAAAATTGTTTACTTGTGTTTTATTGGCTATTGATCGCATGGATAGTGAAATTATAGATAACCTCTCCAAGTGAGTTCTAGAACATGTAAATGGTGCTCATGTGGAACCTCACGTAGATGAAGATGCATTCATTTGAACAGAACAGGAGATTCTGTACGGTTTAAAATCAGGAAAGTGTGCGTTGGGGTTGAATCCTTGTACCATATTTATCCCACCTGTTTGCTAAGCAAATAATATTGGGAACTAGACTACAGGAGGGACACCGCCTCAGGATGGGAGGAAGACTTGTTAACCACCTCTGATAGGCAGGTAATGGGATCTTGCTTGCTGAAATTAAAGAGGACTTGAAGCACTTACCAGATGGTGAAGATCAAAGACAGCAGCCTCCTGGTTTGAATTACACCTCAACGTAAAGCAAAACAAAGCCTCCCCTCTGGACCGGTGAGCAACATGACACGTGGAGGAAGGGTTGCAGTTATCAAGGCTTTCGCTTTACTGGGATCTTTGACCCATGGAGGCAGGAGGCAAGACACCAAATGACATTGCATCGTGCAGATCTGTAGAAGAGTTTCTTTTTTGAAAGCAAAGATGTCACTGAGGACTGAGGTGCACTCGATCCAAGCCATGGTGTTTTCAGTAGTCCCATGTGCCTGTGACAGGTGGACCGTGAATAAGGAAGATGAAAGGAGAATTGATTCCCTTGGATTACGGAATTGGTGAAGAATATAGAATATGCCATGGCCTGCCAGGAGGACGGACAAATCCGTCTTGGAGGAAGGACGGCCAGAATGCCCCTTCGAAGTGAAGATAGTGGGGCTTTGTCTCATGCACTCTGGACAGGATGGGCCAGTCTTGGAGAAGGCCATGCATGCTTGGTAAAGCAGAGGTCAGCACACAAGAAGGAAGATCCTCAAGGAGGGTGGCTGGACACTGGCTGCCACAGTGGGCTCAAATATAGCCAAGATTGTGTGGGCGGAAGGGGGCCAGGTAGTGAGTGGTCTGCAGTGTCCTGTTGCACATGTGAGTTGCAGGGACTTGACAGCACCCAGCAGCAGCAGCAGCACAAGGTGGTTTGTTGATGTCTTAAGGCAGTGTTTCCTATGTGTGTCCCATGGCTTCGGAGGGGTGACTTGCAAAAAGGGGTGTGTTGGTCACCTGAGTTAGGAAATGCCATTAAACAAGTTTCGTGACCACAGGACCTGTTGGCGCCTTTAGCTTGCTGTTCTGCTGATAGCAGGCCAGGCGGGCGTGAGCACCATTTACCCAGCTCCCTCAGCCATGCATTCTTTCTCCTGGCACGCCTTTGGGCCCCAGTGTTCCAGAGAGCACCCTCAGGGAATGCTGCTCCTGGTCCCTGCCCTCGGACTGTGGTGAGTGCAGAATAGAAGGTGAGTTAAAATGACCCCAGGTAAATGCCTCGCCGAAATCACTCGTCTTAGCACTGTGGTGTATATCTACACCGATGATTTTCCCTTGCCTACGTTGTCCAAATTTTTGAAACAAACAAACAAACAAACAAACAAACAAACAAAAAACGTGAGCAAGAGGCGTTCATGGTGTACAGGGTATGCTACACCCATTCACCCAGTGTGACACAGTGCCATTCACCCAGCAAACATTTGTGCCAAGTACAGTGTGTGTAGTAATCCACGACAGAGATCTGTGTGAGGCTACAGAGATCTTGACTCGGCCACTCTTGGACAAAGTAGGTCTGCCCCCCAAGCGTTTCCAAGGCTGTGATATTTTGATAGGAGCGGAGCCCTGGGTCCCGTCTCCCTTGGAGCCCCTGGGGAGTGTGCAATCCAGTCTTCCATTAGTAACTGAAGGCTCAGCTGTGGCGCCACCAGGACTGCCTGCAGGGAACTGCGGAGCTCTGTTTAATTAACCAGGCCCATAGGGCATCCCTGAGCCCTGGTGGGAATAAGTCTTGGACTGCTGACAGCAGGGTCGTCAGTTCAAATCCGACAACCGGGCCTCTCCTGCTCCTTCCGCTCCCCAAGGCAAGTTACACTTTTGGACTAGGGAGAGAGACATGTAGGGATATGTCCAAGTCACTATAATTCGGGAAGTACATTTTCTTCATAAATCTGATCATTCTTTTTACTCCTGCAGCACCTTTCAACTGAACATCTCAGAAGTTTGCACATTATACTCAAATCCTAGTTTCCGGGTTGACAAGAACCACAGAACTTAACGAAGTTCCCCCTCTCTCAAAGCAGTGCTTAGCTGCCTCTGCCTCGCCTGGTCTTGTCTGCTGCGGCAGGTCTTCCTGCTGGCAGGCAGCCGTCATTGTTAGAAAGTGCTGCTTCTGGATCCCCACAGAACAAGTTGGGGCACTCTGGGAGGGCAGTGGACTAGTTAAAGTATGAGGCCCAGAGCTTAACTGCTGGCATTCAAAACCAGCTCTGCCACCCACCAGCCGTGTGTTAGCTCTCTGTGCCTCAGTTTCTTCATCTGTGAAATGGAGATAATGTTAGTATCTACCCACAGAGGGCTGTGAAGAGGATTAAACACATTTTGTGCAGTGTTTGATTAGGACCTGCTGGTCCAGTGGTTATGCACTGGGCTGAGGTCTACAAGGTCAGCAGTTCAAAGCCACCAGCTGCTCCGCAGGAGAAAGATGGGGCGCTCTACTCCCGGAAAAAGATACGATCTCAGAAATCCGCAGGAGCCAGTTCTACCCTGTCCTATCAGAGGGCTGCTGTGAACCGGAATCAGCTTGATGGCAGGGAGTTTTTTGAGTTTTCTAATAAACATCAAGTGTTTGTTATTTTATTAACTCGTTTCCGTATTAAAACCTTTTTCCCGAGATTTAAAGAGTTCCATACTTTGTCGTCACCTCTCCTCCCCAGCCCAACCTTTTACCTGTCAAAGCGAAACCTCTCCTGTTACTTCCCTTGTCCTTTTTGTACCGTGACTTCCAAGGTCTCTGCCAGCCGGCCTGCTTGTTTTCTTCCTGGGTTCCGCCAAGGTGACCCCATTGGCCTTTCAGACAGGGCAGACTAGACCTCCACAGGAATGTGGGGGAGCAGGGCATGGGCATAGCACCCCATGTGTCCCAACACTTCAGCAACCGTGTCACGCTAGTTTTATTTAACTTGGGCTCCCAAGTCTTTGTGACCCCTCCACAGCCCCAGCCATGCTGCTCATCTGCAAACTGGGTGCCTTCATCCCGGGTGCAAGGCTTCTCATCATCTTTGTTAAACTCCGCCTTGCTCCGTTTGGCCCCCCTTCCTTTCTGACTCCACATTCGTCAGATGTGCTGCTCACTCAGCTCCAGCTGGATGGGAACGCACGAGCCACTCGACTGAGCGTGGCCCCCCTGCAAGGTGGCCAGAGACTTCGTTCCACCCACACCCGTCTCCACGGCTTCGTTTCTTGATGACTCTTTGGGGTGGTCATTCACACCTCTCATTAACCCACCCATCTTCATCATCCAGTTGGGCTCACCCTCTTGTTCTTAGCCCCACAGAAACCTCCCCAAATGTCTGGCCAGCTCAGTTACACCATGGCCTCTTTGAAGCCACCAGTCGCTCTCGGGGAAAGATGAGACTTTCTACTCCTTTGAAAAGGTAACAGACTCAGAGGCCCACAGGGGCAGTTCCACCCTGCCCTGTGGGGTCCCTGTGAGTCACAGCTGATGTCTTCCCTCCCCCGCCACACCCAAGCTTTCTCGTGACTTTGCTAAGAACCCTCTCACAGATGCCTGCTCTGCTGGACAGGGTGGGACTGTCCCTGTGCGGTGATTAATGTGACTCGCTCCCGGTGGTGGCTTTTGCGAGAGTCTACAGGCACCAGAAGCCAGGGTGGGATGTGCCCACCATGAGTGCCAGGCTCCCTGACCCATCGCATGCGCCATCCACCTCCTGCTCATTTTGGAAATCCGGATGTCCGTGTGCTTGGCAAGTTCCGTCAAGCCCGTCCACCGTGTGGGGGCTAGCCATCCAAGTCTGCTTTCTCGGGGCCCGGGGACGGAGAACACCCGAAAGGACTGAGGGAGCTTGGGGCCGCTGCTTTTTCCCCTCCACACGGTCACCAGTGTCGGGCTCTCGCTGGCTCCTCCTCATGATCCCGCCCTTCCTGATAAAAGGTCAGCGTGCTTCCTGAGGGGTTCAGCGGCAAAATCAGGCTGAGCTGTTTATCATACGCATTACCCAGTGCTCACTCTGTAAACCGTGTGAGCCACACTGCTCTGGCTAGCCTGGGCATGACAGGGAAGTCAGGAGTAAAGGGGACAAGCGTGGGAAGACAAGGAGCATCTTGAGATCTTTTCCCCCCTCCCTGACGCGATCGTGGATGCATGGACAATGACAGTCAATTGATGGACGGTGGGGAGCAGCCGTTTACAGACTTTGCACTGATAGCGAATGTTGACAGGTCTCGAATAGCGTGCGGCCTTTTTTGGGGACTCTGTGATAAAGCTGTCCATTGTATATGAAGGTCAGGAGACTTGAAAAACAACACCCAGAACTTGGAAATCACCACTGGGCTATTATGTTACTGTTCAGGACAGCGCCCTGGCCTGTTTGAGTTCAAGACACATGTGGTGACGATAACAGACGAAAAAGGGCAAGCCTGGCCTGAGTTTCCTGATAACAGTGCAAAATAGGAACTTTAAGGCAGTCCTGGCCCGGCAGTTGGCCGCAGCCCTGATTCGACTGCCTTTGTCAGAGTTAATTGATAAGGCACGTGTACAAACCAGTCGATGCAGAATGGCCCCGGTAGCCGTCTGGCCTTGGATCGGTCCCTGCCGTGCTGGGAATTTAATTCTGCAAAATCATGTAAGTGTGTATGTGGAAGGGTTTTCCTGATCTGGCTTTTTGATGAAGGTCGACAGACATGTGTGAGACAGACATGTGAGAGGCTCTCCAGTGTTCCAGAAAGACTGTCCTTCACTCTGCTGGTGCCTGCACGCCTCACCTTAGTTCCTACTTTTATGTGGAATCATTGAAGTTGGTCAGAATGTGTGTATGTGATGATGTCAGAGCTCGGCTAACATCCCAAGCGAATCCAGACTGGGTGTGATCGGGCAGAGGCCAAGCATTCCTTCACTCTCTAAACCTTTGGCCAATTCTCACAGCCCTGTCTGTGCTGTAGCGCTGGTTCTCAGTTGCCTTTGACCATTCATTCATTCATTCATTCATTGCAACAGGCTTAAAGAACTCCCAGATTATACTCACAGTCTAGGGGGTTTATTAGGGAAGTGACAGGTTGCAATTGGAATCAGGAATGACTCAGAATACAGTTCTTTAGTTAGGACATCTGGGCTGTGTCTGCAGGCAAGCCTCTATTGTGACTCTCAGTCTTTCAGCTACTTGGTTTCTCGGGCTGTCAGCCTGGCCTCTGCTCTGCCCAGGCATGTGTTAACAGAACTTTAAAACTCTACTAATAAGTGCCCAGAGGCACTCCATTCCACCAGTAATTACGACTCAGACACAGAGGCACTCAGCGCTCCTGCTCTGTGGGTTGGCACACCCACTGTAGCCTCCTTGCACCACCAGCCAGGAATCCCACTGCACTTCAGTCCCTTGGTTCTGCTGATGCTGTTTCTCTGTTGCCCTTTCTGGCCGTCTTGTGTGGTCTGCAGTGTTACAGCTCTCTCCATATCCTGAGTTTAGGGGCTTCTCAGTACAGACCCTGGGTCCAAAGGACTCACTTAGCCAGCTCTTCTTGATGGTATTGAGGTCCTTTCTTTCTGCTTCTGGAATTGTTTTTTGGAAACCTGGTGGAAT
>NW_022111357.1:35223540-35228649 GCF_000313985.2 Echinops telfairi
CCCGTTGTTTTCTCCTCCAGATTGTTTATCAAGCCTATCTTATTTAGAAGACCTGCGGAGATAATAACATGCACAAAAACAAGACAGAGCAAAAACAAGCAACAATATACAACAAAACAACAACAACAAACCACTGACAAAGAACAAATCAAAACACAACAAGAAAGAAAAGCTTGTAGTTAGTTTAAGGACTGTTTGTTGGCCTTTAGGAGTGTTTTCCAGTACAGTCTGTTGGGGCGCCACGCCCTGGCCCCAAAGTCCACCTTCAGCATTCCCTGGGGATCTTGCCGGATGAGCTGATTTCACTTCAGTGGGGTGGCAGTGAGGGGTGAGGTGCTAAAACAAAAGCCAGGGCCAGTGGCTAGAACTGTTGGTGCCAATTAACAGCAGGGAGCGAAGGCAAACCCAGGCCCCACCCAGAGCAACTCTCCTACTTGGGGAGCAAACAGCAAGCCGGCAAGAATCCCAACTGTCGAAGAGAGTCAGAGTGAAATCTTCCCAGTCAGGCTGACCCCTGTGCCGCACACATGTGTCAGAATCCTCCAGGGTGGCACCAGGTGGCCACCTGGCATAGATGGTAGGGACGATGGAGCCTGGGTGGGTGAATTGAATTGAGGCATATTCTTTGCATTCTGTGGATTCATTCTCTTCTCTCAGATACTAATTTTAATAAATGGAGTCCCCCTCCCCCCATTTCCCACCTCTGCTCACCCCAGAGCTGAGCATCTCAGAAAGAAACATTCTCCCACTCTGTATCTCATCCCTCTCCTTTTCATTCCTCCTCACCCAACTGAGTTGTGAAGTCTTGATGCTCACGTGAGCAGCCACGGGGGGTGGAGGCGTGTGGATAGCATGAACAGCCCTCATCGGAGCCCCAAACGTGACCCAGCAGCTGGCCACCCCGGGCTCTGGGCGGGTGTGGCTGGCCTGCAGTGCGGCTTTCTCCCAGGCACTTGTATTTGGGCCTCACCTTTGGAGCATCCTGGGTCCTGGCCAGGGGCTTCTTCTGCCCCAGGGATATTGAGGCCAAGGGCTCACCTGCCGCAGCCAGGGCGTCACCTGCCAGGACCGGGCTCCAGCCCACGTGCTGAGGAGACCCCTGCCCCCTCCAGACCCTCCAGTGTGAGGCCCACCTGCGCAGCACAGCTCGCAGGTCTCCTTGGGCCCTTCTTCAGAGTCCTGCCTGGCCTTTCGCAGGTAGAAGCAGTGGGGCTGGTGGTCAGGAGGAACCAGTACTGTCCGTGTGGGCCCAGCACCAGAGCAGCTGCCACGGCACATTTGTGACACTAAAGAGAGGCTCTCAGCGACTCCATGTGACAGGCAGTGATGATGAGCAGAGCCTGTACATTGGACCCGCTAGTTGACAGACTGGGACCACGGCTAGTTTTATGGGGTGAATCTTAACATCAAAGAGCTGGTACTTGGCTGGAGAGGAAGGCGATACGAGACGGGGATTGTTAACCAAGGAGCCAGGGTGGTATAGTGGTTGGCACTTGACTGCCAACTGCGAAGTTGTGGAAGTTGGTAGTTGGAGTCCGCCCGGCAGCTCCAAGGGGAAAAGAGCTGGCGCTGCCTCCCATGACCGGAGCAGACTGGACACGCTTCCCGGCGGATCTTCTCTGACTCCAGGGTTGCCGTGAGTCCCAGCCCGTTCCACAGCACCGAGCTGTTTCCTTCCCAGCGAGGGAGTGCATCCATCTGGGGCTGCATGCCGGGAAAAGCGTGTACGTGTGAGATGAAGGGTCTCTGGGATATAACTGAATGGAGCAAACGAAAAGATCAGGGATCACTGGAGGGGCTCAGTGCCCTTGAGTTGATCCTGTTTCATGGCAGCGACCCTGTGGGTTTTTTGGACTGCCACTCTTTACAGGAGTAGACAGCCTTGTCTTTGTCTTGAGGGGCAGCTGGTGGTTTTGAACTGCCGACCTTGGGGTTGGCAACTCTGTGGGTAACCATGAGGACTCCAACAGGAGTGACTGGAGGTGGTCTTCTGCGTTTCCTGGTGCTGTTGGCACAGAAATGCTACAGTGTGGGCTGTACAAAGCAGTTCACGTTCGCAGCATTGAGGGGAGACCTCCACATTCCTAACGCACTGGCAAGAGGGGGAAATGCGCTCTCTGTTGCCTCTGGGGAGCAGCCCTTACTTCTGCCAGCTGTGTAGGCCCCCCCGCAGTCCTTGGCTCCTTGGCAGCCTCACATAGCAGCCCTCTCCCCTCCACCCGCTCTTTGGGCTTGGCTTCTGTGTCTCATTCACCTTTTCATGACTCATAAAGTGATGAGGTTCAGGACATACCTACCCTTTATGGATGATGGCCTCATTAGCCTGACAGAAAACATCCCCAAATGGGGCTGGGTAGGGATTTAGGGAATCTACGTAATTTTCTTGTTGTTGGGGTCGTTCAGTCAATTTTGACTCGGTGACTTCATGTGACTGCATCACGGGGTGGGGGGGAGCACTCGGTGAGTTAGAACTACCAGGTTTCTTCTTAGTGGCTGAGCAGACAGCTCTTGGACCACCAAGACTCTTACATGTATTTTGAGAGGACCTGGTTAGTGGTGTATGCTCAGAGCAAAGCTACTTAGAACCCTGATGTGAATGCACCTAGGGCTCTTACTTTAAAGACCAAGAAACCCACTGCTGTTGAGTCCAGTTTGATTCATAGGGACCCAATATATGGGATTTCTGAGACTAAATCTTTACGGGTGTAGATAACCTCATCATACTCCACAAAGAGTGGTTAGTGGGTTTGAACCACCAGCATTGACATTAGCAGCCTTATGCCCAACCCACAGCACCACGAAGACGCCGTCACTTAGCTGTAGAGACAATGCCAGCTCCTAGTGAGCCGAGGGGACAAGGCAGTACTGCCCCCCGGAGTTTCCAAGACTGAACTCTGTGGGAGCAGAAAGCCTCATCTTTCTCCCTGGGAATGGCTCATGGTTTCGAACACCTGACCTTGCAGTTAGCAGTCCAACGTGTAACCCTCTATGCCACCAGGCTCCTCTGAAGACTCCTTAGAGATACTCCTTCCTTCCTTCCATCCATCCACCCAATTTCTTTTTTCATCTTTCTAGTAAGAGTGCTTAGTTTAAATAACCTTTTGGGTAGTGTAACGAAGATGCCCATCTGTAAAATTAATTAGGGCGTCAATGTGGGAAGTAAGGCTCATGGGAAGTTTCTGGTTTCTCAATAAAAAGCACATTCTTGTCTTAATCACTGGCGCTTCTCAGCATTTTTCAAAGCATACGTCCACTTGACATTGTAGCTTCGGAGTCACTTCCTGTTCCTTCCGGCTCTCTGTGTCATTGGCATTGAGCGCTCTAGAAACACAACAACGGTGTGCCTCGTGTGGACCTGTTCCCTGGTGAAGACATTCCTGTGAATTCTGTGGATATTGCGGCTGAAGACTGCTACAGGCAAAGGAAAGCTTAGAAGTACAACCTTCAAAGAAAGGTGGTTTTACAAGGTCATGGAGGTGCCCAGTTACCTTGAGGTGCATGAAGATTTCCGAGAGTCAGTTATTAGAGTTTTCCCTGTATTTAAAAAAAATACTTTTTGTGTGTGTGTGTGTGATAATAAAGATACAGGTAACAGACACTTGCCACTTCAGCCTTGTCATGTATGCAGTTAATTGTTTTCTGTTCAGCCATCAGCATTGACTGCATGCTTTAGAACAGTGATTCTTCATGTGCACGGTTTCACTGGGGGTATAAAGCTGCCCAGATCTCCTGTCCAATGTGTGCATGTGTGTACATGTATGTGGATGTGCGCGCGTGCATATTTTCTTCCTGGGAGGAAGCTGATGGCTTTCACGAAATTCTCAGAAGACCTCATGGTGCAAAAGTGGTTGTGAACATTGCTGTATAACATGACCACTCTGTAAAAAACCTTCAGTGACATCATTCAGATTTGAGGATGCTGTATTTGAGCCAGCCTCGGTAGCAGAAACACAGATTCCACTCGGCTTTTCTTGTCCTCGTTTTTAGAAAAGCACATTATGATGATCACACCCTAATTTCTCAGAAACAGCATTACGATTGGTGTTACCTGTGGCCTAGATTCTTGAGAAAAATCTGTCTTCATGGACACAAACTCAAGTGGACTTCATGCTTAGCATAGCGTGCACACAAAGGATGTGCTGCATTTGACGGTGAGAAGGTGACCGGCAGAGCTTCCAGGTGAAAACAGAAGTGAACTACCCAGACCGAAACAAGGACGACACGGGGATTGGCGAGGTTGTGGGACCCCCTAAAGCAATTACTGCTTCAGGCTGATCAATAGTGTTAAGTGTTTATTTCATCACAGTAGGATTCCAATTGGAAAACACAAACCTATTGAGCAGGATGTGGATTGATTAAATTATTTGATACACCAAGAGAAGTACTATAGAATTTGATAGGAAATAATTGTGGACTTTTAAGGTGATGATGATGTTGATGTTAAAAAGTCTTGCTAGTTTTAGAGAGGTACAGTGGAGTAATGAGAAAGGATGCCTGGGATTGGTTTCAAAACAATTGAAATTTCATTAGCAGCGGGAATGAGGATGCAGTCAGCCAAGACTGCCCGCGTGTAGCCATCATTCTGGCGGGCAGCACGCCGGGGACCTGCGTCCATCGTCCTGTCCTGCCTACATAACCAGAAAGGAACGTTACCTGAAGTACATTCGTTTGGAATTTGGAGGACTATTAACTAAAAGACACCTCTTAAGGTTTGAGGAGTTGGAATTATAGAAAGCATGATTTTGTTCTCAAAGAATTACTTTACAGAATGTGCTGAAAACCGCATTTCAGCGATCTGTAACGTATCCTCCAGATGTTAGCCAAAACCCAACCCAACCCACTGCCATTGAGTCAATTTTGATTTTCAGCAACTGTGGGAACTGCCGACCTGGCAGACCAAGGCTTACCTGACAGCGCCCCAGGGACTCACTCCTTTTTCACCAGTGTTTCCTCAGCACGCCAATGACTGCTGAAATTCAATAAAGATGGTGGCAGAGATGGGATGAAGGAAGAGGTGCAGGGGGAGTGAAGTTGTGTTAGTCACCTAATCTGGTGTCATTTTAAGGATTAAGAGTGCAGGGGTGGAGTCTAGGCTGTCAATCTGGAGAT
>NW_022111357.1:35230123-35239034 GCF_000313985.2 Echinops telfairi
GGTCTGTCCCTTCACTGACTTCCCTATGCAGTTAGAGTGCAATTCAAGCAATTCAAACTCTGGGGAAGGGCCTCCAGGGCCTCCAGGGCCAGGTACCCTTCCACCCTTGCTTACCTCTCTGGTCCATTGTTCCCCCGCCCCACTCCATCTTGGCACCCTCAGGCTGACCCTCTGGTTGTTCAGAATCAATTTCCAAACATTCTTTTTCTACATGAACTCCCTGACATGGTCTCCTTTTCATGTTCCCCCCACCCCCCACCCCCAGACTAGCTGGGTTAACAATGCCATCACACACACACCTGGTGGGAGGAAGCTCCTCCTGGTGGGAGGAATGGGTAGCAGGTGCCTTCGCCTAAAAGCCCGGTCCAGTGAGCATCCGGCCTTCCCAGCAGATAACCTGTCTCACTCTTCAAAACTGTGTGTCACAAGCAGTGTTCAAGGAAGCAGCAGCCAGAGGTAAAATGATGCATTGCATTTGGTAAATCTGCTGCACAGACCTCTTTAAACTTGAAAAGCAAGATTTTCCCTTTGGGGACTAAGACGCACCTGACTCAAGTCGTGAGCTTTTCAGTCGCCTCCTATGTATGTGAAAGTTGGACACTGAATAAGGAAGACCAGCGAAGAAACAAGGCATTTGAATTACGGTGCTGGTGAAGCACGTTGAAAGGCCAAGGACTGTCAAAAGAGCAAACAAATCTATCTTGAACAAAGTACAGCCAGACCTCGCTGCTCCTTAGACGCTCCTTAGACTCATCTCACACGTCTTGTCTTGCTGTCAGGAGAGCCCAGTCTCTAGGGAAGGACCTCAAGCTTGGCAAAGAGAATGGCCGAGATAAAGAGGAAGGCCCTTGACCACACAGTTGGCACCGTGGCTGCAACCATGGGTCCATGCAGAAGGACAGTTGTGAGGCGGGAGCTCACGACTGGGAAGTGACCAACTGGGAAGTGACCAGGACGTGTCTCGTGTGTGGCACATAGGGTGGCGACGAGGCAGAGCCAACCACACAACTTTGTATGTTTCACTCTCCGGTCCAAACTCAGCCACTTGTCCATAAACAACAAATGCTTTTGTCCTTAAAGATAAATCAGTACCGATAATAAGTTCTCAAATAAATACCAACATTAGTTTATGGAAAACAAAAAACTGCGGGAGCACAGGGCAGGACATGACCATCCAGGATCGGGAAGTGAATGAACAGACACAGGAAGGGTTTCGTTGATGGTCAAAGAAAGTAATCACTTATTTGCTTGATTTAAGGGTTCATTTTAGTCTAAAATGGAATTTTTACTTTAAATTTGTGTTATACTGACACGGTGCCCAGGAATGATAAGGTTGAATGTCTTTGTGTGCATAACATTCTTACTCACTGCCATGGGGTTGCATGGTAGAACGGCCCCTGTGGGATCCCGAGGCTGTCGCTGCAGCGCGGAGAACCGCGTGGTTTTGAACTGCTGATCTCAGGCGGGGAGCCAGCCACTGTGCCACCAGGGCTCCTATGGAGAACATGAGTTGTCCTTCAGGAAGTGGATGTAAGTCAGGTTCTCAAAGCGTGGGGTGAGGGAGGTGCCTTAAAGAATTATCTGGCTGAGAATGTCAATAGGCTGAGCTCGAAAAACTCTGTTTTTAAAAATAGTATTCGTGTGTGTGCGCGCACGCACATCCATGCTTTTCAAACGCTTCAGAATTCAATTTATTTGGGTGTGAGATGAAGGAGCCCCCAAACCTGTGCTTGCAGAATTTGCTGAGAAATTCTTTGGAACATTCTTTAGAAAAAAACAAAAAACATCAGTCTTAGAATCATTTTAAAATGTTGCATAAAGTCAGAGGAAACAAACAAACAAAAAAATCAGAGGAAACGGTTGCTACATTAGCCACAGCCATTACTGGGAATAACCTCAGCTGACAACGACAGTGCAAAAAACCCACTGCCATCGAGTTGATCCCAGCTTACAGCCACCCTGTAGGCCAGGGTAGATTTGAACCCTTGACCTGTCAGTTAGCAGCCTGGCCCGTAACCACTCCCCGTTGTGTAAACAATTAAACTTCATGTGGTGTTACTCTGATGAGTGGGAGAAGTTTCCGATTTTGTTGAAGTGCCAGTGTCCCCACCTCTCCCTCTGGTTATTGTTCGTTCTTCCCGTGGGGACATCCCTCTGCTCTGTCATGCTTCTGCCCGCTTCCCCTTCTTTGCTAAAGCCGAGGGGTGGGTGAAGTCGGGCCTCTGCAGGTCTGAAGACTGGGACTTCCTTCAGCCGTGGGCTGTCTGGTGAGGCACGTGGGATGTGCAGGTTCTCGTGGGAACGAGTCTCCAGCCTGCCGGGTCTCCTGACCGCGGGTCCTCTGCCCTCGCAGTTATTTCTGAAACGCAGCACCTGTGTATGATTCATTTTTCAAAACGATTCACTGAGCATCTGTGTGGCTGACGAGCGGACCCTTCACTTGGGCCACTGAGAGTGCTCACGACAACCCGAGCAGTGGGTACCACCCCCGAGGCTCCATCCCAGAAGCCAATGCAGGGGGTGGAGCCAGGAGAGGAGCTAGTGGAGGCAGAATGCGAATATTCTGTGGACCCCACGGTCTTTGCTGCCCCACCCCCGCCCCGCCCCGCCCCTCACACCCCATTCCACCCCACACAACATGTTTAATCCTGGCAACAGCTCTCCCTGGCCTCACAGGTCAGGCCTCCTCCCCAGCTGCCCCTTGCTAGCCCCAGAGCAGGCCATAGCTGCCCATGCGTCTGCACTTTGCATCTTGTTTTTATTCTGCGAAGTGACTTCCTCACAAGGGTGAAACCCGATACCCTTCTGAAGCTAGCCTGGTGAGGTTTCTCTGTGGGCTTCCTCAGGCTGCTCTTCGACAGGTGGTAGGCGTGTACTGCCTGTACCTGAGACATTGGGGTGGGTCTGGCCGATCAGTTAGGATCCACTCTCACTGGGAGCGCCTCTCTCTCTGTGGCATGACGGGCTGCTCTGGGGCGTGTGTTACTCCTGGGCGCCAGTCCCCCTTCACCGTGGGTGAAGGAAATTTCCCCGGAAGGTAGGCGCCCAGCTGTGGCTCTGTTCTCCAACAGCCCGTGACTGGCGTCCCTGAGAGCGCAGCCCCTCGCCCTGCCTTGGTCAGAGTAGGTATTCAGAACGATGTGCGAGGACAAACGAAAAGTCAGCAGCTGTTTGCAGATGGAAGTGTCTCTGGCTTTAAGCCGATTTTGAAGGGCCACCGATTGTCTGATTCTAAGATAAGAATTTATGACCAGGACTGGACTTGGACCATGAGATTATGTACCTTTTTAGACTTCAGTTTTTGAACTACCCCAGTATATGAATGGTTTACTGACTTTTCTTCCTTTTTAAAGGAAAACAGAATCAATGTGGCATTTCAAGCTTTATAGTTTAAAACACTCGGCGTGTGCTGTGTGTGATCTTTTAACAAAGGCCCGGTCCTTCTTCTGTGTTGTCACTGGGAGCATGGGATGACAGCGCCACCTGGCGGCCAACACAAACAGGACGGGCGGGTCCTACTCCAGGTGACCCCATCTTTGGACGGACTCTGGTAGGCTGGGCTCCCGAGAGAAGCAAAGCCCATAGTGCTGATCGTGTGTGTCTAAGAAAGGCTTAGACCAAGACACAGCTCACAGCGTCATTGAGGTGGGCAAGTCCAGTCTGGTTCTAGTCCGCGGGTCACTTGTCGGCTGGAGGCTCGCCCTGACTTGGGTAGCTGCAGGGCTGACGCACAGGAAGCAGGAAGACCGCAGGCAGGTGCCGGGCTGAATAAATTCAAAGTGTCAGCTGTGGGCTCAAGGCTCCCGGAATCGGCATGCGATGGGACAGGAGATCCAGGAACCAGATTCAGGATCTAGATCAGCAATAGAAACGAGCTAGCTTCTTTCTGCACACTGTCAGTTCCTAGCAAGAGCTGCCCACGCCTGAGTGAAACCTTCCTCGATTGTACCAAGACTCTGGCTAGATTAAAACCCAAACTCAATGCCATCAATGCTATAGGACAGGGTAGATCTGCCCCCGTGGGTTTCCGAGACTCCATGCTACATCCTGTCATAGGAGAATCCTGACCCACCCAAGTTGACATCAAACCCAATTGTCTCGTGGACCAGGATTGAAAGTTGAATCTGCAAGCAAAACGTGTCATGTCACCTGGATTACCTGGTGGAATACTTACACTGCCTTGGAGCGAGGCCCTAGAATTCTTTCTCAGAAGGGATTGTCATGTCTAAGATGAATAAACCAACCAGGAGCTGTTTGGGCACTGGGCTGACATCGGGTCTCAGTAGCCTCACCATTATTGGAAGACTGCAAGCTAACCTGCTGGGGCCCGAGACCTGTGTAGCCAGGGAAGGGCCCAACCTATCCTTAACCTACATATGTAGGTTGTGTTAGAGAGACACAGGCTTTGTATTTAAAATCCACCCTCCTTCTAGTGTGTTCTTTCAGTCTTGATATTTCTAATGATCAAAATCTACCACCACCACCACCAAGCACCACAATAAAAACATCTCTCCTGAAATGAGCCCTGGTGGCGCAGTGGTTAAAGCGCCCAGCTGTGAACCCAGAGGCTGGCAGTTCAAACCCACCAGCTGCTCTGTGGGAGAAGGCTGTGGCAGCCTGCTTCTGTCAAGAGTCCAGCCCTGTGGGAGCAATGCTTTGTCCTAGAGGGCGACTGAGGATCGCCGGCCATGGGCTGTTGGGCTTGAGTGGTCTTTGTTTTGAGTCCCAGATAGATCTTACACTTAGAGACGGTCTGGTTGTCAGCTTTGTGATTGTATTATTTTAAATTAATAATGCACCATTTAGAATTTAGTAGATACTCGATCCTGGCGAAGGGTGATGCTTTATCAGCATAAGTACCGCTTTCCTAGACTCATAGACAGTAGTCACTGCCCTTATTATTGTTACTTTTTAAACGACTACAGAAACATCAGTCACGTTGTTTCTATAAATGTTTTATAATGCCAATTGAATGTGCTGAAATATTAAAAATACCATACATTAAATATTGAAAAGTTCAGTCTTTGGAACTCACCAGACCTCTTCAATCAACTGCCAGCTTAAGGAAGCAATGTGGAAAATGTGAATTATGCAGTGAGATGCTGCGGGGAAAATAAAATAGCTGGATGATGGCTATCTGGTTATTTGGCTCCCTGGGCCATCAGCCATTTTTAGCTGCGGGCCTTTTCCATCAGGGAAGCAGAAATAACATGGCTGTAAACCGCCTCTCCATCCATAACTCCCGGCAGTAGCCCAGCTTGTTTAAAGAGATACCTGGGTGGCTGTTGGCTTTCAGCCTCCAGGGAAATTGCTCACCCTGATGTGCCAGCCTGCTGTGTTCAGAGGAGCGCCTGGCGCAAATGCATGTGTCCAACCCCCTCCCCCACTCCACCCCCCTTCTTGAAGGCAGGGCAAGGTGGGCCTGACCACTTGGATTCTCATCTTCACCACACCTCTCTTGTCCTGAAGGGAGAGGAGATGTTTCAGAGACACGTTTTGTTTTTTGCCTCTCCTCTGCCCTTGACTTCATGGTAGGTCCCTCTTATCGTCTCACCCTAAACTACCCTTTCGAAACACACCCCTCAGTGCTGTGATTCACCCATGGTGGACCTCTGGACCTTCTAGCTTCCTTGCTTAGAGCATCCGTCTGTAACACGCCTCACTGACACCCCCCACCCCCAGTAACTACATCCCCAAATCCGATGTGTTTTCCAATTCTTAGTTGAGAAACTTTCTTCTCTGTGGGAGAATTTCAAATCAGTACTCTGGTTTTATTTGTACTACGTTCAGGTTGGATTCAGAAGAGGATGTGGAATGAGGATAATTGGTCGTGTCAAAGTGGTTTTAGTAGGAAGCAGAGAATAACAGAAAGATGCTCACCTGTGTTTTGTTGACTGCACAGAGGCATCTACCTGTGGTTCATAACACACCGCTGGTTGCATTTCGAGGAATGGCAATTCTAGAACACCTAGACATGCTCATGTGGAATCTGCCCACGGATCCAGAGGCAGTCATGCAAATGGAACCAGAGGGTACATGTGGTGTAAAATCAGGAAAGATGTGCCTGGGTTGTCTCTCTTCGTCCGACGTGCCCCGTCTGTGTGCTGAGCACCTTGCCCGAGGAGCTAGACTATGTGAAAAAGAACCATGGTACCTGGGCTGGAGGAAGGCTCATCACTGACCAGATGACACAGCTTTGCTTGGTGGAAGTAAAGAGAGTTTTCTGACCCAGAGCAAAGACTGCAGCCTTCATTATGGATTATAGCTGAACATAAAGCAAAACGACTCACAACTGGACTAGTAAGAAACAGCATCATAGGTAGAAGTTGGACGTCATCAAGAGTTTTCACTGTGCATGGATCGACAATCAATGCCCACGGAAGCAGCAGTCAAGCCACGAAGCACTGCCCTGCACTGGACAGACCTGCTGCCGAAGGCCTCTTTAGAGCCTCACAGAGCAAAGCTCCCATTGTCTCCTCGTGCCTGTGAGAGTTGGATGGGGGAGAGAAGAACTGATGCTTGTAAATCACGGGGTTGGTGAAGACTGTGGAAAGCCTGTGGACTGACAGAAGAAGAAACAGACCTGCTTGGGAAGCAATGCAGCCAGGACGCGCCTTAGAAGCAAGGATGGTGCCACTTCATCTCACGGGTTTTGGACACGTTCTCAAGAGAGACCAGTCCCAGAGGAGCTCACGGGTGGCTAAGTGGAAAAAGAGGAAGCCCCTCAGCAAGGGGCTGTCCCACAGGGATGACCGTGAGTCTGGAGCAGGTCCGTGCAGGGTCTGGTTCTGTGGCCCATAGCGTCACCAGCTGTTGAAACCCACCGTCCAGCTCCTGAAAGCCGTGTGTTGTCCGGGAGCCCCGGTGGCACAGCAGTCAAGTGCGCGGCCGCCAGCTGCCAGGTTGGCCGTTTGAACTCCCCAGACGCTCCGTGGGAGGAAGCTGCCACAGTCTGCTTCTCTTGGGAACCCCCTCTGCCCTGCCCTGAAGGGCGCTTTGAGTGCAACTGAGTTTATGGCCACGCCTCTGCTTGTGTGAATGCGTTGCTCTTACCTGTTGACGGTAGCTACCACCTTGTCAGTCACCACCAACTTGTGGCGATCGCCCAGCACAAGGAAGCGCAGTGCCGCTTCAGCCCAGGGCTGATTGGCGAGTGGATCTTGGTGATCGTGGAGTTTTTATGGGCTGTGTTTTAGAAGTAGATCTCCAGGCTTTTTTTCCTACTTCCCTTAAGTCTGATCGCTCCCTGAAACAGGCTCAGCATCATAGCGACATACAGGCTTCCAGTGGGCTGCCCAATCCAGTCAACCACCATCAGTGCCTTTTATACCCTGGAGGGTTTCTTCCATGTACTGATTTATTTACTACACATAAATTGACCTATTGTGTGCCAAACACGGCACCAGATCCTGGGAATTACCCAAGAACAAAGAGGACACACTCCTACAGGTGTGGATGGGTGTGTGCGGTTGTGTGCAGGGAGGAAAATAGAATAACACCGCCCTGTTTTGACCTTCACTAAGTGAACAGTTGCTTCCGCATGGTGCAGATAATGACTGAGCTAGTCCCACAGCAGCCTGAAGGTATAAAAGTCTCCACTCACTCACTGCCAGTAAGTCAATGCCAGCCCATCGTGACCCTCTAGGACAGGGTAGAACTACCCCACAGATTTCCGAGTCTGGAACTCTTCACAGAAGTAGAATACCCAGTCTTTCTCCTGTGGACTGGCTGCTGGTTTTGAACTACTGACTTTGCAGTTAGCAGCCCAGCGCTTAACCATGGTGCTACCAGGGCACTATTATCATCCTCATTTTACAGATACAGAGACGGAGGTCGAGGGCAAGTCAGGTCCCTTCTCCGAGGTCACAGGCTGGTCTTGGTACTCGGTCCCGGAGTCCAGGGCTCTCCTCTGCCCTCCGCTGGCTTTCCCCCCTTGCAGGTGGTGAAGGCACAGGGTCGAGAGAGTGAGTGGGGCTGGAGGACGGGCAGAGAGCAGCAGGCTGCCCTCGCCCGCAGAGGATCAAATCGGAGATCTGACACCTTCGAGGGCCTCCGAGAGCTCAGAGCGGGTCTGCGGAGACAAGGACATGACTTGCCTTTTCGTATCTGGTGATGTAGTGCTATTTGCTGGACTGCTAATTGCAAGGTTATGGGTTCGAAACCCTCAGCAGCTCTGTGGGAGAGAGATGAGGCTTTCTGCTCCAGTAGAGTTACACTCTTGGACCCCCCCATAGGGTCCGTTCTCCTGTGTCCTGTGGGGTCGCCGTGGGTCGGAAATGCGTTGACGGCAGTGAGTGAGTGGGTTGAGCATGGCAGCCCTGTGCATAATGGAAGGAGACAGTGCCCAGGCCCACACCATCCTCACAACCCGTGCTCTCGGCGTGCACTGCCTGCTGCTGTGGGGGGCCCTCTCCCAGAGGCCCTCTGCCTGACCGTCCACACGGCCCTTGTCTCGGTGCCGCATTCAGAGTGAGTGAGTGGGAGTCTCGCCATCTTTGCTTCTAAGGAACCTTCTGGTTGTATGTCTTCATGTAATGATAGCATTGTATTAAAGAGGCATACCGTAATTATTTCTGTCTCCTCTTAGACATGCCTAGACTGACTTATAATTACAGACAATAGGCACCGTGTACTTGGAAATCACCTTTCCATGTCATTTCTTTTTAATCTGCCCAGATCAGTTTAATTGAGTATCCTGAGGTTATCATTTGAGCTGTTGAAAACCTCCCGGAGAAAGGGGAAGGACAAGGGACATTTTGAGCTGTGAGGCGGGGCCCTGAGTGTAGACGGAGGCTCTAGCCAGGAGGAGGTGTGTGTGTACTGTGGCAGGGCGGGGGGAGGCTTGGGTCCCTGGAAGCATAGAGGAAAATAGACAGGGACCAGCAGCTGTCGATTTTTTCAGGTAAGGGAG
>NW_022111357.1:35239535-35245535 GCF_000313985.2 Echinops telfairi
CCCCCTGTCACCTTACAGGCAAACCAGTCAGCCGTTTTGTTTTGGCTCCTCAGGCCGTTCTTGAATGGTAAAGAACATTGACTCTGGATGTTTAACATTTTTATTGTAATGTCAGCTTTAGGTAATAAGGTGGTCATCTGTTGTCATAAAAAAGGACAGTCTTTGTCTCCTTCTGCGAACAGGTAGCTGAGGAGGGCCCTCGCCCTCCATCCTTTCTCTTCCAGAGATTTCTGAAGGAGCTGGTTCCTCATTTCCTCAGAAGGTTTGTGCAGTGCTCACGTTAGAGCCCCAGAACCGCTTCTCGGCCTTTTCCGTAGCACCGGGGCCCTGGTGGCACTGTGGGCTAGGTGTTAGGTTGCTTACCCAGCCGCTCTGCCACAGGGAGCTGTGGCCGGCCGTCTGCTCCCCAGACGTCTGCCGTCTCGGACACCCTGGGAGCAGTTCTCTCTGCCCTGTGGGGTCGCCGTGTGTGGAATCCGGGCAGTGGCGATGGGTAGGTTAACTTTGTAATTTCATCCCATCTGGTCTTGATCCCAATCTCTGGAACAAATATCACAAGACTAAGGACTAGTATTTTAATACTATACACGGGCAAATGTTTTTCTTTAAGAAACAGTTTATCGGATTAAGATAATAATTCTAACCGTGTGTATTTTCTTTCTTTTTTTCCCCCCACCCAACACAGCAAACAAGCATAAGCCATGGCTTGAGCCCACGTACCATGGCATCATTACCGAGAACGACAATACGGTCCTCCTCGACCCCCCTCTGATCGCCCTGGATAAGGACGCACCTCTGCGCTTCGCAGGTACAGACTCGCTGTCACCTACTCCTGGCACGTGCAGACCCGCTGGCAGGCACCTCTTGCACCCCATCGCTGTAGCAGAGTGTTGTTATCCGTGGTCAGACTTGTGCACTTGATGTTTTTCCTCCCCTCAATTTAATAGTTGAAAGAGACGCCTGACCAAGAATACTGGTTCTGACAGTGGAAAGAAACACATACACACAGTTGCCCTTAGACATTCCTTGTCTCGATGGAGCCACGTAGATGCCACCTAGGTCAGTGTGTCTCAAACCCTAGTCTTGAGGATCTGGCTAAAGTGCAGATTCGCCGGACCCAGCAAACCTGCGGTGCTGCCTCTAGCCTGCTCGCTGGCAGTGCAGAGGTTGCTGGCCCTTAGCTGTGCCCGAGTGGCAAAGAGCTAGAGAACTGAGCCGTCGTGTGTGTGAGAAGACTTTAGCAAACGTTGAGTTTTATAGAGGAGTCCTTCGGGGTTAGATTTATCTAATCATAGATTTTTAGCCTGAGCTGCTTCAGAATATTTTCACATACCCAAGTCTTGCCAAGAGCCAAATCTCCAGAATCGCTTTGGCGATTTCCATCATGTTCCAAGCTCCCCCTTGGCTACAAGGTAATACTGCTGTCCGATCAACAGAGCCCTGGTGACACAGTGGGCTATGTGTCGCACTGCCGATCGCCAGGTCAGCACTTGGAAACCAGTAGCTGCTCCTCGGGAGAAGGACGAGGCTCTCAACCCTCACGAAGAGTGACAATCTCGGAAACCCACAGGGCCAGTTCTACACTGCCCTACGGGGTCACTACGAGTCAGAATTGACTCGATGGCAGTGAGATGTGTGTTTGTTTTTTCCTAGAGCCACACAGCTTTTGATGCGCTTCGGAATGTCCACTTTTGTTTCCTTAACTAGCGAAGGTCCCTTATGTCTAACTCTTCCTCTGCCGCAGGGTTGAGATAAGCCTTGTGACATTACGTTCTACAGAGTGTAGACTAGTCAGACTAGTTTTCCAGAAAGAGGCTTCTGCAGTTTAAGGGTGTATGTGTCGGGGGGTGGGGGTGTGTGTGTGTCTTATTGGACTGGGGACAAAGAAAACAGTTGAATTAACCCTTGTCTACATAAGATCATGCACGAATTGGGCTGGACAAAGGTTTGCCTTTGAGGGCTTGTCTAAGATAAATCTGGACTACATCCCGTTCAAGCGCCACATCATGTTTTCAGAAACGTCACTGGAAAATTGGTGTGTGCTGTTTGAGTTCGGGGATGGAGCCAGAGTCTGCCAGGGCACTTCACCTCTCGCTGGTGGCGAGAGAACAGCCCTGCCCTGCTCAGTGCACGGCCCCGGGCAGCACCGTGTGCTGGGAGGACCACCGGCCAGGGCTCAGTCGGCGGGGTGGCGTGAGGGTTTTCCCCGGGTGGCAGTCTCCTCTGCCTGGCTGGCTAGTTTACAGCGCCCACACCCACGCCGGGCTCGCTGGTTCTTCCTTTCCTCCTTCTAAGTGTGCTGCTCGTGCTGCCAACATCGCTGTGAGGGTTTGGCTGGGCACACGGCCGCTCGTTCCTTTTCAGTCCAGAGTTCTGTATTCACTCCCGAAAGCCTTTCTCTGCCACGGGAAGTGTCCGTGGTGCACGGCCCCACGGTGGGTCTGAGCCACCACGATGTGAAGGGAGCAGCCCTGGGTCGTGTCGTGGTTGCGTGTTGGGAGGCTAACTGTGACGCTAGGAATTCGAAACCTCCAGCAGCTTCCAGGGAGGAGGAGGAGGCTTCCCATAGAGTGTTAGTCTTGGGAACTCACCGGGGCAGTTCTGCCCTGCTTGATAGGGTTGCCATGAGGCAATTTATAGAATTGCCTCGATATCAGTGAGTTTTAGAGGTTTGGTTTTTTTTCTCTGTGGTGGCGTAACAGTTCGGCACTGGCTGCTAACCGAAAGGTTGGCAGTTTGAACCTATCCATCGGCACTTGAGAGACAGGCCTGGTAACCTGCTTTAGTAGCGATTGCAGACTACCTACCGTCTAGGAGACCCCTCGAGGCAGCCCTCCGTCCAGCAGGGTGGATCTGAGTCGGCACTCGGCAATGACGGCGTCAGCGATGCTGCTAAGCACACCCTCTGCCTCGCCCACGTCCCAAGTGCTTCACGTGTGTGCGTGTGGGTCTCGCTCAGTGACTTGTTTGGGCCCAGCTCCGTCTCAGAGACGGGGAAGCTGAGGCACGGGCACCTTGTCTGCTCTGCGCCGGACAGCCCGAGCGGAAGTGGCTGAGGCAGGAAGTGACCAAAGGGGGAGGAAGTGAAATGGGCCGTGCGGAGGAATGACTGGCCCTTCCGTCAGGAAAAGCCCGAGCCGGAAAGCAGCACCTTCGTTCCTTTGTTCCTTTCTCGTAGGAGGCATTTGATTGTATCGTCTTTCAGAACGTAGCGTGTAGTGCTTTAAAGAGCTGCCCAAGGGGCTCCCCACCGATGTGCAAGAGCTGTATATTGGATTTCTTCTAACTGTAAAGAGAAGCAATTTAGGACTAAGTCCCAGTGGTAACTTGATTATATTTATCACAGGAAACGGTTAAGCCAATGGATAAGCCGGTGTTTTCCTTGTGGAGGTTTTCAGGGGGCACATGCTCTCTCTCTCTCTCTCTCACACACACAGGGGGCACATGTGCTCTCTCTCTCTCACACACACACAGGGGGCACATGCTCTCTCTCTCATACAGGGCACATGCTCTCTCTCTCTGTCACACACGCACGCGCGCGCACACACACACACACACACACACACACAGGGGGCACATGCTCTCTCTCTCTCTCATACAGGGCACATGCTCTCTCTCTGTCACACACGCACACGCACGCACACACACACACACACACACACACACAGTGAGTCAAAAAGTATTGTTACTAAGTCATAGAAACCCTTACTAAACCAAAACTCAAACTCATGGCCATGGAGTCGCTGCCAACTCTTAGTGGCCGGCAGGACAGGACTGCTCCTGTGAGTTTCCACGACGGTAGCTCCTCACTGGAGTAGAAAGCCCATCTGTCCTGCAGAGCAGCTGGTGGTTTCAAACTGCTGACCTTGTGGACCGCAGCCCACCGAGCAACGCTGTGCCACCGGGGCTCCTCTTTACCCAACAGAAAGATAAAAACAGGAAGTTGTTGTTTCTTGGCATACTTGTCTAGATTTGAACACTTTAAAGAGAAGAGTTTTATTGACATGTAATTCACACACTGTCTAATTCCGTGGTTTTAACCCTCCTAAAACAGGCCTGCACACTTCTGTAGGCGGTGTTTCCGTCTCTAACCCTTCCCGCAAAGGAGTCTGTGTTCTTCCGTTTCCATCACATCAGAGCGGCAGTTTTGACATCCTTGAAGGATTCCTGTGTGGTCCTTTGAAATGTTTGGGGAGCAAAGGGAAGTGCGCGGGGGCACGATCAGGGCTGTAGGTGAACGCGGGGGAAGGTTCTCGGTGAACTCCCGGCGGGGCAGCCCTCGCGAGCCCTGACGAAGGAGAAGGTGCGTTGTTGTGATGGAGAAAGAGCCCTTGCTCTCACGAATGCAGTCTTCAGTTTTCCTGAAACTTCTCATAATAAACCCCATTATTTCCTGTGTCCGTTGAGAAAACCAAGGTCACTCCTTGGAGGTCCAAAAAACCAGTCGCTATAACCTGAATGAGCCTCGCACTCAGTTCATCTCGGAATCTTCCTCACCGTCCCTAAAATACTCGGTTCCTTTAAAACCGATGGTGTTGGTGTGGCAGCATCCCTGTCCACTTCCTGCAAAGCCCCAGTAATTTGCGAAGATGTCGCTTTGTGAAGAGTGTGATGTTGACCCTGACCTCAGAATCATTTTTTCCACCATGTCCGTCCGTCCTTCCTTCCTCCCTCCCTCCCTTCCTTCCTCTCTCCTTTCTTTCCCATTCCTGTTGTTCCCTCTCCTGGTTGAAGGCCTCTGACAAGGCTGAGGGAGTGTGTTCTGGAGAGCGCTGGTCTGCCGTCCTCCACTGATGGCAGAGACATGCCCTGCTGGCTTGTAATAACCCCCTGCACATACAGACCGAGACCCTCGTAGCAGTCCCGCTGACGTCCCCTCCTTCCTGCCCACATGGATCCGCACACAGGTGGCATTCACATTCTGCAACACGCGCTCTGTCAAGTGTGCAGTTCACTGGTCTGTAGCTTACCACAGGGCTGTGCTCCATCACCGTCTAATTCCAGAACAGTCTGATCCCCGTGCCTGCAGAGTCTCTCCCCAGTCCCATGCGTCTTTCTGTCTCTGCATGCCCTGTGCTGCACAGTCACCAAAGTGGGACCATGCACTAGGTGGCCTTTTGTGGCCGGCTTTTCCATGCAGCACGTTTTCAAAGGTTCGTGCCAAGACTTCATTCCTGTTTACAGCTAAGCCTTCTTTCGTTGTGCACATCTGCGCCACAGTTTGCTTATCCATTTTTCACTTGGTAGACTGAGGGTGTCTACTTTCTGGCTATTATGAGCAATGCGGCTGTGAACATTTGTGCACAAGTTTTGGTAAAGACAGGAATGCTGAATTCCTATGGACGCAGTTGATACCCAAGTATTGTTGCCAAGGAAGGGAATGCTTCCCCGTCACCTTCCATTCCGCTGTCGCAGTACACATCCAGCTGCAGCCCGCAGCTCTGTCGGCATGAGGTTGTGGCATGCGCGCTGTCAGGAACACAGACCCTGGGCCTACGTGGCCTGCGTTTGAATCCTCATTCTACTTTTGGGCTCTGTGACCTTGGACAAACAGTAATGTCTTTGTGCCTCCTTTTAGCTATCTGTGAAAAGGGGACAGTAGTGCCATGTTCCTCAAAGGGTCTGGGGACCTGTAGCTTCTTTGTTTGCATATGAAGTGCTTCACACTGGGCCTTCTGTTACCACTGTTTCTGTTGATAATAATCCACTTCCATCAAGTCCAGTCCAACTCAGAAATGACCTTCTAGGAAGGAGCAGAACTGCTCCATGGGGTTTCGGAGCCGGAATCTTTATGGGGCAGACAGCCTCATTTTCCTCCCATGGAGCAGCTGGGGGTTTTCAACCACCAACCTTGGAATGTTTGCAACCCAGTGTTTAATCCATTGGATTACCAGGACTCCTTTAATAATAGGGAAATATTTTAACATCTCTTTTCCCTGAACAGTCTATGAGAATTACTTGTCCATCGCTTACATATTCTCCATAGTGTTCCATTTTCTG
>NW_022111357.1:35246569-35247383 GCF_000313985.2 Echinops telfairi
ATCTTGCATCAGTGGCATCGGTGATTCAGAATGCTTTAGTGGGCCACTGCCTCTTAGTTCATTCACCAATCTCACATGGTAGGCATTCCGCTAACCCCGTTTCCAGTCAGGGCGGGGACATAGAATTCCTGCTTCCCTTATTCCCCACTGAGTCCCTTGTACCTAGAGCAGTGGCCTGGGGAAGTTGATGCCCCACCAGTGTTTGTAGATGGGCGACTGAGCTTGGCCCTACACCCGTAGCTAATGAATGCCAGTGCTGCCTCTGGCCGGTAGCCTGCCCTCCTGCCTGAATGCCCGCTCGCTGTGTCGGCTCACGATGTCATCAGTAAGCAGCAGAAAGACACACCCTGCTTCCTGGTCTCCTCCCACCACATCCCCCGCCAGCCCCTGGGCTCCGGGTCACCTCGGGAGCCCAGTCACCGCGCTGGTGCTGAAGTGTCTGTCGGCTTGTTTGCACTGATGAGATACTTACCCTGAATCTCATCAAGAGAACTTTCTCGGGGTAAAATTCGGAGGATAAAGCACTGGTAGTTATCGGGTCTTTTAGGAAATGGGTGTTAGTTGCTGCTGAGCCAGCTTTGAGTAGTTTCTGAGTGGAATGGCCCCGTTGGATTTTTGAGGGTGGTGATCTTTCGGAAGCAGATCACCGGGCCTGTCTCCCAAAGTAGCCTCGGGTGGATTAGAACAGCCAACCTCTCAGCTAAGACTCTTCTGAGACACCAGGTTAAATTTTGTTTCTTCTCAACCTAGTGTCTGCAACCTGCTAGAAGACTGGTCAATGTGTGTAAGATTGAGTGTGCGGTCGAAGGGATCA
>NW_022111357.1:35248202-35256854 GCF_000313985.2 Echinops telfairi
GACACACACACACACACACACACCCGCCTCCCCTGGGGGACAAACAACAGAAACCATGGGGGAAGGGAGCTAGGGGTCAGTGTCAGATATGAAAATAATAATAATTTACAATTTATCAAGGGGTCGTGGGGGGAGTTGATACCAAGGGCTGAATAGAAAGGAAGTGTTTAGATAATGACGGCAACATGTGTGCAAATATGCTTGATACAAAGGATGTATGGATTGTTTTAAGAGCCCCCAATAATTAAAAAAAAGAAAAAGATTGAGTGTGAGGAGGCTGGTGGGATAGTTGTTAAAACTCAGCCTCAGAAGAAGACGATATTTTCAAATTCCATCCACTTAATACTTCCTAATCATCACTAAGGGCATGCTTTTCCCACCTAGTAAGTAATTAAAATGTAAATCCAGCATCTGGGGCAGAAGTGTCCTTTCCATTTTGATGAAAGAGTATGCATGATTTAAGCAGGCACTTTTGAGGATGAGGTAAAACCTAGACCCTTTCATGTCCAGTGCAGCTCGAGACTCGGCCGAGGGCTGGCAACGTGGTGCCCACCGTCACTCCAGGGGAGTGTTAGGCCAGTGCCCACCGTCACTCCTCCAGGGGAGTGTTAGGCCAGTTCCCAGCACAACGAACTTTATTAAAGCCACCAGGGCTGCACCTTAGGAGCCTTTGAGCAAAGGTTGAGATGTTAGGTTTGGTAAGCGTATTACAGTTTGTGTATGGAGTGGAGATGGAAAGGAGTCCTGGAGGGGCCATAAGGGGCCCCGTTGGTCCTGTGAGATAAATGTTGCACTGCTTACCAGAAGGTCAGCAGTTCAAACCCCCCAGCCACTGCTTGGGAGAAAGAGGAGGCTGTCTGCTCCAGCCTTGGAAACCCTAGAGCGGGGTGCCCTGAGTCAGAATCAAGAGCAGGGGGGTTTTGTTTGTTTTCAGAGGGGATCTTGGTGGTGTGGTGATTAAAGTGCTGGGCTGCTAATCAAGAAGGTCAGTGTTTGGGGTCCGTCAACTGCTCCCCAGGAGGAAAAGTGAGGGGGCCTGCTCCCCTAAAGAGTTATAGTCTTAGAACTCCTTTGGGGGCAGCTCTTCTCTGCCCTGTAACGCTGGGCTGAGTCTGAATGACTCATGGAGCGGTGGCTGGCGCAGCGGTTTGAGCGCTCAGCTGGTAACTGAAAGGAGGTGGTTAAGCCCATCCCCACCAGCTCTACCCTGGCCCAGGGGGCACGCTGAGTCACCCCATGACGGCGACGGGGAGCTCTGAGAAGCCTTGAACCACACATGCATAGCGTTGCAGTCCTCATCACGGTGCTGTGTCCCACGTGGCTCATGTTAGCAGGCATTGTGTATGTTCTCCCATGCGTGTCCTGGGCCTTGACCTTAACCTCCCTGGGCCAGAGTGAAGGTCTTTCACAAGATGGGCTGAACTCTCAGGATCTGAAGAGGAGCCAAAAGAAATGGCAGGACAAGGCTAAGAACTTTGTCTTCCTGGGTCCTTGGAACCGACTTGCCGGACCTGAGGTGGCTTTTCTCCGTGGTGTTTGTGGTTTAGGGGAGCCGTGAGTTATGGGAGGGGTCAGCCCACTCCACACCATTGCCTGCTTTTCAACCTGCAGAGGCTGCCATTGCCCTGACACTATGTCCGCGGCACTGGGAGAAGGGTGGCTTCCACACACTTTTATATGCCCCAAATGGAGATTTCACACGGTCCAGCCTGATACAAGGCGGCCCCTGGTGAAGCAGCAGTTTAAACCAATGTTAGCATGTTCGGACCGAAGGCTTGTTGGATGTCAGGTACCGATTAGAATGAATTCATTTGGGAGTAGTTGCCATTCAGGAAAGGATCAGGATCCGTCCACATAGTTAACGGCAGCCTCTCTGTAGAACATCACCAGTGTGGAAGCTGGCCCTGCTCTCCAAGCAAAACCCGCCTTGGCCCAGAGTCACCCAGATTGAGAAGGACCTTTATCATTCATCGCGAAGGCAGAGAGGCCACACACGGTGATGGAAAAGACGGCCAGGAACCAGTTTCCTAAGGCAGAGATTGAGTTTCCCTAAAGGGTGGAAGGCAGAGGCAGCAAAGGTGGGGAGACTGGTAGGTGTAGCGGGCGAGGGAGGGAGCCAGGAGGGCTTCCAGGGAGCATGTTGATTAACTTGTATGGCATGGAGAGCAGAGGGTTGAAAGTCAGCTTGCGGCCCACTGGTTTCCAGGGAGATCTGGCTGGGTCAGTCCTTTCAGGTGGTCTTCCAGTCCTGCATCCAACGCTCCAGCCAGCAGCCGGAGCCTAGCAATCCTGACAGCCAGCCACGCCTGCACACCACCAAGAGGCCAGTGTCCTCAAAACTCGGGCGTCCCCTGTTTGCATTAGAACCATCGAGGAGTGTTTAAAAGTACAGAATAGCCAGCATCTCTCCAGAGCTGCTAAATCAGAACTTCTAGAAGGCAGGACTTGGAAACGTATTTTCCCCAGATTTTCTAAGTAATTCTTGGTGGGCTAGCATGTGAGATCCACTGCTGGATAAATGACGAGCCTCTGCGAACGGAGCCCCTTACGTAATTGAAGGGTCTTGAAGAACCCTACTGCTTAGACCCACGAGGGAGCTTACCCAGAGGTCCTCCAGCACCAGAAAGCAAGGAAGCCAGCCGTCAGCAAAGAGCAGGTGAGCCTGGCCCCCAGGCCTGAGCAGCAGAGCCGTGGGCTAGAGGTGAGAGTTGGGTTCGCAGGGCTAGTTCAGTAGACCCGTCACTGGGCACGTAGCACCCCCATTTCTGAATAGCTTTGCCCTCATCTTTTTCCCACTGAGTTTAGATCAGTGGGCCTCCCACCTGTAACCAAGCTCCCCAAACCAAGTGTGCACACATCTCTCGCTCCCTCCCTGGAATGTGAATGCTGAGCAGACACACAAAGATGGTCGGCACCCCATTCCGTCTGGCTCATCATGAGCCCTGTCTAGGCACCACTGTGGGTCCTGCTTCCTGATTTCCCAAGCCCATTCCCAAGTCCCCTTCTTTAAAAGCCTGCCATCTCTTCCAGGAGTCCCCGGGAACTCTTCACGTAAAGCCCCTTTGGCATGAGTTAGTCACTAAGGTTGACTTTTGTTGCCTGTGACCAGTGAACCTTAACTGTTCAGGGTCAGCACGAATGACCTTGGGGGCAGGGCCACCAGGGGGGTCTGGGCTCTTTTCCCGCAGAAGTCGGCTTAGAAAATAGCAGGTCCCGTGCAGCCCTGGAGAAACACATGTCACCTGAGCCTCACCGGGCATGGGCGGAAATGCCCATGGAGACATCATTCATCGTAGCAATGACACGTGCTGGCCTGATCGCCTGGGGACGGTGATCGGAGTACTTACCAGTGAACGTTGCTTCCATGCCTTCATCCTGGCCAGCTGGGGGGGCACGATGATGTAACAGACTCACTGGGTGCTCATGACTGTGTAGAGTGTTAATCAGGCGTCCTCAAACTGCGGCCCGCCGAGGACATTTATCCGGCCCGCCGGGTGTTTTTGCCCTGTTTGTTTTTTCACTTCAAAATAAGATATGTGCAGTGTGCATAGGAATTTGTTCATAGTTTGGTTTTTTTAAAACTATAGTCCGGCCCTCCAACGGGTCTGAAGGACAGTGAACTGGCCCCCTGTTTAAAAAGTTTGAGGACCCCTGGTATAAATGAAGGGTGAGTGCATCTCAGGAGATACAAAGTTACATGGAAAAGGAGCCACAGGGATACTTTATGATTCCGGGTTTTAATCTTTTTGTTTTTGAAGAGCAAAATGAAACAGCAGATTATTCGGGACTATGCAGATATTGGGTGGAACCATTAAGAAAAGCCAGGAAACAGAAGCCTGTTTTTTGGGGCGGTGTGGGAGAGAGGAGGTGGGTCTGGTGAGAGGCAGCGGACTCTTCTCTGCCTGCGCGTCCCTGTGCCTGTAGGGCGCCACGGCCCTGGCGGGGAGCTGTATCTGGAGTAACGCCGCAGAACTGTGTCTCCACGGAACAAACACCTTGGTCACTGTGTGGTTGGCCCGATTTCAGATGGCATAAGGAGCCACCAGCAGTGGTTCAAACCCACCAGCCGTGCTTGGGAGAAAGATGAGGCTGTCTGCTCCCATCATGGGAAATCCCGTGGAGTCGTTTCGCTCTGGCCCGAGAGGTGGCCAGTGAGGTGGCCATGGGTTCAGTTTGCATTTGGTCATTTAAGCATACGTTCTTGAGACTCATGGGGGAGTTATGTTCGTTGCTGCAAGTGGACGCGTCAGATATGAGAGAAGCACCATTCGTTCTGACCTTCAAGAACCAAGGGGCTTTTAGAACCTTTGGCTCCTGATTTGGGTTGCCCCGAACCTATGGACCGGGTGGATGTTACCGGAAGCTGAGGGAACTTAGCCCGAAGATGAAAATCTCTCAAACTGTGAAATAACAGATGGGTGGACTCTTAACCATTGCCATCAGATGGTCTTAGGAAAAACCCTGCTGACCCCTGAGGTTGTTAGGAAACCTTATCGCAGTCTTTCACCCACATGGGACTGTCATTTCAAAACCACGCGTAGTTCATGGTAAGTCGGGGTTCAGAGTGGCACCTTTTGTTTCTGGGGAAGCCCTTCTGCTATAGCAATTCCAGCCGCCGGCTCCCGAGCGCTTTGTTCAATGACGTGTTCGGTCTTTCCTATGTAACGTCTGTGACTTTTCCCACAGTGCTCTGCCTTCGTTCTTTCCTGTGTTACTGACGTGGGTTTATCTTTTCTCCTTAGAGAGTTTTGAGGTGGCAGTCACCAAAGAAGGTGATCAAGGGGTCTTTCTATCCCTCTTTTGACATTAACCCACTAACTTTGTTTATAAAATTGGGAATCAGCCCTTGAACAGAAGATATTGTCATGCTCTTTTGCCCCTATTTTTCCTATTTGTTTCTTCTGTTTTTAAAAATTATATCTATAAATTGATGGAACTTGTATGTAACCAAACCCTTGGTTAGAAATATCTGGAAATCAGACATCCATTTGAACTCCAGGGATAGTACCATACATTAAGCACATAGAGAAAAAAGCGGGTACGTTTTTAAGAGAATGTTCGCTCCATAACCCTTTCCTATTAGCGGAGACCACGGGAGGCACCCAGACCTATTTCCATATGAAAGACGTTTTGTGATGTTTTATACATAGCTCATCAAAACAGTGCCCGTAATTCCCCATGGTGGGGCAAGCTCGGCAAAAAGAAAACCAGGGTTTCTCTCCTGTGGAAGCTGGTAAGTCCCCGTGGACTGAGGCAGGCCTCCTTTTCGGGTTGGTGGGACGGTCTAGGAAAGAAGAGCCTAGCAGCCCCCCTGCCCCCCTAGAAGCTGTACCAGCAGCAGTAGACCCACTGTTGAAATGGATGCCTGAAGAGGTGGTATTTCTACCGTTGCTCCGGAGCACTTTCCTTTGATTCCCTAATTTTAGCCGGGCTCATTGCACAGGAAGACTTGCTGCTTCTGAATTCTGTCGTTCTGATGCTGAACCTCGATCTCACGACACTCTACCCGCGTGCTCTCGCCTCCTCTCTGGTCCAAACCCAAACCGCTGACCCGCCCGGCTCTCGCCAGCGGGCAGGCAGCCTCTGGGTTGTGAAGGAGGCCTGGCTGTTTGCTAATGAGACCGACTTTGACCGTAGAGCCACCCTAAGTACTCCTGTGAAATGCCTGTGTGTCTCCTCTCTCTCTCTTGTACTCCTGCATGAATGGATGCAAAGTTAAACGAGTGGCTTGGAAAGTCAGAACTTGCTTCCTTTTACTAAAGCGCCCCCCACCCCCTGACCTGTGTGAGAGCACAGCCCTGCTTTGTCCACAGCCCTCCAACCCCCTGGCTGCCGAATTGTCCTTTGTTTTCCTTTGGGGTCTGGGGGCTAGGGAAGGGTGGGTGGGGAGATGTGGACAGTCCGGGCGGCCGCAGTTCTCACCTCTCTTGCTTTGACTCCCCAGGTGAGATTTGCAGATTTAAAATTCACGGGCAGAACGTGCCCTTTGAAGCCGTGGTGGTGGATAAGTCCACTGGCGAGGGGCTGATCCGCTCCAAAGAGAAGCTGGACTGTGAGCTGCAGAAGGACTATACATTCACCATCCAGGCCTACGACTGTGGCAGGGGGCCCGATGGCGCGGAGGTGAAGAAGTCCCACAAGTAAGTCAGCAGGCAGGCAGCCTGCGGCCGTCACAGTGTGTGCGCGCGGGGGTGTGTCCTTGGCTCGGGGCCCCAAGGTATTCTGCGTTTATGGAAGGTATGAGGCACACCATAGTTCTCATCCTTTGTGCACAATTCGATTGCACGCTCTTTGAGGACAGGGAGCTCGTCGGTGTGTTTACTCCTGTCGGGCGCATCTTACGTATTGCATTAATACTGCATAATTCTGTCCCGCCAAATGTTTCCACTCGGGAAATTAGGACTCTTCACGGAGAATTCCAAAGAGACAGGCCGCCCCTTCTTCCCATATGTCGTGTGGACTTGCTGCTCTCACTGAATCCGGGAGGCGTGACTCTGGTCCCCAGCTGTCTGTCAGCAGGCACTTGCATTTGTACCCCATCCTGGCTACACTTCTATGACTCCCACCAGGTGCAGGTGACTGGGGTGGAGAAGGTGCTGAACAAGACAGGAATGAGAATTCACTCCTTCCCTGCTTACTAGCTGTTTAACATCAGGCGGATACTATCCTTGGTTGAGTCTCAGTTTCCACCTCTTCTAAGAAAGCAGGTGTGGGTGGGTGAGGTGAAGTCACGTGACCCACGTTGTCGGGTGAAACCCGGTGGCTCTGGTCTGTGGAGGCTCTCAGAAGAAGTACCACTGATGCGTGTCGGGGAATCCCCTGTCCTCTCTTCCCATCAGGTGAGCCTGGCGGTGTGGATCAGAGCAGAACCAATCCTGGGGAGCAGCCCTTGAGCCCCCCACCAGCTGCCTTTGTTTGTAGGCTAAGCTGTTGAGGGACGAGCAGGCTCAGGGTGGCCCTTTCAATGTGCAGCCACGGTTGAGAGTCGGGAAAGCAAACTGACGGCACCGGGTAGATGAGTCCGACTACCCCAGTCCCAGGGCCCTTCCGTGGGAAAAGGCCACGGTTGTAGGAGAGATCCTGTCGCAAGACAGCCCCTATATGAGTCATGGGCTGCCCCAGAGGAAGAGCCCAGGTGGCAGCAAGGCTATGGCCTCCCCAGTGTCCTCTATTCATTGGACCAACCGTGGGTGGCTATCCCAGAATTAGCCTGACAGTCTCATGTTCTTCCTTAAAGTAGGACTGAACTTGTGTCGACACGCACGGCCCTCCTCTCTTAGCTCCTTACCCGTCCTTCCAGATATTGTAACAGAAACGTCTGTTATAAACTCTGATTAGAAAGGAGCCGGCAGGCGATGGGGGTGGCCACCCTGCTGCAGGCTCTGACACAGGGGCCCTTATCTTGCTAAAGAAGGTCCCTTGTGAAACTCCCTGCCGTCAGACCGATGCCGCTCCCCGTGACTCATGGGACGAGTGGAATGGCCAGACTCTTCACAGAAGTGGAAGGCGCCACCTTTCGCCCTCAGAGGCTGGCTGGTGGTTTCAAACTGCTGACCTGCGGATCACAGCCCAACGCCACCAGGGCTCTTTAAAGAAAATCCCTAGTCTCATATTTCTGATACATGTATTTTTAAACCAGCTGGCTTATCCTTAAGATTTGCAGGGCACCCAGCCCAAATCCCTATTTTAGTTGTTTGTTGTTTGCACCCTTTATGAAGAGCAATGGGGAGTCACATGGCCAGGTTCATCACATGGATTCCCCGTAACATGTGACCTGAAGAAGGGCATTTAAGAGCGGGGCAGGTAACCCTAGACGGCTCCATCCCTTACTGCAGGAGCAGTAGTGGACAGGAATGCTAAGATAAACAGGTGTGTGAGTTGTTGGGTAAGCGGGACCCAGGATTGCAGCTCTGGTTGAAAGGGGACTGCACTGACGGTTCATGACAGGTCCTTCCCCCGCTTACCTGAGGGAGTCATCTGCTCGGGATCCCTGTCAAGTCTTGTGACTCTCTATATGTTGTTTGTTCGGGTTTTTTGGCGGGGGGAGGGGATTTATCTATACAAGGTAGGCGGGATAGGTAATCTTACAGAGATAAGTGATTGGTCCGACAATTCCTGGGAGGGGAGGTGGGAGGGGGATGAGCGGGGAGCCAACAATGATAGGTACAGGGCAACAGTAAGTATTCTAAAATTGATGGCGAGGAGGACGTACCTTTTCTGGTTGTGTTTGACCAATCAGATTGTATCTGAGAGGAATTACTGAGAGGTGAAGGATGAATAAACAATATAGTGGAGTAGGAGGAAAGAAAGAGGAAAGAAGAAAAAACATGTATGTATATATGCTTGTTTATGTATGTATATTATGCAAATGCAACAAGGGAGCAGATGGACTTTGGGCCTCGGCTTAAATCCTAACCTCAGTACAAGAACTGTTTGTTCTAATAATGCGACATTGTATGATACCTTCCTGACACGATCGCTGAAGACAAAACGGGTGCAGAAGCAAAGGTGGTGAACAAAGCTGATGTGGCCCAGCTGTTAAAAGATACAGCACCTGGGGTCCTAAAGGCTTGAAGGTAAACAAGCGGCCATCTAGCAGGGAAGCAACAAAGCCCACATGGAAGAAGCACACCAGCCTGTGCGATCACGAGG
>NW_022111357.1:35257227-35259324 GCF_000313985.2 Echinops telfairi
GGGGGGGGGGGGGCTGAAGGGGAGCGGATAGCATTGATGACTGTAACCCCACTCAGTGGGCTCCAACAACAGAATTGTATGTGAATGGAGAGATAGGATTGTGTAAGATAAGGCCAAAAAATACCCCCACTCCTATTATTTAAAAAGAAGAAGAAGAGTTCCCAGGGCTGGGGGGTAATGTGGGGGAGGGCAGGGTGGGGGGACAAAGGGGAGCTGACATCAAGGAGTTCAAGAGGGAAGAAACGGTTTTGAAATGGTGTTGATTGTGGTAGCAGGCCGTATCATACTGCTGGAGGAATGTCATGCTATCTGTAAGAGCTCCCGATAAAACATTTAACATCAAAAATAGAAGTGGGGCAGGATTGGTACCCTTTGGGTAAAGAAAAACAGCTTCTCCCCCCTCAACCCCCACCCCCACCCCCAGAGCCACTGTGCACATCCAGGTGAACGATGTGAACGAGTACGCGCCGGTGTTCAAGGAGAAGGCCTACAAGGCCACGGTCGTCGAGGGCCGGCAGTACGACAGCATCCTGCGGGTGGAGGCGCTCGACGCCGACTGCTCCCCCCAGTTCAGCCAGATCTGCAGCTATGAAGTGGTCACCCCAGACGTACCGTTCACCGTAGACAAAGATGGTAAGGACAGAGGACCCTGTCTCGGGCCGGACCCACCAGCTTGTAGCCCACGTCCCTGTCGGGGCACCCCAGTAACAGAGACCTGCTATGCCCGTGTTTCACGCTGCCCCCGGCACCCACAGGGCTGGGGTTCTCTGCGAGGCCTGCTGCTGGCTTCCTCCCCTGCCCACTGCGATCAGATGCAGCCCTCCCTCCACACCCCCACTTAACCTGCTCTTCGTTTGAAGAAGCTATTCATCTTCCTATCACCTCAGGTCTGAGTAAGGTCGGCCCTAGCTTGAATTTTTGTTTTTCCCCACGCTGCCATCAGGTAGCCGTTCTGTCTCCCCTGGAAGCCGGGGGCCTGCACCTCCCTGCGGCTGCGGAGCCCACCTCCAGCCTCTGTCATGGAACAGAAGCGGCTCCTTACAGCGCAAGGTTTCATGACAAGGTCATCCCTTCTCCATGATCAGACTGGGTGGGATTTGCCTGCAAGCCTGGCGCCTCCCTTCTTCCTCAGAAAGCAGGCTTCTGCCCCCGTGAGCTCCCCAAATGACTCCTTGTAGCAAGCGTGGTTGGTGCACCCGGATGTGGTGTTTCATAAAATTATGTCACCTGCTTATAGTCGGGTCCCTCAAGTACTAAATCCTAAGGTAAATATAAAACCCTGTACAGACCTCTCAGAGTAAATGGGATTGAGTTACAGACTAGCATTTTCTCTGTGTAACAGTATTTTGTCTGTCTGTTGGTGGTGGTGTATGTTGCAAACACACGGCTCAACTGGTTCCTACAGGAACCTCTTAGACGTGGGTTATGTGGGTTTCGTTCCCTGGGTCAGGCCAGCTCCTTTACTGGGCTGCCCGGCCCCCAGGTCCCCGCTGGTCTTCTGAGTCCTCATGGTCACTTTGATCCGAGAGAGTTGGCTGTTTTAGGAGCACCGTGCTCCCGGCAGGCCTTTCTGGGCTTGTTAAGTTAAACTATGGTTTGCTTCTAACAGGACGTCAAGAGCTATTTTAAATTTAAAGTTTAAAGATTCTCTTGGGGCAATACTTTCATGAGTTGATCCTACCTTCCTGGCTCCAGGATGCTGGTAGTCCCTGAGAATCTAAAATCCCGCTGTGTGTCCTCCCCTTATGACCGGAATTCTTCGATAGACGCAGACCCACATTCAGTAACGGTAGCTGAGCACCATCCAGTTCCCCAGGCCTCCAGGCCAAGGCGGCAATGGCAGCACAATTAAACCCCTAGTGTGCGTTCAGAGCACATGTGAACCGCATCACCTGCCCGTTATCTCAAGCTCACGTTTGTTTCTGTGTCCGCCTGCACTTACAGGGGCCCAGCAGTGCATTCTGTGTTTCAGCATAAGCCAACGAAAGGGAAGAAGAACTTGGGTTTAGGGCCTCACTGCGGTTTCTCTCCCATGTAAGGTTTTATCAAAAACACAGAGAAGTTGAACTACGGCAAAGAGCACCAGTACAAGCTCAC
>NW_022111357.1:35260344-35276811 GCF_000313985.2 Echinops telfairi
CTGCCACGAGATGAGGAACCAGTGTTTGAAGAAAGTGAATGTGCCCCTCAGGTGCACCCCGAAAACCAAACCCACTGCCATCGAGTTGGGAATCTTCTGAATCGCCACCATGCGCCTGAGTTTTAGGAGAATGCAATGAGATGAGATGCTTATTTAAGGATTTCTTTTTAAACGTAGGCAGCCCAGTAGCTTTCAGCGAACATGAAGTAGAAAAACAAAACTAAGCATACCTGTATCTCACCTCATCTCAACAGAAGGTGCCACAGGCCTGGTGTGGGAACATGGAGAGCTGGAATTCTGTGAATGGGACCCCCAAAGACTCCCTCTGTCCCTGCAATCAGGGACACTTTCCTGGCTGCCTCATTGAGAGCAAGGTCAGGTGCGGGCTTTTCCGGTGGAAGATGGAGAGGATGAGGAAGAATGGGTCTCCTGGGTGGCCGCTCTGAAAGCAGGAGCATCTTCTGACCCAAGAGCTGCCGGAAGGCCCCTTTGCAGGGTGCACTGTCCCACCCTGCCCTTGGATAAGGAGCCCCTGGTGCTGCCGGCGGGCAGTCGGCAGTTCAAACCTACTAACCGATCCTTTCTACTCCCATAAAGAGTCTGTCTCGGAAGCTCCCAGGAGCAGTGCTACTGTGTCCTGTAGGGTCGCGGTGAGGTCAGCGTTTGTGGGGGACAGCTGCCCCCCAGGCTGTGTGTGTGGAGTGTGTTCTTCCCGAGGAGGTCCCCTAACCGGCCCTGGCCAGACTTTCAGGAAGTAGCAGAGCGGGGACTAGAACTGAAGCCTCTGTGAGCAGGTGGCCCAGCCAAGTCATGTGTTCTTCGGGATGGAGCGACCAGGACCAGTCCCAGAAAGGCCGAGGCATGCATCTTTGTGAGGAAAAAGCTGAAGAGAAAAATTGAGCTTTGGCAACATGGAACAAAAGTTGTTTTAAAACATTTTTGTCTTCATGCTTTTTGAGCAATTCAGTATCTAGCTACCTATCCTAATTATCACAGTGGCACTGCTCATCCAGGTGAGGCTTATAATGGAGCATGCCGGCATCTGCCACGGAGGGACAGGAAATAAATGAGCGTCTCTACAGCCAAATGGTACTCAGGCCAATCAGATGATGTTCTCACTGCCAGAGTGTTGATGCCGACTCACAGTGACCCCGTAGCTCCACAGGGTGGGACTGGCCCTCTGGGTTTCTGAGATTGGAAATCTTCATAGGAGTAGAAAGCTTTGACTCCTGAGGAGGGGCTGCTGGATTCAAACTGCCGACCTTGTGGGTGAGCAGCCCACATTGTACCCACTGCAGCACCAGGGCTCCGTCTAAATGATGCTGGGGGCCCCCCAAAGTGAAATGATCTTTCATGTCGATGTGTGCTGCAGGTGGTTAGCACACTGCCCTTCACTGATGGAGGGGCTGGAGGTTCAAGTCCACCCAGAGGCCCTTGGCAGAAAGGCCTGGTGAGATGAGCTTTGGAAAAACCAGCCACTGAGCCCCCCAGGGGGGAGTGCAGTTCTGCCCTGAGCCCCACGGGGCACCATGGTCGAGATCCACGTGTGGGGAACTTTTTTGTTTGTCTGTAGAAGGCAATTGCTGGGCACACATATGGCACCATGACTTTGCTTTTATAAACAGATTTATGTGTACATGTTTATTGAGGAAAGGATTAGAGGCGTTTATACTTAATCACTAATGGTGGGTGCACTTCTTTGGTAACATCTTTTCTTAAAAGAAAACAAACATAAACCGTGGGCAGTGATACTTTCTCGGTCACAAAGTCTCTACTTTCCAAGGAGGCGTCAGCGGGAAGCAGCCGCCGGATACCTTGCCGTCCCACGTTCTCCGGGCTCTCCTCCGACGTTGTGATCAGCCCGCTGTATTCCAGGTGCCGCCCCGGGCCCCGCCGAGCTGCTGCCCTCCCCGAGCAGCGCCCTGAACTGGACCGCTGGCCTCCCCACCGACAACGGCCATGACAGCGACCAAGTGTTCGAGTTCAACGGCACACAGGCGGTGAGGATCCCAGACGGCATCGTCGCCGTCCACCCCAGAGAGCCCTTCACGATCTCGGTGTGGATGCGGCACGGGCCTTTCAGCAGGACGAAGGAGACCATTCTGTGCAGCTCGGACAAAACAGGTAGGCACGTTTCCCTGTGCCCGGTGTCATGCTCTCCCACTTGTCCTGGCCACTCGCTGTCGCTGCCCCGGCCCCTGGGCACAGGCTCAGTGTCCTCTCCCCAAGGCGCCAGACAGCCTGCATGTTGGTTCACGCCATTCTGCATGTCGTGCGGGGCCGTGTCCTTACAGGACAGCTTCAGTATTCGTGGACTTTAATCAGAGGACTGTCCATGGTGATCTTGGACCTCACGTGCCAGTAAAACCTACATGGATGTGCTTGTAAGCCCTGCCTAGGCCCACGTGGAGACGCGTGATCTGTGCAGATAAAGCCGTGTCTCAAAACCCACGAGACCAGCCACTGATTTCCCCCCTGGGCCTTGGATTGGCCACTTACAGAGGCCCTGTCTTTGTAGACATGAACCGGCACCACTATTCACTCTACGTCCACGGCTGCCGGCTCGTTTTCCTCCTCCGCCAGGACCCTGCCGAGGAGAAGAAGTACAAGCCAGCAGAGTTCCACTGGAAGCTGAGCCAGGTGAGGGAATGGAAAACGCGCTCGCGATCGGGGCTTCCGAGAGACCATTGATGAGGGCCGCAGCACCCTTTGGTGGGCTGAGGGTGGTGGTGGTGGTGGTGTGTGTGTGTGCAAAAGGAAAGCAAATTCAATCAAATTCAATCCCCTTCATGCCAGTCCACCCACAGCCTAAGTTCTGTTGGGGGGTGTCTTTTAAACCTAACATGTTGACGTGAGTGAAGGGTATGTTTTCAAAAAGCGTTATCCTTTATCGAAGCGAGCACATTCACTTAGAGCCATTGCATTCATTTATCCGTGATTTAGGGCCTCAGCTTCTGGACCCAGTGCCCACATGGTCTGAGCACCTCTGCAGCATCCTGGGATTTTTAAAAAAAACCTTTGTTGTAAGGAGCCGGCGGTCTGGCAGACACTGCACACCTGGCTGCATCGACGTCTTCTGCTCTTGAGCAGTAGGACCCCACATCCCTCCCAGCAGTGGCCTGTCTTGTAACGCCGCTCTTCCTGCACATGCTGGAGCCAGACTCCTAGCACGTCAGAAATGGCCCTTCGAGGCAATGGGGCAGCTTCAGGGGCTGCTGACACCAAAAAGCTCCTCCCCCCCTCCAGAAACCAAAGAGAGGTCAGAGAAGTGTTTTGCAGCGTGGAGGAGGCGTTGCAGGTGCAGGCCTGCTGTAAACCATCGTCTGCACGTCAGCGGTTCTTAACTTCCTTATGGACAATATCTATGGAAGTCGGCGGAGTGGTGTAAAGAATAGCCCCGTGATCAGGACCATAGCCTTAGGGGACACCAAGGTAGATCGGTATAACAGTCCACATAGACAGTGCTCTCTTAATACGTTAAGTAGTGACTTGAGTCTTAAAAGCTTGTGAGGTGCAACTCTTGGTCTCTCCCCATGTGGGGAGAAGTGCGATGAGAACAGGAGGCGCAGGGAAACCTTTAGTGCAGCAGCGGACTGACGGACCCCACAAACCGCAGTCTCCCCACCCTGCGCCAGAAAGAAGGCTACTTGGGCCCCGGCTGCCACTCCCGGTGCTCACAAAGGGGTCCTCTTGGAAGGCCCTGGATGGAGTGGGAGGAACAGTGGGGCTGGACACGGCATTGTAAGAAAGACTGGGCTCTCGAGTTTTGTAGTGACGGATGGCACCTCCAAGACCATGGCCCTTGGTACCCCTTCAGGTCAGGAACTGCATTCACCCCGTGCTGGAACAATCAACCATTTCAGATCCAAAGGGCAGCCGTTACCCAGCGACAGAGGGTCAGGAGAGGAGGAATGGAAATAGCAGACACAGGGAGAAAGTGGGACTCGTGAAGAACACGAGTTGAAAGACTGATGACCTGCTGTGTCACCCTTCAGCTCATGCAGGATGACTGCAATCCCCCGTGTACGAACCCGTGAACCCCTGTGTTGGATCTCCTGTCATCTTCAGTCTGCCCACCTGCCCCACCGTTAATAATGCTCAGGCAAATCCTGGGGGAGTGGGGGGGAGGCAACCATTTATTTCTAAACATTTCCTTATCTCTAAAAGATAACCAAAATCTCAGGACCCTTTTCACAGCTTAACAAGTAAGCACTCCTTCGTATCCAATACCCAGTCAAGGTTCACATTTTAAGCTCTCGCAAAAGCATTTTTGTTTTCACTGGTGTTTGAATCAGGGTCCAAATAAGGGCCACCACTGTGATTCCCCGATAAACTTTTAGAGATTTTTTTTTTCCTATCTTTTCAGTCTGTAGAGTCCCTCCGTCTTCCTCTTCTTCCCTTTGTCTGGCTGTAACCCCCACGAGTCCTCTGACATGAGTGTCCTCTTTAAACAAAAGCCAAACTGAACTCGCTGCATCGAGTTGACCCTGGTCCCCAGGGAGCCTGTAGGACAGGGTGGACCTGCCCCCGTGGTTAATTGGAGCGGAAAATCTCTATGGGGACTGAGAGCTTCATTTTTCTCCCAAGGAGTGGCTGGTGGGTTTGAACCGCTGCCCAGGATATATCCCATGATGCCACCAGGGCTCCATCTACCCTCTCTATGCCCTGTAGGATGGTAGAGGGATTGGAAGCCTTGGTCCGATTCAGGTTTGCCTGTGTGTCTTGGCAAGACTGCTTGGGGGGTGGCATTTCTGTCCTCCGTCGGGAGGTGCATGCCCGGCTGTTCCTTCTTAGCGACTTAAGTAGCTTTGAGCCTCCCTGCTCTGTGCCCGCGGTCTTGTGACGCTGGCTCTGGTTGCGTTTGGGATGTGTGAGTTGTGAGCTTGGAAGGGCTTGTGAGAACCACCATTCTTGCTTCCATGGCTTTTAACAGGAGGGCTTTACCCTGAGGGCCGGTTTCAGTGTATCTTTGGCCTTATACTGAAGGCCAAAGTCCCTGGTTCATGTGTACGACGGACGAGAAAGGAGAATGGCTTCCCATCGTTCTCCGACATAAAATGTGGCTACTGAATGCTCACAATCCGCCTGAGTTCCTGCCCCTTGGCAGAGAGTCGCTCAGTTTGCTCGTGTGCCCCAGGAATTTCTCTTCCCCTCGAGGTAGTTTTGTGAATGTGCTGCTGGTCCTGAGTCGGTTCCCCACACAGGCTGTTTTTTCAGGGTGCAGCTTCCAGGTGTTCTGCTGTTTCGGGAGAGTTAGAAAATAGACTGATGGCACCACTGTTAAAGTTTCAGTCCCTGTTCTCTGCCATTGGTTTGCTTCTCTTCTCTGGGACTTCCTCTGTGTGACGGTGTGCGGTATGTGCTTCACCTGTCCCCCGTTTCCGCTGCCTTCTCTCCTGCTGCCCACCCCCCGTTTCTGAGTCGCGGTGTGCTTTCATGCGTTGTGGTATCTTCTTAATAGCTGGGGGCATCTTTGATGCGCAAGATTACGGCCCTTAGTTCTTCTCTTTCCGGTTTGCTTCCATTGTCCTCGGGCATGTGATTTTCCTTACTTCTCTCTTTCCTTGTAAAATGTTTATATGAGACTTAATTGTGGTTCTCCATCGACCAGGCCCTGTTCCCACAGGAAGGTCATTTTCCCGGTGGTGGTGGTGGTGGTGGTTAGTCAGCGACCCCGGGACCCAGCCCTGCACCGGCCTCCCCGTTGTTCTTACGCTCGAGCCCATTGTTGATCGCCACTGTGACAGCCCCCTTGTCGAGAGCCCTCCTTGTCCACCCTGGCCACCTGCTGTAACCGCAGGCACCCTGGTGGCATAGTGGTTACAAATTGGACTGCTAAATGCAAGGTCAGCAATTCAAAACCACCTGCCACTGCATAGGAAAAGATGGCACTTCCTGCCCCATGGAGTTACTATTTCAGAAGCTCACGGGGCGGTTCTAGCCTGGCCCCCTGGAGGGTCACTGTGAGTTGGCATCGACTCAGTGGCAGTGAGGTTGGTGGGTTTTGTTGCTTTTACCAAGCATGATGTCCTTCTTATACTTAAAAAAAATTCTTTTTCCAATGAGGCTGGTCAGGACCAGCATGGCGTCTCCAGCTTTCTGGCTCTTGAGCCCCCTCTGCTGTTGCTTTCCTGAAATGTGAAAAAATGCCATTTCCCACCCCTCTCTGCAGCAGCCTCTTCTCTCAGGACTGTGGCCTCGTCCCAGTGCCCTGTGCTGCTGTTTGAGTCTGTGTTGAGCATTCGCGCCCCCTCCCCTCGGGCACTGCCCTCCAAGAGTAGCCTGGAGGAGTCTCAGGCTCCGGGCTGCTGTAGCCCACCAGCTTTGTCACAAACCTGCAGTGGTAGGGGTGTCAGGTCAGCCCCAACTCACAACGACCCCAGGTGACAGGGCAGAGCTACCCTACAGGGGGACCTAGGCAGCAGTCCGTACGGAAGCCAACTGCCACCTCTTTCCCCGGATGGTGTCTAACCACAGCCCCTCCAGGGCCGCCTGGGTCTGTCCACCTGTCACTCAGTGTGCATCAGCCGCAGCTGCCACCTCCCATGGTCTGGCACTTTCCAGGGAGTACCGTGGGCTCTCTGCAGGCTCTCTTCATCTCAGGTCCATCCAGACGGAGCCTTCCTGCTACCTGCCCCCCATGCCCACCCCCCCACCCCCGCCCCGGGCCCATGCTAACTAACTCGCGGGGGCTGTGGCCCTCAGGGTGTGTCTGTCCTCACCTTTCATCCTGGGATGACCATGTTACTGGTCTTGTTGTAGATGTCTGGCATTGGCTTTCAGTCAGGCAGTTTTTGGAGAACATGGAACAACTAGGCTGATTCTGCTGCTCTCTCGTCAGCATACGTAGGTGGGTTGTGATGGAATACAACTAGGGTTTAGCTGCATTGCTAATCCCGTGGACACCTGCAGTTGAGAAGGAAAAAAAAACAACCCCAAAACTAGGGGCATCACATGACTTGTGGATTGGTATGCCAGAGGTTGTTCCCAGGAGGCATTTCAGCCTGCACTTAGCTCCGTCTGGCTAACCGCTGGGCTTGTGTGCCCTCCCTCATTTGGAAAGGACAGATAGTCCCCATCAGCATGGGGGCTTCACTCCTTAGAAGTTGGGAGTTTGCCTCCAAGGCGCCCTCCAGGGGCAGGGGTGTCACGGGACCACTCCTGCCTTCCCTAGGATGTTCAGGATCTGTTCCAAGTCTCCGGTCCCATTGGCTAAGATTTTTGGACTCTCACTAAAAGCGGGCAATACACGTATCTTAAGCAGTATGTTGCTTTAGAACCTGATTGGAAGGCAGGCACCACACTCTTGCTTTTTCTGCCTCTCTGTTGACGTGTCGGCCTCTTCCTCAATCGACCCAAACCACGCGAGACCGAGTGCAAAGGGGCCTCGGACCGGCTTGGGCAGGGTAGGGGAGGTCCTCGTTTGTGACCCACAGAAGTAACTGCTCCCCGGGCGCAGTGCCGGCTGAGCTCTGGTCAGGCTTACCTGCCCTAGACCCTCAGCATGGACTTGGGGGCAGGGAGAGGGTGAGGAGAGCAGGCTTTACTGCCTCGTTCTGTGGTTGAGGTGCTGTGAACTGCCCTCGCGAAGTGGAATGGCCAGTTAGCAGGCAGGCCTGTTGGAGGATGGGGTTCCTATCTGCTGGCAGGAAAATTTAGGGGTGTCAAGCTCCTGCAGAAGAGAACTGGGCAGCTCCCTTTTGCCGGCCCCCCATAATACGATGGGTGAGCTACCTGCATGAACCAGTTTGAAATCCCCAGGGGTGGAGTTTCCTTGGCCCCATCTGGTGATATGTATTTATACAATGTTTTCCTGTTCTGTTGCAAAAAGTTTTGACAGATCTTTTGTAAGGAGACCGGCATCCTTCCTAGGCAACCAGTCTCCCGAGTCTGGCGGTGCCGGCCTCATGGCTGTGCCTCTGGATGAGGGGGAAGGCTGACCGTCCCGCCCCTCGGCCTCCCGTAGGTCTGCGACAGTGAGTGGCACCACTATGTCCTCAACGTGGAGCTGCCCAGCGTGACGCTGCACCTGGACGGCGCCGAGCACGAGCCCTTCTCCGTCATGGCGGATTACCCGCTTCACCCGTCCCGGATAGAGACCCAGCTCGTGGTTGGAGCCTGTTGGCAAGGTAACACCGTCGACGGCCCCATCCCCGATGCCAGAAATTAAAGCCTGGCGTTTTACCTTATCATTGGGAATGCACTGTCACAGGGGTCCCGACCTCCTGTCCCTTGTTTCTTCACCCTCTGTTTTGTTGGGGACTCCACTGGCGCTGAGTTCTAGCGTAGCTCTTAATGGGCTCCCCGGAGGTGTGGCCTGGGACAGAAGCACACCCACCCCTGCCCAGTGGGAGGGCGTAATTGGGGACTGCTGGGTAAATGAACTGTTCATTGACAAGCTTCCAAGGGCCAAGAGACAGCCGCCCGAGAGACACCGGGGCTTTTGGCACAACTACAGCTGGGGGCTTCGCCGGCATGTGGAGCGCCTGGCCGGTCGCCCGGTGGGGCCCCTGGGAAGGAACTGCTGACCTTCCTCAAGGAAGATGCCCCGGAAGTCAGATTGCCAAGGGGTAAACGGGGACAAGCCGGGGCTGTCTTTCCCCCGTGGAGCGTGTGAGAGGCCTGGGTTTCTGAAGAGACCCTCGGGGCCATGCTGACAGGCAGCGCAGCTCACTTGCATGCTTACCGAGTGGAGAAGGCGAGCTGGCTGCGTGCTGACTGCATACGTCACCTCATTTAGTCTTCACAGTGACCCCGTGCACAAGGGCCGCTGGGAGCCGGGGTCGACCCCGTGGCCCACCACACCACACGAGCTAGAAGCTCGCCTTCTCCTGGTTCACACCCGCAGCCCCGGGACTTGGAGACATGAAGTAACGTGGCTCATGGCTGATGTGTCTCGGAGGGAGGATTTGAGCCCAGGAGGCCAGTATTTGGGACCCGTCTCTATACCACCAGACCAGGGGTCCCCTGGATGGCCCCGTGGGCATTTGGACCCCTTCTCAGAATTGTTGTTTTTCAATGCAGACAATAAAAGCCCCCAGGATGTCAGAGGCACCAGCACCCTGTCACCCAGTGGATTCTGATCCGAGGAACTGAGGCAGCGCACCTTATGGGGCACACAGCCTTGTCTTTCTCCTGTCGTTTGGGCCAACCTAGCCGCTAGCAGCCCACCACTTACCTGGCAGTGCCACCATGGCTCCTAAAAGGCAGGACCCCAAACAAGCAAGCTCACTCACTGCCATCCAGTGGATTCTGACTCACAGCGATCCCGCAGAACAGAGTAGAATGGCCTCTCTGCACTTCCACGTATGTGAGTCTGGGTAGACCAGAGAAATAAATCCAGGGAGACTCATGTGTATAAGAAAGAGCTTTATATAAAAGAGCAATTGTATATTGAGAAAACATCCCAGCCCAGTCCCAATCATGTCCATAAGTCTGATAATAGCCGCTATGTCTGATACTAGTCTATAAATTCCTCTTCAGAGTCACACAATACATGCAATGACACCAAATGCAGGAAGATCACAGGGCAGTGGGTGGAAAGTCTTGTGGATCCAGTGGTGGTGGAAGCATCTCAGTGCTGGCATAGGTCTCCACGTGGCTCCTCCAGCTCCAGGGCTCTGGCTCTTATCAGCATAGCTCCATGTGGCTTATCAGCAGGGAGACAAAGCAGAAGCCCTCTGTGAGCTGAGGTAGCCAAGCTGTGACCTGATTAACAGGCTAGATCCCACCCCTTCCTCAAGTCGACAGGAGATACCGTCACTGCCACACCGTGACTTTAAAATTTTACAGGGCTGGACAGCCTCATCTTTCTTCCATGCACTAGCTGATGGGGTCAAACCACTGGCCTTCTGGTTAGTGCTCACACAGTGACCCACTACCCTACCAGGGCTCCTGGGGATGAACCAGACTCCCTGCCGTCCCTTCTGGGTATATTCCGCTCACTGCCCCTGTGGGTTTCTGGGACAGTCACTCTTCATGGAGTAGGAAGCCTCCTCTTTCTCCCATAGAGTGGCTGGTGGTTTTGAACTCCTCACCTTGTGGTTAGAAGCCCAAGACGTGACCCACTGCACCAACAGGGCTCCTTAACAGTTAGCAGAAATCTAGAAGAATAAATGTGTGAGGTCGCATTACACAGGTTACTCCCATCTCACGATGGGGCCCCTTTCGGACGACTGTCCCACCTCCATTCCCCCGTCTTAGTACTCATCCTCATCCCCTTAGTACAGGTTCCTGAGCCTCCCATCTCCGAGCATCCGACGTGGGCATCGGAGGATGACAGCGTCAGCCAAATCCCATGCTGCCACTGTGGTGCACATTACTGAGGGTTAAGATGGACCAGAAAGTGCCCTCAGCACACACCCCTGAGCCCGGTTCTCGAAACCTTCGTGTGTTGTAGGTGGGGGACTACCTGTGCGTGCGAATTCATGAACAAAAAAATCAAGGTTTAGCAGTGAGCCTGAGGACTGCCAACAATGTCCAAGTAGGGAGGAGCAGAATCTATAGTTTGCACCATCCCCAGCCACGGACAGCGAGGTGTGAGGCCGTCGGTGGTGTCCACCGGTGTCTCTGGTGGGGCTGGCCTGCGTTTGTAACCGAAGGTAGCACCACATTTTGAACGTTCGAGAACATAAGCGTTCACTCTTAGCCATCCGTGTTCCCGGGCCCTCAGCCCCCTGGTGGAATATTGTTGCCGGCTGAACTCGGAGGCAGGACGTGGGCTCAGGGGTGGGGTTCTGTGTCACAGTTTTTATCAACATCTGGTTCACGTTGCATCCAACTCAGTGATTTAAATGCGTTGAAAAGAGTTGTGCAATTATCACAATATGAGAACCTTTTCTTCATCCTTGTCCTGCTTATTATTGGCTCCCTATCGCCCTCAGCCTCCGCTGGTAGTGCCCTCTGTCTCCGTCGATCGACCTCTCCTGGGTTTCGCATAAAGAGACACATACGAAGAGAAACCCCACCAGGACAACAACAGAAACACAGGCAGGCCTCCGTCAGAAGGAGGCTTGTCGAGGATTTAGTCTGCTGGGAGCCCGCGTGATGCGAGAACCTGGTCTCCAAGACAGATGGGCTCCTTTTAGGAAAATCCAATTTCCGGATTCCTTTGAGGATCCCCTGAAATGAAAGGAGTCGGCTGGCATCTGAGAGCAGCCTGCCCTCTTCAGCGTCAGCCCGGACGACAGAGTGCAGGACAGACCCTTAGGGGTCTGGACCTTGCTTCCGAAGTCAGAGTTAGTTCCCAAATTAGACAATAATCTCTGGCAAATTTTTAAAAGGAGAGTGATCAAGGGGACAGGTTCCCTAAGGGATAATGTTACATTTTGAGAGTGTGATTGCTTCTGTTAAGGTGAACGTCGCTTTCCGCTCATGTCACCACCAAGTAGCCTTTTCATCTTCCTCTTACTTTTTCTACCTCCAAACAAACCACACCCACTGCCATCGCGGAGGGTAGATGCCCCCTTAGGATTTTCAACGCAGTGATAGCCGGGCGCTCTCTGAAGAGCAGCTGGCAGGCACAGACCATCGCCCTTCTTGTTCACATCCTGGCATTCAACCCACGCGCCTCTGTCTCCGTCCCTCTCAGAGAAAGTGTTCTCATGATTTTCATTGGCCGGGTGTGGACTTGTCCTGAGCCATAAAAAGTACAGACTTTTGCAAGCTGATCCTGTGCCAGGCTTATTTAGGCACCAACCCTAGCCAGCCGCCATGCCTGCAGTCTCTTCCTTTCTGCCTGTCCAAGTGTGCCGATGGTCACCGCGGGCACACGGTGGCCACGGTCAGTCTCCTAGTGCATCTTGGTCGGCAGCACAGGCTGTGCCGTCAGTGCATCCAGTCATGGACCCCTGTCAGTCTGGTTTTGAACCTGGCACACGGGGTTCTGCATTGAAAATTCAGTCGTGGACCCCTGTCTGTGTGGTTTTGAATCTGACACACGGGGGTCTGCATTGAGAATTCAGTCGTGGACTCCTGTCTGTGTGGTTTTGAATCTGACACACGGGGGTCTGCATTGAGAATTCAGTTGTGGATCCCTGTCTGTGTGGTTTTGAATCTGACACACGGGGGTCTGCATTGAGAATTCAGTCATGGACCCCTGTCTGTGTGGTTTTGAATCTGACACACGGGGATCTGCATTGAGAATTTAGTCGTGGATCTCTGTCTGTGTGGTTTTGAATCTGACACAAGGGGATATGCATTGAGAATTGGAAAGGAAGTAGTCCGGGCAGGTCTGTTGCTCTCAGTCAATCACAGATGTTCCCCCCTGGGGCTGGTTTCGTGGTAATTGAGATGGATAGGAGAGGATGGAATTCCATCCCCTAGGTGAACTGACCAAGAAACAGACCTGTGAGCGGACATGGGTGTGTGTGTGTGTGTGTGTGTGTCTGCATGCTGGGGTGCATGGGGCCCAGGGAGGGTGAGGCCCTATGGTTATTGCCCTCCACCTTGGATCACCTCAAAGAAGAGCACCCCCCTCCTTCTGGAATCTCTGGTTAGCTCTTGGCAGCTTGTAAGCATTGTGAATTGTGTACTTTACCAGGAGGGGACGGGGTGGGGCAGGTCTTCAGGGCCACTTGCCCAGAGGGTGTGGGAAGATGGGATCACGCCTAGATGTGTCCTGGGAAGAGGTGGCCATGGGTGAGCATTAGCCTGGGCGGAGCCTGTCCCCAAGAGGGCAGGGTGGGCGGGTCCCTCTGTGTGCCGGGCAGCCCTGTCCAGTGTGAAGGCCCTAACCTGGTACCGCTCTGTTGTCTTTGTCTTGCTTCCCGCAGAGCTTTCAGGACTTGAGACTGACAATGAGACCGAGCCCGTGGCCATGGCCCCTGCAGGTGGCTGGGTTCCTTCCCTCCAGTTCACGCTCACGGTCCCCTTACAAAGACATTGATTCATTCCATGTTGCGCATGAAATGCCCGGCCCCATCTTGCCTCCCACACATTTGAGCTGCTGTCTTTGTCTCTGCATCTTGCTTCCCACTGCCCCATGGGACCCCTTCCAACCACTTGAATCCCAGCCTGATTGACGGGGGCTCTGGGCTCGCTGATGCGCTGCACTAACGGAACTCTTCCGTTTTCCTGAATCATATTGTGCCTTGACCCCGCTGCATGAGGGCCTGCTGACCTCTCCAGGGAAAGTTGGGGGACGGGGGTTAGGCATCAACCGGTGGGTCTCCTGGGGCTGAACCAGGAGACAGGAAAGGCTTGTATTGATTTTAATATTGGTAGAAGCCTCCTCCCCCCCCCACCCCAGCGATGACCAGCACCCAAGGTCTAAAGTCCTTATGGGGACAGGAGACCAGCTGCTGAGAATCTCCCCCCTTTTCCATCAGCTTAGAATCGGGGTCGCTTCACCCTTTTGGGCTCACTGGCCCAGGAGCCTTTCAAGATTGGATTTCCCTTCGGATTACCCTCTCCCCCGTCAGCCTCTGTCAGTGGAGACTTGAAGGATGCCCGTTAAGCAGCATTTGGGTCCTATCTTTGTTGCTTTGGTCATTCCCAATTTGTGCCCCTCCCCCAAGTCTGCTCAGCCAGAAAGAGCGGCCACAGTGTGGCCCAGCCGAGAAGGGAGGGAGCCACTGCTGACCCAGTGCTAGGCATCGGCCTTCTGCACCAGGCGGTGGCAGGTGCAGCCTGTCCTGGCCAGCGGGTGGCCAGTTGTGAGGGGACACTCACAGGACCTGCTTCAGGGCGTAGGCCAGGGACCCCGCCTCTTCTTCCCGCCAGGCCATCTGCATGATCATCCAGTTTAATTTCTTCATTGCTTCCATGTGACCGCAAGGCTAACAGGGTTTGGTGTGAACTAACGTGCATGTCCATCCATCACGCCGCCGCCACCACCACCACCGGTAACACTGCATAGGGAAGCGAAGCAGAAGGCTCTGGCTGCCCCTGTAACGTCTCACTTTTTCCCCCTCCCAAAGGTGGTGACCTGCATATGACTCAGTTTTTCCGAGGGAACCTGGCTGGCCTCACAATCCGCTCTGGGAAAGTCGCTGATAAGAAGGTCATCGATTGTCTATATACCTGCAAGGAGGGGCTAGACCTGCAAGTCCTAGAAGACAGCAGCAAGGGCCTGAAGGTAACCCTGGCCAGGATGTCGACCGCTTACTTAGCCGGCATTGAGGAAATAATGCACTTGAGCTCGGGGCTGGAGAAGAACATTGGAATGCCCATGGACGGCCCAAAGGACAAACCAGTCTTGTCTTGGAGGAAATACGGCAGGGTGCTCCTTGGAGGCAAGGATGGCGAGACTGGCTCTTACATGCTGTGGACAGGTCGTCAGGGGGAAGGATATCAGGTTAAGTAGGGTAGAGGGGCACCGAAGGAGAGGCAGGCCCTCGAGGAGGTGGGCCGACACCGTGGCTGCAACACTGGGCTCGGGCACAGGGACAGTTGTGCGGATGGCACAGGACCAGGCCGGGTTTCGTTATGTTGTGTGTGGGGTCTCTGGGGGTCGGAACCAGCTTGATGGCACCGAACAACAGTTAAGGAGTAAACCGCTAATCACGGCCGTCCGGACAAGGAACGATGGCTAGGTTTGCACTTGAGAAATGGTGCGTGTTCTTTCCCACGAGTCATGGCTCACTCCTGGTCCGCGTGCACAGCAGAGTGAAAGGAAACGGGGCCTGGTCCCGCCCCGCCTTCGTGAGCACGGGCAGAGATTGCTCTGAGCCCATTCTGTGGCCCCTGGAGCCGGGCGTCCATCTCCTGGGGCAGCAGTTCTCCACCTGTGGGTTGTGACCCCTTTGAGGGTCGAACAACCCTTTCACAGGGGTCGCCCGATTCATAACAGTAGCAAAATGACAGTGATGAGGTAGCAACGACAATAATGTTATGTTTGAGGGTCACCACCCCATGAGGAACTGTGTGAGAAGGTCGCGGCGTGAGGAAGGCCGAGAACCCTGTTCCTAGAGGCCCTTCCGCCCTTGTTTTCGCAGACCCTCTCCTGTCCACCGTGTCCTTTCCTAGAATTGGGCTTGCCTGCTGCAAGCAGGTCTCGCCCTCCTCACTTGACAGGAGCCTCCTGTGTTTCCTCTCAGCTTTAGAGAGGGCCACCTTCTTAGAGCGGATTTCCTGATCTGGAATTTTGCAAGCATTTCTTTCTCATGTTACCAGTTCACATTGGTCCCAAGCGAATCCCCTCTGCCCAGAGCATCCACTCCCTCAGCTTCCTGCAGATGGAACCTTACCTCCTCCCCTCTCCCCTCGACCTGGTTTCAGATCCAAGTGAACCCCAGCCACTCGGCATTGACCTTGGAGGGAGAGGACATCGGAGAGTTGGATAAGGCCATGCAGCACATCTCCTACCTGAACTCGCGCCAGTTCCCCACACCTGGGATTCGGAGACTCAAAATCACCAGCGCAGTCAAGTATGTCCTAATTCCCGACGGAAACAGCCAGAAGAAAACACGTCTCATTGAGCTTTTCAAAAAGTTGGGCCTTCTCTCGACAGAGTCTGAGTGAGAGGTTTGAATGCTGCCCGTGAGCCGTGTGCCTGTGTCCTACGAGGGCCACTCTCTCTCCGAGTCGTCCCCAAAGCCAGCGCTCTAACGCCCTGCCCCTCTTCCGTTTCTCGTTGGCAGGTGCTTCAACGAGGCCCCCTGCATCTCCATCCCCCCAGTGGACAGCTACGTGATGGTTTTGCAGCCAGAGGAGCCCAAGATCAGCCTGAGCGGCGTCCACCACTTTGCGCGGGCGGCCTCTGAATTCGAGAGCCCGGAGGGCGTGTTCCTCTTCCCCGAGCTTCGCATCATCAGCACCATCACTCGGGAAGTGGAGCCCGAACACGACGGGGACGAGGACCCCACAGGTAACAGCCCCGCCGACACTGAGTCCCCGGGCTCCTTGGCATGGAGGGCTCTGGGGATTGACCGTTTGTCTTACTGTTGTGGAGCCTGGTTCTGCCCGAGAACAAGGTCAGGTGGCATCTTCCCTCTGCCTGGCTGCGTGAGCGTAAGGAGAGTAAAGACATGAGGCTGGCCAGGGGCGCTCACCTGCTGCCGCCGGCTTCCTGGTGATGCATGCGCTGGACTCGGCTGACCCCTCACCGACGCCGAAGCCCCTCTGCCCTACCTCCCTCGCCAGATAGCAGTAGGGTGTCCTGATCGGAGCCGACGGGACCAGCCACCCGAGGCTCCCCAGTCTGGTCTGGCTATCTTTGCAGTTCAAGAGTCCCTGGTGTCCGAAGAGATTGTGCACGACCTGGACACGTGTGAGGTCACCGTGGAGGGAGAGGACCTGAACCGAGAGCAGGAGAGCCTCGAGGTGGACCTGACGCGCCTGCAGCAGAAGGGCATCGAGATGAGCAGCTCCGACCTGGGCGTGGTGTTCACAGGTAAGGGTCTGGGACGGGCCAGGCAGGTGGGCACTCGATGGCTCAGCCAGCTGCCTCCTTCCCTTGAAGGACCTTGAACATGTCCCCGAGGAGATGGGCTGGTGGCTAGAAGGTAACTGATAGACCGAGGGGTA
>NW_022111357.1:35278938-35294587 GCF_000313985.2 Echinops telfairi
GGTGACCCCAGTCCCAGCTCTGAGAGGTGGGCGGGTCCTCCCCTGCAGAAGGGTCAGCGCAGGCTTGTGGATGGTTGCCGGGTGGGTGCCATCGAGTTGGTGCTGACATGTAGCGACCCCGTAGGACAGGTAGAACCCACTGCCTCAGGGTTTCCTAGGTGCGACCGTTGCCGAGCTCATCACCCAGCCAGAGCAGCTGGTAGGCACACATCAAAGTCCTTTGTTGCTGTGTCACCAGGGTGGTGCTAAGCGGTGCTTAGAAGCAGGACTGAGGCCGGCCAGCCTGCCATCCACTCGGCAGGCTCCCCCTCGGCTGCCCCTCTGGCTCCAGGCACGTTTCTCCGAGCCCTTGAATGTTGTGTCCCTCGCCGCCGCCGTGCCTCATAGGCTCATGCCTGTGTGGGTGGCCATAGGGCAGCTTCCAGTGTCTCTGGACCTCTTGTCAGTGTGAGTGATTGGGGTGCCGGCGGGGGCGGGGCTGGACTCACCCGCCCGTCTCCATGTCAGACATACGAGGACCAGCACAGCAGCGAGGAGGAGGAGGAAGAGGAGGAGGAGGAGAGTGAGGAGGGCGAGGAGGACGACGACATCACCAGCGCTGAGTCGGAGAGCAGCGAGGAGGAGGAGGGGGCGCACGGGGACCAGCCCAGCGCCAGCAGGCAGCAGCAGCTGGAGTGGGACGACTCCACCCTCAGCTACTGACCGGTCGCAGTGGCTCCTCCCTCCTCGGCTATCCTCTTTTCTGCTTCCAGGACTGCTGCCCCCACCCTCTCCACCCCAAGGATCCACGATGTAAAAAGTCATTGTTTGGCCAGTAGGTCTGCAGACCCTCCCTGGTGCCTGTCGTCTGCCCCTGCTTGGTGTATAGGACTTAGGCTCCCCGCCCTCTGCCTGGATCCCGACCACGTGGAGCGACCCCCACAGCCTCCGCCGTTATCTCTGCACAGTGACCCACAGTGCCGGACACACACACACACACACACAAACACACACACAGTGTCCGCAGGCCCTTGCTGGCCTGCTGCAATGCAGCCGTGCCCGCTCCAGGTGCTGTCCTGACGGCCGGCTGCCTGGGGTAACGCTGTTCCCTCCCACCCGGTAACCGCTGCTTTGGTTTGTCTCCGTCCCACCTTCCCCGCCCTCCCCCTTTTTTAAGTCTGTTTTTTTCCAAACCTAGTGCATGTATAAAATGGCAGAATGGGGTTACTATGTAGATGATTAACTGAGTTTTTAATATTTTGTAAATAAATTGGAACTCTGGTGTCCTTTGCGCTAGTGTCATCAAGGACTGGAATTTAAGGTGAAATCCAGGTGACAGGGCTGTCCAGCCCCCACCTGCTCCCCGCCCCCAGGTCAGCTCAGTACAATCCAGCCTCAGGTCTCCTCCGGTGGGTGGGACAGCAGGGCAGGGGTCAGGTGGGGAGGCCTTGGGGGCCTGGGCTGGCTTGGCATTGGGCCAGTACGGGTGTTGCTGGGACCCGGGGCCCCTTTCTTACTCCTTGTCCACCCCAGCACTTCTTACATGATGAACCGACAACCGTTGTGCAGACCATCCAGGCACTTGTCTGGGGATGGCAGCAAGCCCACGAGCCGGACTCGGGATGGCTGAGAAGCTGGGTGGGCTGTCAGGAGCCTCCCCAGCCAGAGGCCACATTCGGCCCGTCCAACCTCCCCAGGCTGACCCTGCCCCAGGGCGTCACGGCCACGCCCAGTGGCAAGCAAGGAAGAGACTGAAAACCCACATGGCCACTTTTCTCTTTTTATTATGATTAATTTAAATGTAAAATTTTAGATTTCTAAAACAGGGCAGGGAGGGCTGTCATTTTGACTACTGTCCTGTGGTCATCACTGCTAGTTTCCAGAAAACGGACGGTCACCTGTGTCTGTGTGTAGCCATCTTCCATGCCCGCCACTGTAGCTGCTCTGTGTAGACCACTGAGAACCCATTTGGGGGGGCGGGGGGAGGGGGGCACGTGTGTCCTTAGCTGCCCCAGGTGTCACTCTTAAGATGTGTCTATCGATGCTAGGTCAGAAAGTGTATCTGCTACAATAAAGTTCTGGTTCTAACTCCACCTGAATGACTTTTTTTCTTTGCAATCTTCTTGTGAGTCCTGCATGCCCCGTGTGCCTTAGGGCCCAGGTGGAAAGCTTAACAAGACTCCTTATTTAATCTGCTTTTACCTCTCCTGCCAAGGTTTCTCAGCTGTCTGGGCTCGGTTTCCATCCCTGCTGCTTAGGCTCACCTTCGCTACACAGAAACAGTAAATGATTTTTTTAAATTGGAAATATTTTTGCCCGGCACACAATACACACCCAGCCCCAAACCGCTGTGTATGTGCAAAGGCCTGCAGCCCACGCCGGGGAGTGTGCAGACTCGCTCCAATAAATAACATATGTACACACGGACAGGCCAGGGGAAGCTGGTGGATCTCAGCACACACTGGGTGAGCCAGGTGTTCTGAGTGATAGGCAGACTGCGAGCAGAGCCAATGGGGCCAGCCACCACCTGGAGCGAGCTGCTGCCTCCTGCCTCTCCCCAGACCTACAGTTGGCATGTCTTCTTGCTAGGCCGGGCACTGGGATATTGGGAGGCCTGGCCAAGGTCAGTGGTGTAAGCCCAGCCAGTACCAGGCCTGCCGCCAATACCGCAGGACCACCATGGGCTTGACACAACCCAGACCAAGCCCCTTGGCTTCAGGATGTGGGGCGGGCATTTCTGAAGCCCTCCAGTGAAAGACTACATACCGCCCGGGGAAAGGGCCCCCACCAAAGCCCGGAATCCCGATACAGCCAGTGCTGGTGACGGCAGACCTCCTGAAGGGTTCTGGAGAAAGAGCTTGGGCCCCCCCACCTGAATGAGCACCTGTGCTCTGGGGCCCCAGGTCCTGCCAGAGTACCCGCACCTGCCTCACCCTTGATTGGAAGCCAAGAGGCGATACCTAGCATTACCATGTCCTGAGGACCCACGTGTGTGTGGGGGGGGGGCCGGGGGTCAGCTCTCCTTAGGCTCGGAGTACAGTAGGACTTCAGTAGGACTCAAGAAGTCGATATTTCGTACCCGCACACAAAATGGCTTTACAGCAGAGATGAGAGGATCCCGGGCCCAAGAGTTAGTTTTAAAGCAAATTGTGGCATCCCTGAATCTTGGGGCACCGGGTGTTCTGGGGGGACACCCCAAATCACAGTCAGTGGGAGACGTGCAGAGGTGGCGGCGGAGAGCCGAGGACGGGACACCTCTCCAGAGCCTAGGCATGAGGTGACCGCTGGAGCCGAACCTGCCGTAGTTCGGTGGGAGGAGAGGAGTCTAGCTGGGCTCTGGTCACCAGCTGGAAGACTTGGGGCTGCGTCCTTCCACTGGGGCAGCCTGGGGATGCCCGCCCCCACAAGGCTCTAAAGCTGCATTCCTTGTATGGCTGTGTAGTCCCTTCAACGTTTCAAGTCATCAATAAATAACTGTAAACAACAAAAGGCGATTGTGTCAGTTCTTTCCCGTGAGGCGCCGTTCCGGCTTTCAGGAGAAAGGTCGCCGCAGCTTCAAGCACAGGGCTAGGAGCCACCGGGCGGGCGCGGGGGCCAAAGGGACTGCTACTGCCTGTTGTCTTTGGTCACATTGTGGGCCAGCCAGTTCACTTTGGTTTTCCAGCTTTCCCGGAGGGCTTCGTTGAACTTGACCCGGAAGTGCTTGAGAGCCTCCTCCTCCGTCTTCCCCAACGCCAGGGAGTCCTGAAACCGGGAACGTGGCAGCAGTGTTAAAGGAAGGAGCTGAGCTTGGTCCAGGACCAGCCCCCTCCCAGCCAGCCCACTGGGTATTCTCAACGTCCTTCTAGACCACTGTGGACAGGTCAGCGTGACCCACCTACAACACAAGGTGCAAACCCGTCAGGCTCTCTGTGGCCACCACCACAGCTTTTGCCTTCTCTAGGGGACCGTTGCTCCAGGAGGAAGTGGGCACAGAAGGTGACACTGAGAGGGCACCTTGGCCAGTGTCCTCACTCACTAGCCACCCCAACTGAGCAGATGCAGGAAGGAAAATCGTGCCTAACAGTTCCCCACCTACATCTATGAATAAAAAGCTTGCGGCCCAAGGGGGGGGGGATGGATTGACTTAAGAAGACAGCACGCTGCCCACCCATAGATGAAGGCCCCAGAAGACACGAGACCCACAAGCTAAGGTTGGACAGTGGCCTCCCTGGAAGGCAGGTGGCCTCCGGGCTCACCTTGAGATACTGGATGTCTTTGGAGCAGCTGAGTTCGGGCAGGCCTGCCGCCCTCATGAGGGCAAAGAGGTGGAGGAAGAGGGGCCCGTGGCGCCGCAGGATGGTGTAGGCTTTCTCGCAGTAGCCCCGGAACCTGTTTGGGGGAGGTCTAGATGTGGGCGACTTCCGAAGAGCCCCTGCCCAAGCACATAACGAGCCCAGTTCCTCCAACTGACCCCACTAAGCCATAGCCTGCTGCCTCCCACACGCACACAGCCTATAAGCGTCCGTCCCCCAGCCCTGCCCCAGCAGGGCACTCCAGGGCTGAGATGGGGGCGTTCCCTGTTGAGAAGATCAGGACATGTGGTAAGCCCCTCAGTAAGCCCGGGGGTTGGGGTGGGGAGGGGAGAGGGCTGTGGGCCGAGTCCCCATCCCTGTAGCTGCTAGTGATCTCTGCTCCTTCACAGGGACCTCAGGGACGGATGGGCTCCTAGTGGACCTAAGGCACCCTTACCTTTCAAACTTCTCACTATTATTCGTCTTCCCCTGCTGAATCACATGGACAAAGTCATAGGTGAGGATGAACGGGACTCGTTCACGGTTGATTCCAAACTTGGTCTTGAAATTTCCCAGGAAGTGGCCAAAATCAATGTGGAACAGCTAAGGGGGGAGGGAAGGGCAAAAGTTGAGAGGTGTCGGGGGTGGGGGTGGGGGGTGGAGAGCTGCCAGGTGCAGATAGGCCAAGGGGCATGGCGGGGCTTAGGCTCACAGGGGAACTCTGCCCGGGAACTGTGTGCAGGGCAGAAAGGCCAGGGGCCGTGAGTTGCGCACACCACCTTACCTGCCCACTTTCACGGATCATGATGTTGTCACTATGCCGATCACCAATGCCCAGCACGTAGGTGGCCACACAGTAGCCAGCACAAGAGAGCGTGAACTCCTCGATAGCCTGGTCCAGGGCCTCTCTGGGTGGGAAGATTGAAAACATGACCACAACACTTGAAAGTTTCTTCTATTAAGAGGTAGGGGCTGGTCCCCTGCCCTGGGACCTGGCTGGCCTTGTGACCTGCTTTGGCCACAGATGTGGAGGAAATGATGTTGGGTGCCTAGGTCCTGAGATGCCTCATAGCTGTCGGACACCCCTGAGCTTGGAAGTCCAGACTGGTCTACTGAATGGAGAGGGAAGCCACAAGGAGAGGGACCCTGCTGATACTAGGGCACTAGACAGGCCCCATCGAGCCAGCAGATGGCAGCAGTTGCATGAAGAGCAGAAGAACCACACTGCTGAGCCCAGCCCAAACTACGATTCATGGGCAAGAAATGGCTCTTTCAATCCCTAGGTCTGGGAAGACTGCTACACAGCAATAAATCACGGGCATGCGGGGGTACACACACGGGCTGGCCCTTGGCTTGAATGTCACGGGCTCTTGCCCTCCCCTTTCGCAGTAATGGACCAGCTCCTCCAAACCCAAGGAGCGGGCATCTGTCCCCGGGGCCAAAACCTACCCTGGGTTCTTGGACTTGAGCCAGTTGAGCAGGGCGTCCTTGTTGAAGGCAGCCGTGGCCGCCATGTTGCTCTTGTTCAGCTGGATGTTGGCAATCGTGTCCGAGTGGAGCACCACTTCGATGAGGCCTGTGCGGTCCCCGGTGGAAAGGCAGCCGTAGGGCGTCATCCTGCCAGTGCAGAGAGGGGAGGCGAAGGTCATGGTCAAGGCCTGCTCCTGGGGCTGTTTGGCTGCAAGAACCTCGGGGCACCCAGAAGACTCCAGGGGATGCTGCTCAAGGAGCTAGGAAGGAGGCCCCTGTACCCAGGACCCCCAGGGAAGAGCTCACGATGGCGCAGAAGAAAAATCATGGCGGTGGCAAGAGGACATTGCAGGAAGCCAGGGACACTTGGGGCAAAGAAGACAACAGGGAGTGAGGGGACACGGAACCTGGAATGGCCACCATCGCTTCCCTTTTTTAAAGATCATTTTATTGGGGAGGGGTACAACTCTTATCACAATCCATATGTCCATACATCATGTCAAGCACATTGCTACATTTGTTGCCATCCTCATTCTCAAAACATTAGCTTTCTACTTGAGCCCTTGGCATGGCCCCACTCTTCTTACAGCCCTTTGTCAGGCCGGGGAGTAGCAGCTGCTTTAGCAGGGCGTCAGGCCTCACGGAGACACACGTGACGTGACGGACGAGGGGCCCTCACCTCAGGTCCAGCCCCTCCTGCTTCCACAGAACATCCATGAGCTGGATCATCTGCAGTGTCAGCATGTCCTGGCGGAGGTCTGTCCAACCAGCCACAGGAAGAAAAAACACAAGTTTCTGGTGTGGGCTGCAGCTGTGCCCAAACCACGGAGCCCCAAAGACTGTCTTCTGCTCAACTGTTGCCGAAGGAGTTACGCCCAGACTCTACCCCCCACCCCCTACCCCGAGCCGGCACGGACAAGGACGGGGCCTGCCCGCTCACCATCGCCGCTCTTGAAGATGATGCCCACGCTGCCCTCACTGCCTGCCTCCTCGTTGCTGTACATGATCCACAGAGGCTTCATCTTGGAGTCCATGAAGGTGCACTGCTCCACGCTGCTGGCCAGAGAGGGGTCAGTGGGCCACTGCAGGGCCGGGGGCCGTCAGGTGGGGTCCTGGCGGGGTGAGGGCAAGGCTCACCAGACATCGGCCAGCAGCGTGCTGGGGTCGAGAGGGGACTGCAGGTGAGAGAGGGCCTCCAGGTAGGTGTCCTGACGCATGCATACGTGCATCAGCTCCTTGGTCTGGGGCTTGGTGGTCTTCTGGGAGCTCGCTTTGACAAAGTCATTCAGGGCCTTCAGCTTGCTCAGCGCTTCCCCCTGGCCAGAGAACGGGAGGGCGGGAGGGCAGGCTGAGAGTGGCTCCAGGGGATTCCCAGGGGACCCGGCTGTGGGGAGGGGCACGGAGGCCAGAGCCTCTCACCTGCTTCATTAGCACCTTCATGTGGTGGGTGCTGCCCCTGCAGTAGGCCTCCATGATGAGGCCGAAGCGCAGCGCCACGGCCGGAACGTGCATCTCGGAGCTGAAGGGAGAGGAGGATGGAGGCCTGGCAGGGCCATATGGCCCAGCCTCAGCCCAGCAGGGATGACCCCTAGGACCCAACATGCTCTTCCCGCCCAGGGGGACCCAGAGGCAGGGGGCGAGTCTGGTACCGGAGGTGCCAGAAGAGGAAGTGGCCGATTTTGCGGTTGGCCAGCGCCCGGTCCAGCAGGAACTTGGTCAGCTCGCAGTCCAGGTAGGACTCATACTTGAGCACCTGCACCAGCTGCAGCAGGTACTGGAAGAGCTCATCGTCCCTGCAAGGAGGGGAGGCTGCTGGGCCCGCTGCGGATAGGGGTGCACTGTCGAAAGTGGGTATCCCCCGCCCCTCTCCCTGAGTGCCAGTCGGGGCTCAGTCCATCCCCATAGCAACACCCCTTCTGGCAGCTGGGGCCCGGCCGCCCTCCAGCCCCACCACCCGGTGGCCCTCACAGCCTGCAGGGCTCACGTCAGTTTCCGCAGGGACTTGATAGCAAAGGAGCCCACGTGGCGGTCTGGGAAGCTGAAGTCCAGCAGCTCCAGGGCGCTCAGCACGGGCAGCTCAGGCCACGAGCACAGCAGGTAGAGCATCTGGGGGGTTGGGAGCGGAGTGGGAGGGGTTGTCAGGGAAGGGGGGGCCTCGAGGAGGAGACCACCAGGGGAGGAGGCTGCCAAGGGAGAGGGTGTCCCCAGGGGAGAGGGCAGCCAGGGATGGCATCCCGCCACCCACCTGGGCCACGTCCTCGTGTTTGTTCCACTTGGTGACCAGCAGCAGCCGGGCCAGTGCCTCGGGGAAGCGCTCCTGGACCTCGCGACGCATCTTCCACACCAGGTCCTTCTCGTGCTCGTACAGCTCCCCCGAGCCCCGCTGCTCCAGGATCTCCCGCAGCTGCAGCTGCTGAGGGGCCACTGGGGTGAGGGCGGCCCGGCTGCTCCACTCCTCACCCTGCACCCAGTGCCCCACGCCCCCACTCACCTCCTCCTCCGTGAAGCGCCCGTGCTCCACGTGCCTCCCCAGCTCCAGGATCTGCAAGGAGACCCACAAACCCTGCCCTCAGCGGTGGCCCTGGGCCAGCCCGAGCTGGACTTTCCCATGGTGGGGCAGGGCTTGCAAGCTCAGCACCTCGGACGTGCTAGCCTGGGGGACTCTGGGGTGGGCTGCCCCAGCCTCCGCCTCCTGACCCCTGGAGCACCATCTTCCATCTCCCGCAGCAGCGGAGGCCTGAGACCAGTGCCATGCCCCTGCCGCTGTTGTCAGGTGTCGCCTGGGCATCCAAGCCCACACGGTGGGTCCCACTGCCCCCTAGCTTTTCCAGGCTGTAGCCTTGATGGAGCAGACCTTGGCCTTCCTCCCACAGAGCTGCAGGTGCAATCCTAAAGCTAAGCACGTGTCCACCACCCCACCAGGCACTGAGGTCAATAGGACTGTGGACCCCCTGCCCCAGGGCATGTGAGGATTCCACAGGCAGGGCCATTTCCCAGTATGCACAGAGACCCAGGACCCAGGACCCAGCCCCACGGGCAGCCTGCTGGAAACTGACCTTCTCCAGCGCAGGGTAGTAGACAGGGTGGGGCGTCACCTCCGGGAGGCAGATGACCAGGGCGGCGGCACTCTCTGTGTTAGGGTTACTCCGCACCGTCCCCGTGGGGTTCAGCAGCTCCCCTTTCTCATCTGAACAGGGACCAGTGGCGTCAGGTGTGTGGGCATGCCTCCCTGGGAACCCCCCCATGCCCGTCTCTGCCCCCGGGCGGACCTGGAACGGAGGGCCACATGTAGAGGCAGCACTCCCCAGTCTTGAGCTGGTCCTTGTAATCAAACAGCATGAGGTTGGCCCAGGCTATGGGGCAGTCCTGAGGAGGACAAGCAGGTCAGGGCCCGAGAGGGACATCTGCAGAAAGGGACAGCCTCCCTGACTCTCACCCAGACACCCCAAAGGCAGGAGGGAGGACATCGGCCCCAGCAGGTCTCTTAGCCAGACCCTGGGGGAGACCTTGTTTGGAGAGGAGGGCCTTCTACTTCCTGTTTCCTGCTTTTTGTGGGAGGGGGGTCCCAGTGAGGAAGGCCCACTGCCTCACAGCATCCTCTGCTCCCAGGGGCACCCCCACAGCAACCCCAGCAATCCCCAGCAAGCTGGCCGTGCTGGGCTCAGTGTGAGTCAGCAGGGCTGAGTAGGGGTCACATCCTGGGCCTGGTGACGCAGAGTCCCATCACTACCCATTCCTAGTGGCGTGACTCAGGCCTTCAGCTCCCCGGGAGGAGAGAGGCTGCGTCCCTCCCACTTGAGGATGCCTCCTGGCCCAGACCCGGCCATCTCCAGCTCCCTGCCAGCAGCTCGCCAGGGCCAGAGGCAGACCGGAGAGGGGCAGGGCTGAGGTCCACAGGTGCCCCCTGGAGCTGCACCCGCCTCCCCAGACTGGGAGCAGAACAGGAGGGGCCCAGCAGGAGATCTACTGGCTGGGGGAGGGCAGGCTGAGAGCCCGACCCACCGCCTTCTTGGACTTCTTCTTGGTGGAGCGAGCCTTCTTGGCCTTCTCAATGACGGCGTAGAGCGCCAGGCAGAGCCGGGCCATGCGGGGCAGGTCGCTGAGACTGATGTCGAACTCCAGCCGCTGGTTCCACACGGGTCCCGAGCACACGCTCACCTCCGAGCTGGACACCGTCTTGCACAACATCTCGTTGCCGTGGAAAAGCCCAGCCTGGACCACCAGCTGCAGGGGGGCGGGGCGTGGGTGAGCGGGCTGCCCCACCCCACCCCACCAAATGCTCCCGTCGTCGCGTGGACCCCTCCTTGTGCTGAGGGGCCCGCCGGGGTCGATGTCCACTCCTGGTGACCCACTGTGCGCAGAGGGGAGCTGGGTTCTCAAAGGAGCCTTTCCAGAGGCAGACTGGTGCCAAGGCCCCCTCCCAGCAGGGAGAGGCCGGTCCAAACCGCCAAGCGCTAGGTCAGCAGCCAAGTGCTTAAACTACCACACCACGCGCACCTTGTCCTCCTGTCCGTGGGTCTGAGCCCCGTGTCCACGGACAGCAGAGGGAAGGCCTGGCTGCCGGGTCGGGGGCTTCCAATCTCAGCTCCTTGGCTGCAGGCTCTGTGTGCCCCCAGGGCAAGCCCCTTCCCAGTTCTGGATCTCAGTTTCCCCATGTGAGCTGGGAAGTCCCCACTTTGCCGCCCCCACACCTGCCTGTTTGATCCAGTCACGGTGGTTCTGCAGGGGAGTCCAGCCCTGCCTGCCTGTGGAAACCCCCCTGCAACAAATACTCCAGGCACAGGACTCAGCCCTGCTGGGCACACAGTGAGCCCTGCACCTCACGGAGCCCGTCTGAGGACAGACGTGTTCAGGATGTGAATTGTGCAACTCGGGTCCCAACACAGTCCCTGCAGCAGAGGTGGGCCCCAGCCCCATCACTGGTCCCCTGGTTACACAGGGGTGACTGCACCTGCCTGCCAGCCCTCCCCCGTGGCCCTGGGGAGTACCAGGCCTGCCCTGCTGGAGCCAGCCCTCCTCTGTGCCTGCCACCGCCTCCCCAGGCCGCAGGGTTCCTGGGTCTCGGGGCTGCTCCCCACCACCTCCAGTTGTGAATACCCAGAACTTGGCTGGGCTCAAGTTTCTCCGAATCGATTGCTCGGGCTGGCCAGCCTGCCTGCCCCCCGCCCAGCTTCCTGTTTTGAAGCAGCTTACAAACCACTCCGGGCAGGGATGCTGGGTAATTGTGGTCAGGTGGCTTTCGGGTGACCCCCCCCCCCCTTCTTCCTCTGCCGCCCCTCCAGCCACAGGCACTTGTTTGTGCAAACGCCCCTGGTCCCGGTTGTACCTTCATGCGCTCGTCGGCGTTCACTTTGCTGCCCTGGATGAGGTCAATGCAGAACGGCTGCTCCAGGAACCACAGGGACAACGAGGAGGGCTGGGAGGGGAAGGGAAGGGCTGGGCACAACCCCCTGGCCACCACTTGGGTGGGGAGGGTGTTGAAGGTTTGTGGCAAAGTTCAGCCATCTGCCCTCATCACCGTGCTTTGGTGCAGAAGGCCCCCAGCCCCCTCTGCCTGAGCTCCGCAGCTCCCTGGCTGGGCCCACCCCCACCAGCCCCTGTCCCTGAGGCCTCAGGTCAGCACGCCTCCCAGGACCAAACCCCAACTCTGCCCACCAATCAGCCCCAGAGCAGAGGCTGGGGGTCCTGGGCCCATGGCTGTCCTGGGGCGCACCCGACAGGCTCTAGACCAGTGGTTCTCAACCTGTGGGTCGTGACCTCTTTGGGGCTCAAACGACCCTTTCACAGGAGTCACCGATTCGTCACAATAGCAAAGTGACAGTGATGACGTAGCAAGGAAGATAATGTTATGGTTGGGGGGGGTCTCACCACCACATGAGGACCTGTATGAAAGGGTCGAGGCATTCGGAAGGCTGAGAACCACTGGTCTAGCGTGACCACAGGGCAAGAAGGAGTGTGTGTGTGTGTGTGTGCATGGAAGGGAGTCGTGGAGGGCGCTGGCTCACCTTCTTCGCGGGGATGGGGGGCGGCTTGGTGCGTGGCTTCTGGGCCTGGGCGGTGGGGTTCCTCTGCTCGTCTCGCATGGCCAGGATGGACGAGCAGTGCACCATGGTCAGATGGGGGGTCAGCCCACTGTGCAAGCAGCTGCAGATGTACTGCGAGGGGCAGGGGAAGCTGACCATGGGCAGTCCCCAACCGCCCCAGGGCCAACCCGCTCCCCAGGAACACCGCACCCCTGGCCCGGCCCTGCCCGTTTTCTCAAGATGAGGTCACTCCTGCGCTTACGGCAGGTGACCCCCAGCAGCCTGGCTCATCACGCCCCAGGCCCGGCCCGGCCAGGCTGGGCACCCGGACGTGCCCCCCCGGGCTCACCTGGAACTGGCAGAGGGGGTAGCTGCCGTACAGGTACTCGTGCTTGCCATTCACCTGCAGCGCGTACTCCTCGGGCCGCTCCACCAGCGGCTGCCGGAACACCGTGGCTTTCTTCCGCAGGGCGCAGGCCATCAGTGCCAGGGGCATGTCCTTGGTGGACACCTGGAAGGTGAAGCTCTCCTGGGGGACGGAGGGAGCATCATCTCTGCCTTGTGGACGTTCCATGGCCATTCACGGTCTGGGGAGCCCCCCACCCTGCTCCCCGTGGGTTGCAGATGCCACTGCTACGAGCATCAGGTCCCACTCAGGAAGGACGGGCAAATGCGTGGATGCATCGATGACCCAACGACGTTGGTCACCCTGCTGCACTGGGGCCACCAACTGACCATCTGATGCCACACTAGGGCAGTGCACTGGGGGCTCGTGGGGAAGCACCAGCCGGAGTCCCTGCAGATGGGAGAGAGAGGGAGGCTCACCTCACTGCCCTCGAACTTGACGTTGACCAGGAGGGCCCGGATGGGGATGCGCGGCGGCGGGGAGGCAACCCAGCCCCTTGGTGCCGCGGAGGGCTCCAGCTGCAGGGGGAAGCTGTACTGCAGCCAGGCCTCCCAGCCCAGCTGCTGCCGCTGCGCGGCCGCCTCTTCGCAAAACTGGCGCATCTTGGCGCGGAAGTCATTCACCTCGGGGTCGCGCAAGGAGTCGAACTCGTGCAGGCCTGAGGGGCAGCAGGGAAGGGCAGGGTCAGCGCGGGGAGCGGGTGGGGGCGGTGGGCCCGGCCCAGCGACGGGTCCCAGCCTGCACGGGCACCTTTGCCGATGAGGAGGCTGATCTGCGAGTTGATGAGCTTCTTCACGCGGTCGCCCTCGCGGGCCACCAGGCGCAGGACGGGCAGGAAGGGCTGGATGTCGCACAGCCGGCGCTGCTCGTCCTCCAGCTCCTGCTGCTCCGCCGTCTGGTTGACGCAGGTGAACACGTAGCCCTCGGGGTCGCTGAGCATGTGGAAGAAGGGCTCATACTGGGCTCGGTGCCACAACACCTGGGAGGGACAGTCGCCTGTCAGCGCCTCGGGCCACTCGGGAGGGAACAGGCAAGACGCCACGGCTGGCCCCTCTTCTAGAGCCCTTGGGCACCAATGTGCAGGGTACACACAGCGGGGCTGGGGCTGGGCAGGTGCCCGGGCAGACAGCACCTGGGACATGACTTTTCGGTCCCTCCTGGTCCAGGGTCCATGTCTCCCCTCCCTCCAATAATCAGACAAACTCATGTGGGTTCTCAAATGGTGGTGGTTGGATCAGGAGTCCCTGAGTGAGGCAAAGGGGCACTGTGCTCGGCTGTTAACCAAAAGGTGGGTGGTTCGGGTGTACCCTGAGGTGCCTGGAAGATTAGAAAACGGGAGCCATGGTAAACCCCGGGGGCACAGGTCTATTCTGACACACCGCTGGCCCCTGGGGGCTGGACTCTGCTCGATGCACACAGCATTGGGATCTGTCTGTTTAAGTCAGAAAAATTGAACACGCCGAACGGGCCGAATCGAGCCCATCCACATACTGCTCGGCACCACGGTGAGCTCGGCACCACCAGGAACTCTCCGTGGGAAAAGCAGCCCGAGGGGCAGGCTTTCACACAGAGGAGTTCCCCACAGAGCAGAGAGAGGAGGGAAAGGCAGGACTGGCAGCTCAGGATGGCTACCGTGAGCATGGCAAATGAAGGGCCATCGTCACAGGATGACCCAGACTGCAGGAGATCTAGGTTCCCGCACACACAGGTATGGGGGTCCAAGATCCATCACTGAGTTGAAACAAACAAACAAACCCTAAGTTATTGAATAGAAAACCTACGTTCCTAATAATAAACATACTTATGAATACAGACCAGGAATCAGCACACTACGGCCTGGGGGTCAAGTCTGGCCCACCACTTGTTTTTGTAAATAAAGCTTTATTGGAACACAGCCACATTCCCCTGGCCCGCCCCCACTTTTTTTCCTTTTTAAACATAGTGTCTAAGGCTGCTTTTTTGCTATAGCAGCAGAGTGGGATCTTTTTGACAGACACTAAGTCTACTCATATGCCCAGCAAGGTCTGAAATAATTTGCTTTCTGGCCTTTTTTGGCAAACGTTTGCCTAGTCCTGGCACTGATAAACAAATACTGAAATGGAAGCCAATTGGTTCATATTCTCTGAGAGGTGAGACTTTGTAGATGTGCATGTGTGTATATACCCATATTATCTTTGTACATTCTTGCAATGTCTGAATCTTAAAGAGAGGCATGCATGTTCTGTAAGCAGAAACGCAGGATTCACTTTAAATTGATATTTATATAAAGTGACCACGAAGACAGATATTATAATGCTAACTTAGAAAACAGGAAACAGTCATCAGCATAATCAAAATGATTACAATTATAGAAGAGAAAAAAACATATAGAAAACAAAACTATACAGAAAAGCCTCAGAGTGAGCCCGTGAGCCGGAGCGGACTTGAGAAAACAGGAAGTGGCCCCACTATTAACTGTGGCTCTCTCACATGGCTGGATTAGATCGTGCTTTCTACTTCTTCTACAGTTTAATGTGTCGCTATCACCAGCTGTGGAACACACATACATGCTTATTACCACTTTGTCATCTCAGTATTTTCCACGTGCCTAAGTCAGTGACAGCAACGATGATGAGCATGTTGTTCCAACCGTTGCTGTGGCCAGAGCCTTCAAGTCAGTTGGCTCCCCTCACCCCCGACCCTGTGCACCACAGGACCCCCACATGCTCCCCGCCCTGCACCATCCTCTCCAGCACTGTAAGGCTGCAGCCGTGGGCACGCTGTCAGTCCATCTTGTTGAGGAGCTTCCTCTTTTTTTTTTTGGCTGACCTATGTTACCAAACATGACACCTTCTCCAGAGGTGGGCCTCTTCCATGTCCATATTACTTTTGTAATGGACAAAAGTGGGCTTAATTCGTAAAGACGTCCTCCAGGGAAGGCAGATGGAAAACTCAGGCATGGTCCAGGCACCCTCCTTTTTCTATTCTGCTATTAACCGTCACTTTAAACTTGTGAACACATGGTCTTGCCCTCTAGCGGCCCCTCACACTCCACATTTTGTAGACAGGACGAGCCCTTTGTGCGGGTAACATGATCATTATCTATCAAATACTCTCCAGATGTTTTAGCCCTTACTCAGTAATCCATGTGATTATTCCACAAAGACTATTTTCAAGATACTTAGGATGCGGCCAGGGCTCCAGACAAGTAAAACGCTAAGGTGGCCACGGATGGTATGTGGCCCCAAGAAAGGTGGCGCGGTAGGAGGCCAGCCCACCACTGAACCAAGACCTTGACTTCCCCTGCAGTGGGCGTAGGACGCACACACACCCTGTTGCCGTGGGGCCGACTGAATTGGGGATGACGTCTAGACTACAACTGTAAGTTGTTAAGCCATCCTTGGGCATAACTGGTATGTTTAAAAATGCATATCCTAAAGGCTTGAAGGTAATCAAGCGGCCATCAAGCTCAGAAGCAACAAAGCCCACATGGAAGAAGCACACCAGCCTATGCAACC
>NW_022111357.1:35295299-35300620 GCF_000313985.2 Echinops telfairi
AAAAGAAACTGAAAAAAAAAAAATGCATATCCGAGGCTCCCAGGTCCGAGAAGACTATGCATGTGAGCGGGAGCACCTGTCTGTCTTTCTCTCTGAGGTTCAAGTTTTGAGGACCTGGCTTAGCATCGAAGTCTCCTACCTGCTTGATGGTACTGAGGTTGGCATTGCGGGACACAGGGAAGTTCAGATAGACGCCCGTGGGCAGCAAGAAGTCAACCACCACGCTCTGGTTCTCCTCCTTGGTCCAGAATTCCATGGGGCAGTCAACCCCCGGGGGCATCCTGCCCTACCTTTCAGGCGCCAGCTGCCCTGGGAAGGGAAACAAAGGTGGAGTCAGTGAGCACAAGTGTTCTGGGAAAACCAGGGACCCATGATGACGACTGGAGGCTCAAGGGTAAGCTCCCACCCACAGACACACGAAGATGGCTTCCCTCAGGCCTCGCCCTGTCCAGGGTGGTTTGTGGCTCCTGCCACCCTCAGCCACCATCTGGGCTGAGCCGCCTGTCATCACAGAGGGGACACGCTGGCTGCATCCCACACGACAAAGCACCAAACCATGACACCAGTAGTCTCACACCAGTCCTTTCCTCCCAGGGACCTGCAAGGTCCAGCCATGGCCACCAGCGGGTCGGACAACCCAGGACATTAGACGGACTTGAAGGTGACATTTCCTAGCTAGAAACCAAATGGCTTTGGGTGTGTACAACCAGAGACAGGCAGGCCAGTGCTCCTGGTAAAACTTCTCATAATAACTGAAAGGTGGAGATGACCCAATGCCCCTCAGCTGCGGGAAGGATAAACACCAGGTGGGGCATGCCCACGATGGACCACGACACCCCGGGGAGGAGGGACGGAGTCCTGCTGCATGCTCTGGCAGGGGAGGGCCCGGAAACATCATGCCGAGGGAAGCGCATCTGGGCAAACGTTGCGCAATCTTGTTTAAATGAAACAAGCAAATTGGAGCTAGAACCCCAATTGTTCCTGGTTACCAGGGGTGGGAGGAAGAGGCTAAGGGGGAGTCTTTGCTTAGGGGCCATTGAGTCGATATGAATAGTGGTTAACGGAACGATTTGGAAAAGGTTATTACTTTCCATGAGAGCAGTGTTTCCAAAGGTGGGAGGGATCCTCCCTCGGGAGGCACTAGAACAGTCCTTTGCACCCACTAGGCTGCAAAAGCAGATGCCTACATCTGACCCTGGATTATGGGCTGCAGTTCCCAAGTTTTTAAATGGGGGGGGGGGGGGCACTGCACTGAGTGATTTGGTGGGTTTTTTTCCTGAAAAGGAGCTGGTAGGCCAAATAGGTTTGGGAACTTAGGAACTAGAGGCAATTCCGTGTCACTGAAGTGCACATGTAGAAATTGTTGAATCGGTGTATGTTTTGTTGTGTACAGTCTCACCAAAATTTTTTAAAAGAGAGGAGAAAACAAACAAACAAACCAGGAAGGGGATGAATGATTTCAGCAGGGTAAAACTTTTTTGAAATTTCTCAGTCGTGCCAAAATATAAACAAACCCATGTGCTATTTCCCAGTAAGTAGCAAAATGCTCCAGACACAAGGACAAGATTTCCTACCCCCCAAGTCACATTACTGCCACTTGGAATCGGGAGGTTTATCATCTTCCTGCAAGTGTTAAGATTTTATACACAGATGTAGCCATCAGACTCTATGCATCTTGGGGGAGCGCTAGTCTATCTCTCTCTCTCTCTCTCTCTCCCCTGCTCTCTGAAGATCCTTAAGGCAAGTTTCTACTTTCGCAGGGTTGTTCGACATGGTGCTAATGTTTATATGCTTCCTCTGTGTTCGCTGCGGGTCCCGGGCAGTGCTGTCCAACGGAAATACTGGGAACCGCAGCTGCAGGGTCAGGACAATGAGACGGGGAGACGGCAGAGGTCGGTCTCAGGAGAAGAAATACAACCAGAACCTTTCTTATTTTGGCCTAGCTTATTTGGCCATGTCATCAGGAAAGTCCGAAGGGCAGAGAAGGGCATCACAGAGGGCAGAGGGATCAGCAAAAATGAGGGGGAACACTCAGGGAGATGAACTGAAACCACAGTCCAACAAGGGACCGGAGACATGCCAGTGGTTAGGAGGATGGCAGAGGACCAGGCTACGCCCCACGCAGTCACCATGAGTCAGAGCCGGCGTGGTGGCAACCAGCCATCACCGTCACCCGAAACAGAGTAAAGGGACAGGCACAATTCATCCCAATGGTGTGTTTTATTCAGCCCTAGGTGCCCACACTATTGTATGTATGTGTGTGTGCCCCCACGGTTTGGTCTTCTAAACCTGTAATCAGGGTTGAAAACCCACTAATAAAATGGTTGGGCAGTGCTGTGTGGAAGGAGGGAAGGTCAGCATTGCCTGTGACAAGGATGGAGGGGGCCTTGGGCCCTGAAACACGTAGACAGTTACGGCATTACCACCGGCTTTGTGGCCTCTGACCCCAGGTTTCTGGACAAAAGAACCGTACCCTTGACATTTTGTCACCTGCTAGTTTCCCTAAGAAATCCCCAATGAGGGGTGGGGGAGGGAGGGATATAGTTTGACACTCTCTTTCTATTTGTGCAGGCATTCAGTCTTTGAAATGTGTACTTAACACAAGGCGATTTGGACCCTAAATTTCCATCAAAAATATTTGATTTGCATACAGCTTTCCTATCATTTACGAGTGAAAAAGTCAGCCCAGGGACCCGAGTTGTTCCACACACGCTCACAAGTTCTCCACCAGCAGACTCCAGTATCAAGAGTCACGTGAAAACGAATTAAGTGAGTCCTTACAAACAGGAGCTCCTCGGGGGCACAGGGGGCTAGGGACGTCCCTATTGGGCAGCAGAGGTCTAGGGTTTGTACTTCTGAGTGGAGCTGTCCTCATACGTAGCTGCCCTCGAGCGGCCCCGAGTATGGCTACGCGCGCACAACGGAATGAAACGCTGCCCAGTCCAGCACCATCCGCATGACTGGTTGCCAATCAAGACTGTTGTGAATCATGGCGTTTCCATTGGCCATTCCAGTTTTCAGAAATAGAGGGGCTTCCTAGTTGCTTCCGTCTGGAAATGCCACGCGGACAGGTGTGGCGGCTCCTCAAGTGCATTGGCCAGAACCAGACCGTGGACTCGTGCACAGAAGGGGAGAGTCTTACCCAAGAATTGCTACTGTCTCCATTCTGCAAGTGACTTATCTCATTGCCTATATTAAAACATCGCTAATTGTCTTCCGATGTGTCAGCCCCGTTTAATGATCACCCACCACTGTTCTGTAGTGTTTACATTCCCATGTCTTCGCCAGCACTTAGTACTGTCAGACCTTCTCACTTTGACTGCTATGGCAGATGGACAATAAATGGCCCCCTGTTGTTGCATTTGCATTGTCCCTGTAATCATGTCTCTCTTGCAAATTGCCTGCTTCTAATCGGTGCCTATTGTCTACGGGTTGTGTTTTTCTTCCTGGTCTGTATGTACTCATTTGCCTTCTAGACTTAGTTCGTTTGTTGGAAGTAGCTTCTTCTAGAGTGATCGTTTCACTTGGTTTCTTTCGATGAGTACAAGTTTTTAGTTTAGAGGCTGTGGAATTTAGCCATCTTTTCCTCTAGTTTATTACCTCTTTTTTCCCCTTCTTTACTGTAAGGTCACATTTTCCTAGGCTTAAGTGGCTTTTCACAACAGTTGAAAGGAAATGCTTAGTTTAGGAGAAAAGTGGCTTGGTGGCTGCGCCAGCTGAACCAAGGCCTCACCCTCTGCTCTGAGCAGTGGCCCACGCATCGCCCGGCGCAGCCATGTCCCCACTGCTGGCATTCGCTTCCTCCGATTGTAAAACCACATCCGAGCTGGGTTCCTCTTTCTGAGACTGATCAGGCCAAAGGCTTTCTTTTTGATTCAGAACTTGGGGGCTTGGGGGGTGGGGGGACGGGACCGTCAAGAATCCTCGAGAATCCACTACAATCCTAACTCTACTTTGGTCAAACTTGAGAACCCAGTGCCCACCTTTGGACACTCAATAATCCTATGAGGCGAGGATGCCCTGGACCCCCAGGGACTCTCATCAAAGGACTCAGGTTCCAAAGAGAGGATCCCCCACCTCCCTGGTGGTTGGCAGTGGCCACCCAAAGGGCCTTCTCTCATGGCCCCTCCATGACCAACGGAATGGAATGTGGCCCAGCCCCTTCTGCACTAGCTCCATGGTGACCCCTGTGACAGGGGTCCCGTTGGCTAATTCCCAGAAGCAGACTGCCAGGACCCTATTCCTAGCCCGCCCTACCCTAGAGCAGCGGTTCTCCCTCTGTCTGCTGATTCATCACGGTAGCCAAATGACAGTGAAGTCGCAATGGAAATACTGTTATGGCTGGGGGCCACCCCCACACGAGGAGCTGCATGAGAGGGCCACGGCCTGAGGGAGGTGGAGAACCACTGTTCCAGAAGCTCCACTGCAACCTCTTCTGTCCACATCGTAGCAACACTGGCGGGGAATGGAAAGGCGAGAGTCCTGGCCTCTGAACCACCACACAGGGGACACTCTGGAAATGGAGCCTTCGACTAACTCACGCATGTGCGACACAGGGGAAACTTTCATATAAAACAAAACCAAAACACCAACAACTCTCTCCTGAACGAGGGAGATAGAAGGCCGGCAGTTCAAAACCACCAGCTGCTCTATGGGAGAAAGATGAGGCTGTCTGCCCCCATAGACATTTACAGCCTCAGAAATCCTCGGGAGCAGGTCCATTGTGCCTCTAGGATTGGTCTGCGTTGGAATCAAGAACAGTGGGTCGGTGTGATTGTCATTAAGTGACATCGAGTCAGTTCCAACCCAGAGCGACCCTGTGCACAACAGAACAAACAGCGCCCGGTCCTGCGCCGTCCTCACAAGGTTCCGGTGTCTGAGCCCATTGTGGCAGCCAGTGTCGAGCCATCCTGTTGAAGGTCTTCTTTGTTTTCACTGCCCCTCGACTTCACGGAGCATGATGTCCTCCTCTGGGGACTGGCCTCTCCTGACAACGTGTCCAAAGTCTGTAACACGAAGTCTCGCCATCCTTGTCTCTGAGAAGCACTCTGACCACCGATTGGTTTGTCCTTTGGGCAGCCCATGACACTTTCCATGGTCCTTGCCAGCACCGTATGTCACATGCGTCAACTCTTCAGTGTTCCTCAGTCAAGGTCTCACTTTCTTTTTTTCTGACTTCTTTAACCGTTTTATTAGGGGCTCATACAACTCTTACCACAATCCATCCATCCATCCATTGTGTCAAGCACATTTGTACATTCATTGCCCTCATCATTCTCAAAACATTTGCTCTCCACCTAAGGCCCTGGCATCAGCTCCTC
>NW_022111357.1:35306595-35311235 GCF_000313985.2 Echinops telfairi
ACCTTGGTCTTCAAAGTCACCTCCCTGCTTTTCAACACTTTAAAGAGGTCTTATGCAGCAGATATTCCCAATGCAATGTGTTGTTTGATCTCCTGACTGCTGCTTCCATGAGCACTGATTGGGGATCCAAGCAAGACAAAATCCTTAACAACTTTGAGCTTTTCTCCATTGAGAAAAACAGGGTTACCTGTTTGTCCACTTTGAGGATTTGGGTCTTCCTAACATTGAGTTGCAATCCATCCTGAAGGTTGCAATTCTTGATCTTCATCAGCAAGTGCTTCAAGTCCTCCTCGCTTTCAGAAAGCACGGTTGTGTCATTTGCATGTTGCAGGTTGTTAATAAGCTTTCCTCCAATCCTGATGCCAAATTCTTCTTCATATAAGCCAAATTCTCTGATTGAATAAGTATATTAAGAGGATACAACTCTGATGCATACTTTTCCTGATTTTAAACCATATACTTATTCCCTTGTTCTGTTTGCACAACTGCCTCTTAATCCATGTCTAAGTTCCACATGAGCACAATGAAGTGCTCTGGGATTCCCATTCTTCTCAAGATTATCCACAGTTTGTTCTGATCCACACAGTCGAATGCCTTGGCATCAGTCAAGGAAACATATTTAAACATTTTTCTGCTATTCTCTGCTTTGAATGAAGAGCCATCTGACCTCAGCAATGATATTCCTGATCCCATGTCCTTTTCTGAATCGGCTGAACCTCGGGCAGCTCTCTGTCAATGTACTGATGCAACTGTTGTTGGATGATCGTCAGCAAAATTTTACTTGCATGTCATATTGATAATGTTATTCTATAATTTGAGCATTCTGGTAGATCCCCTTTCTTTGGAATTGGTACAAACATGGATCTCTTCCAGTGAGTTGGCCAAGTTGCTGTCTTCAAGATTTCCTAGAACAGACGAGTCAGCGGTTCCAGTGCAGCGTCAGCTTGTTGAAACAGTTCAGTGGGGACTCCATCAATTCCTGCAGCTTTGGTTTTGGCTAATGCTTTCAGTGCAGCTTGAATTCTTCCTTCAGCAACATTGGTTCATGCTCATATGTACCTTCTGAAATGGTAGAGTGTTAACTATTTCTTTTTGGTACAGTGATTGTCTTCTTTTGATGCTTTCTGCATAATTCACTATTTTGTCCATAGAATCTTTCAGTATTGCAACTCAAGGTTTGAATCTTTTTCTTAAACTCTTTCCATTTAAGATGTGTGAGCATGTTCTTCTTTTTTTGCGGGGTGTGGGGGGCCCTATTCTAAGTCTCTGCACATTTCATTATAGTACTTTACCTTCTTGAGCTGCCCTTCGAAATTCTCTGTTCAACTTCCATTTGCCTTAGCTACTGCACAACTTAAGCGTAAGCTTCAGAATCTCTTCTGAATCCATTTTGAACTTATCTTTTTTTCTTTTACTCTTGATGACCGTTTTCTTTCTTCATGAGTGATGTTCTTGATGTCCTCCGACAGCTCATCAGGTCTCCCGTCATTAGTGCTCAAGGACACTAGGCTGGCAGGAGGTAGTAATTACCATGATGAGTTCTAACCGAATGCAATCACTTCCATACTGGTATCTCCTATGAGCAGTTAATAAACTGAAAAGGAGGTTTCTTGTGGGGTGTTTGGGGAGGGGCCGTTTCAATACAAGGAGACACGGTAGAAAAGCTTGCTTGCTTTTGCTGGGTCTGGATTCCACATCTGGCTTGTCACCTGATCTCCAGTATTCTTTGCACTTGCAACAATGGCCTGCTGTATTGCCTGCCAATCGTGGGAGTCGTCAGCAGAATGCCACCTTGGCTGCCTTACCTGTGCAGTCCGAAGCCTGACACTGTGAGTCCACCACCCTGAAGAAGCCTCCCGTCTAACTAACATCTGAGCCACTGACTTAGAATGTGCCCATCCTCTACAGCATGTGCTCCATCTCCTTGATGTGCCCTGACTCCAGAGACCCACACAGAAGCTTCACTGATTGTGCTGCTCCAGAGAACCCAGCCTAAGGTACCTTTTATCCCTGGCCCTGGAGAAAGAACTCTTGATGCAAGGGAGGCTCCTTCGTATGGAACAAGCAGCCCTAATGGCACAGTGGGTTAAGCATTGTATTTCTAACCAAAAGGCTGGTGGTTCAAACCCACCTACAGTCATTCTGTGGGAGAAAGATGAGGCTGTCTGCTTCCACCAAGATTTATAGTCTTGGGAACCCCATGAAGCACTTCGACTCTGTTTTAAAGGGTCATTATGAGTTGAAATCGACCCAAAGCAATAGGGTTATTGTTTATTTAGCCTGGGACTTGGCAGGCTACACCTGGGAATTTGTGCTGGCAAGTGGAGGCTGACCAGACCAAACAAAATTCACGAGGAGGTCAATATCCATTAGCCTCAGGAAGCATGCTTTCACATATGTGGGATTGACCGATGTAAGCCCTGAACACAGAGGCTCAGAGAACTTCCTGGCTGGCGAAAACATCTGCTCTCAGGATCTGAGACATCCCTTGGGACATGAGCTCTTCTAGACCTTGCCCGTGCAGTTCTTCATTTGGATTCTTTTTGACAATTTTTGGCTAGAATAAATCTATAGTATAGTATGTGCTCCAGAAATACAATGAGTCACTCCAGCACATTACCGACCCCAAAGGAGCAGAAGAAGCCAGCAGATGGGAAAGTAAGTGTGAGTGTACAGCCCCATGCTCACATCTGGCATCCGGAAGGGGTCATGGCAAACCAAATGTGTGGCCAACAAGTCAGAAAGCTGGGATGTTGTGGGCGGAGTCCCCAGACTTACAGGTGGCCTATCTGCCTACTTGGCAGTGAAGAGCAGAGTGTTTTTAACTTGTGAGTGCTGAACTAGCTCAGGGTGACGAGGGCCTGAAAGAGAGTATTTGGGGGCAGGTGGCTACAGGATGGAGAAGCAAGAATACGAGGACTGGAGCAGTGTCCACATTTGGGGAGCTGGATTCATGGTGATCCTTCGAACACCATCATCTTCACGAGCATCGATGTGCTCACGTCTGTTGTTGCAGCCCCGTATACACTGCATGTCTTCCAACTTAAGATGTTCATATTACAGACAATTCTGTCAGGAGCCATAGAGCTTTCCAGGACTTTTGGAAGTAGATCCACAGGTCTATCTTCTTAGTCTATCTTTATCTAGGAACTCCACTAAAATCTGTGCAACATGGGTGACCTGCTGGTCCCTGCTGATGTTTGAAAAACCAGTGACAGGGCTCCACGCATCGCGGCAACACTCAAGCCACCCAAACAACAGGCTGAGACAGGTGTGGGATCTACAGAGAGCCTCCACAGCACAGGCGAACCCTCAGTGGGAGGCAGGCACAAGAGCATGTCTCCATGTTTCCAGTTCAAGAATAAAACCAAGCAGAGGCCATCAGTGTTGATCACGGGGGAAGCCAAACGGGGCAGTGCGTAGAAAGAGGGCAGGAGGCTCCTTTGGGGACCTGGGGACTTTTCCCAAACTGACCATACTTTCAGTTCAAGTAGTTAAAGGCACCAGGCAAAAGGGGCCCAGGTGCCAGCCAATCTAATCCCTGAATTCTTTGTCCAAGGGAATTGGACTAGAAGTGGAAATGGATATGAAATGACCAATCATTGTACACCATCTCCCTGCCCACCTTCAACCATTTCAGGAGACGGGGTATGACCAAGAACCGATGATACTGAAGGAAGTAATCCTAACTACATTGAAGAAAAACAAGATCCTATAAATTAATGGATTACCAACTGAGCTATTTCAACAAACAGAGGCAAGGCTGGAAATGCCCACTCATCGAAGCCAAGAAATGTGGAAGACCAGCTGACTGGGCAAGACCCATCGCTGTGCCCACTCCACAGAAAGGTGACCCAACAGAATGCTACCAACAATATTACACACAAGGAAAATTTTGCTGCAGGTAAATTAAAAATGTTTTAAATTTACCGGTGCCCCACATGGATGGGGATGCCGGGAATCCAAGCTGGATTGCGAAGAGGAAGTGGCATGAGGGATGTCATTGCTGACATCTGCTGAATTTTGGCTGAAAGCAGAGAATACCAGAAAGATGTCTACCTGTGTTCTACTGGCTATACAGAGGCACTCAACTATGTAACAAACTATGGATAATAGCTCAAAGAATAGGAATTCCAGAACTTTCGTTGTGCTCATAGGGAACCTGTACATTGACCAGGAGGGGTGGTGCATCGTTTGACATCAGGAACGTGTGCATCAGGGCTGTTTCCTTTCACCATACACATGCAATCTGTGTGCTGAGCAAACAGAGCCACAGACCATGTGAAAAGGAACTCAGCTTTTTTTTTTTAGGAACGCAGCTTTAGGATTGGAGGAAAACGCATCAATCTGCAATAGGCCGAGGCCACAAGCTTGCTTGCCCAAAGGGAAGGAGGACTTCAGACACTTACTGATGAAGTTCCAAGACTACAGCTTCAGTACAGGTTACACCTTAACATAAAGAAAAAAATATAAAATCCTCACAACCGGACCAATAAGCATGATAACTGGAGGGAATTCTGAAGTTGCCAGGGTTTCACCTTACTTGGACCCACTGTCAGAGCCCATGGGAGCAGCATTAAAGAAATCAAACCACATATTGCATTAAAAAAATCTGCTGCTGCAGCAAAAAAAAAAAAAAA
>NW_022111357.1:35311784-35326182 GCF_000313985.2 Echinops telfairi
TTGTAAGGTAGAATTGGGGTCACGGTAGTATGTGTGTGTTGGGGGAAGCATTAAAGAACTAGAGGAATATTGTATGTTTCATCGGTGCTATACTGCACCCTGACTGGCTCGTGTCCTTCCCATGCCTTCTGTAAGGGTCTGTCCAATTGTCTACAGATGGGCTTTGGGTTTCCACTCTGCACTCCCCGTCATTCACGATATGATTTTTTTGTTCTGGGTCTTTGATGCCTGATACCTGATCCTATCAACACCTCATGATCACACAGGCTGGTGTGCTTCTTCCATGTGGGCTTTGTTGCTTCTCAGCTAGATGGCCACGTGTTTATCTTCAAGCCCCCAGATGCTATATCTTTTGATAGCCAGACAGGCACCATCAGCTTTCTCCAGGACATTTGCTTACGCACCTACTTTGTCTTCAGCGATAGTGTTGGGAAGGTGAGCATCATGGAATTCCAGGTTATTAAAACAAAGTGTTCTCGCCTTCAGGGAGTACTTGAGTAGAGGCCCAATGAAGGACTAAGGTTTACATGCCCTATGCCAAGGTATTTTTAATAGCTCCATATACTTGTGAAAGCTAACCAATGGTGAAGAATATTAAATATACTCTAAACTGGCAGAAGAAGGAATGAATTTGTCTTGGAAGACGTACAGCCAGAAGCTGTACTTAGAAGTGAGGATGGTACTTTGGACATGTGATCAGGAGGACCCAGTCCTGGACAAGGGCAATCTGCTTAGGAAAGTGGAGTCTCATCAGACAAAGAGGAAGCCCTCAATGAGATGCACGGACAGTCGCTGCTGCAGCAATGGCTCAAGCAGCAATAACTGCGGACAGTGCGGGACTGGACTGTGTTTTATTCTGTTGTACACGGGGTCTCTGAGCAGTTAAGTGACTTGACAGTTCCTAACAGCAATCACTAGACTCTAGGTGAAGTCAGCCAAAGGTCAACCTCCCCAGTGGGGAGCTCAGGGGGATGGATGTCTGTGGGGCAACAGAGATAGTTTGGAGTCATTAGGCTGCTGGTAGGATGTGGCACTACAGAGACAGCTGAGATGGCTTAGAGGGAGAGTGAGGGCGGAGCCACCTCCAAGACCCTTGGTTGTATTACCCAAAGATGACCATGGGAATACTTGCTCCCTGCTCAGTCATCCAGAATTTTGAGGCATGTCCCTCTATCCACATCTCTATCATTAATAAAAATATCAAAGAAAAATGGAGGCAGAAAGAGCTCAATTCCTCCCCTTCCATCTCCTCTACCAGGATACTTCACAGTGGTGCGGGTCAGTAGGGTACCGACGGTGAGTTTCTGTTGTAGGATCGAGCCTTCCTTGTCCAGGTTGTCCCTGGATGCTCCCAGGTAGAGGTTAGTCATCTTGCCCAAGGAGGAAGAGTAGCGTGTCTGCATGTGTCTGCATGTGTCGTGGGGCCTGGTGGTGAGCGCAGAATTCCAGACTGCCAGCAGAAGAGGCGCCACCCCCCTTCCTACGCAGCTTCAGGGAATGCGTCCACGGGCTCTAATTTATTTCTAAGAGAGAATGCACAAATGCCACAAGTGGTGATTTTAACGAGCAGAAATTCATTTGCTCAGAGAAGGCTGGAAGCAGCTGACGGGAAACAAAGACTGCAGCCTTCAGTCTGGACCACAACTGGCCGTGAGGAAAACCCCAACCTTGGCAACTAGACCAGCTGACAATAAACAGGGTGCCAACGGGCAAAAAGGTCGAAACTGCCACAGATTTCACTTTGTTTCGCTCCACACTAAATGCTCGTGGAGGCAGCAGTCAATCCATCAAACGATGTGTTGCGCTGGAGCATCTGCTGCACGAGCTCTCTTTAACGCGTTGGAGAGGAAGGATGTCCCTTGGAAGACTGACGTGCACCACGGGACAGGGACAAAGAAAGGCTGCAGAAGAAGTGATGCTGCCCGAAGAACAACCGAAGTACAGCAGGATGCTCCTTAGAAGCGAGGCCCTTGAGCCTCCTTCTCACCGCTGTGGACATGGCGGGACCAGTCTCTAAAGAAGGACATCAAATTGGCAACGGAGAGGGTCAGTGCAAAAGAGGAAGGCCTGCGACAAGATGAGCTCCAACACAGCAAGAACCGCGAGTCTGCTCAGGACCCAGCAGTGGCTCTTACTATGTACACAGCGTCGCTCTGAGCAGGGACTGACTTGACGGCACCCAACAACAACAACAACAGATGCTGGCAAGTGGATTCCAACCCCTAGCAACCCCGGAGGGCAGAGAAGAACCAGGCATCTTTCTGGGAGCAGACAGTGCCATCGTTCTTCCACAGAGCTGCCGGGCGGTTTGAACCGCTGACCTTGTGATTAGCAGCCCAACACCTAGACCACGATGGCAGCCGGCCGCCTTTTCACTGGTTGGGAGGTTGCAAGTCTGAACGCAGGGCACCAGCTCCAGGGGAAGCCCTCTCTGAACACTTGAGGGGGGCATTCTTGTCTCAGCCTCTGCGGCTCTGTTGTTTTCCATGTGGCGTCGATCTCCCATTTGTACTTGCCTGCTTCTCTCTGTGTCTGATCTGTGCGTGCTCTCTCTCTCTCTCTACACACACACACACACACACACGAACTCAAACCCATTGCCATCAAGTTGATTCCAGCTCTTAGCACCCCAATATGGGGCTGTGCAGTTGTAAATCTTTATGGCGCAGACAGCTGCATCTTTCTCCTGCAGAGCAGCCCGTGGGTTTCAACAACTGACCTTGCAGTTAACAGTTCAAAGGCCTCATGTAAACTTCCAAGTAATTAGGTCTAAAACACACTCTACACGGATTACAGCCTCATTCATTTACCAAAAGACCTTATTCCCAAATAGGATTCCATCCACAGGTCTAGGAGCTTTAGGAGTCTAGGGCATTTTAAGGGGGACCCAATTCAATCTATAAGAGACCAAAAGTAGGGGAAGGTGGCCGAGATCTACAAACCTTCGGTCTGGTCTGCGAGTGGCCTAGCTGACCTGCTGGCTGGCTGCCTGGCCCAAGCTCGGGACGGCTGGAGAGTCCATCTTACTCCTGAGTTCCGAGCGGCCGTCTCTTCAATCTGCCAGACTTCACTTGTTTCCAACTGTTCATCGAAGGATGGCTTCCCAGCCTTTGTCAAGGTCAAGACAGACATTATTTTGGTCCCAAAGTCAGATGCCCTGGGGAAAGGTTTCCCAAGGGAACAGGGGACTTGCTCTGGGCAGGCTCAGTGCAGGGGAAGTTGTGCCCAGAGATAAATACCTCCCTCCCTGTTGTCCTGTAATGAGTTGAATCGTTTCTCCCCCCAAAATAGGTTGAAGCCCTCCAAGTACTTGTGAATGGGAACTTGTTTAGAAATAGGGTCCTTGAAGACAGTATCAGTTAGGTTCTCGTGGGGTCAAAGTAAGATGCGCCCTAATCCAGTGGGAGTGACCCGCTCACTGCCATGAAGTCCATTCTGACTCTGAGGGACCCTATGGGGTCAAGACCAGGAGTAGAACGCCTCTTCTTTCAAACTGCCGACCTTGGTGCTCGTCGCTCCCCAGGGTTCCTAACATGAGTGGTGGCCTTCCAAAAGAAGAGACCCAGGCATAGAGCAAAGAGGGTCATGTGACCAGAGAAATCCACCCAGCCCAGGAAGGATGTCCAGGAACCAGCAGACTACAAAAGTGATCAGGAGGGATTGTCCTTTGGTACCTTCAAAAAGGCCCTTTGATTTCTGTGACAAGTAGGGCTGCAATCCGCATGGTCGGCAGTTCAAAACCAGGAGCAGGTTCCTGGGAGAAAGCCTAGGCTTTCCATTACAGTCTCAGAAACCCACTGGGGGTCACTGGGAGTCAGCAATAAGTAGATGGCAGGGAGTTTGAGGGAGCCTCCAGAATGAGAGCAGAGCATGTGTTATTTCAGCTGCTCACTTGGTGGTCCTTTGTGAGGGGGTCCTCTGGGAACAAGTACAAAATACACGGACAGGACTGGTCTGAGGCCTTCCCTCCAAGTATGTGTTTTACCGCCAACAGCTGGCCATTATGTTAATGCCATGCTAACTCGTAACAGCACAGCACAAGAAACAAAAGGCCTAGATTTCAGAGCCAAAGGTTATAACCCATTTAGTCAAACAGAATAAACTAGTTACAGGAACTTCCAGAAGCGGAAGTGACAGACACCGTCCACTTATCTACTGTGGAGTCAAGACTGGGACGATCCAAGCCCAGCGGCTACCAAGACAGGGCAGCGCGGTCGCCTTGGGGCAGCGTCCATGGTGTGGGGGCAGAAGTGGGAAGGATGGGCACGCAGAAAGTAAGATCATGTAGAAGCCAGTCCAAGACCCACTTAGAAGGCAAGCTGAGGACATGATCTGCTGAAAGCGACCCTAGAGGATAAAGAACCACCCCTTTGGGCTTCCAAGGCTGGGAATCTTTAGGGAAGCAGAAAGCCTTCTTTGTCTCCCACGGAGCAACTTGGGAAGTCCACCTGCTGATCTCGTGGTTAGCTGCAGCACCTCTAACCCACGGTGGTACCAGGGCCCCTCTGATCGCAACCAGATGGCTCAGTGATTCCATCCTTACGGATGTACCAAAGAACAGAAAACAGGGACTCAGACAGACACGCACCAACGTCCTTCGCAGCATCATTCACTGCAGCCAAGAGGTGGGAACGAGCCAAGTGCACATCAGGCGACGTATGAACAAACAAAGCACGGACCATCACACATCCTCTGTTGTTCGTTTGTTTTCATACAACGGACCGCTACTCACTTCTCTCTCTGTCTCCTTTTTGCTGGTACCTCCCTTGAAGTCATACAAATCAATAGGACCTGAATGTTTACGTTGAATACTTAAAGACCAAACAAAAACAATCTTTAGTGGGAAAAAGCAAGATAAAAACATGGGCCTCCGGCAATTCTGTTCTAGATGGAAAGCACATATTTCTGACCCCTTCTGCTGCCACCAGAAAAAAAACCAACAAGCTAACTAATTTGAAGAAAATTCTATCCCCACAATTTCTGCTGATGTTCATTCAGTTCATGGCCCCCCCTCCCCCCAGGTCTCACCTGCACCCAGAGACCCATGAAGATCCATTGTCATTCTCTCTCCAAATCCAGAGAAAGACCCAGGCTCTCACACCTGGCAATTATAGGGCCTGGGGACTAGCCTAAGGAAGTAACTCAATGGAGGAAAAAGCTATGTGAACACAGTCATTATGGTGAAAGAAAAATACAACAAGGAAATGGCTAAGTAAATACTGGTACATTAACTCAATAGAAATGAATGAACGGAAGTCATTAAACTGGCTCCTGTGTGTACTACCTAGCACTGTAAATATTCCCCATGCTCAATGAGAAAATCACATATGCACATTTATAATTATGTCTTATACTTATGAACAAAACATTTCAGAAAGCATAATCAATGACATTTTACTTCTATGAAGTTAGGCAAGCAGGTGATTTTTAAAAATGAACTATTCTTCAAAAAATGACTAAGAATTAAAATGGAAACACAGCAGAACATACGTCTCCTGTCCGTCACCTCCCCACACACGTCATCTCTAAACAACCTCGGTGGCTCTCTTCCTAAACAGTAGATTCATGCTAACATGTCTTTATTTTCAACTTTTCACTTCTTACCTCAAAGAATGAGATAGAAATCTCCTGTTCCTATGCTCATATCCTCTCCCCATTTTCAGATTATAGCCATGTGACAATTTTTGTTAAATAACTCTCCAGTGTTTACATGATTAGGTCCGTGTAACTGTTGCTCAGAGCTAAGTCTCACAGTAGACTCACGGTATTTCCATTCTTGCTTCGCTTCTTGCCCACACCATCCTCACAGCTGGCATGTTTAAGCCCGTGTCCACCTATCTCCTTGGTTTTGCCTCCTCTCTCTCTCCGTTGCCAAGCATGATGTCCCTTTCCAGGGACTGGCCTCTCCTGATAACATGTCTAAAGCATGTGAGACAGCGTCTCACCATCCTCAGTTCCAAAGAGCATTCTTGGCTGGACTTCTTCCAAGGTGGATTTGTTGATTCATCTGGCAGTCCGTGGGACTTTCAGTGTCTTTCACAACACCCTCATTCAAAGGTATCGATTCTCCTTCCACCTTCCTGACATCATTCAGGCCTTCCTGACATCATTCAGGCTTCACAGGCCACGAGACTACTGCAAACACCCTGGCCGGGGACTGAGCCACTTTAGTTCTCAAAGCGATGTCCCCGCTCTTCAGCACAGCAGATCTCTTTAACAATGGAATTGCCCGATGCAATGAATATGTCATTTGATTTCTTGACTGCTACTTCAATGAGTATTGACTGTGGATCCAGGCAACATAAACTCTTTGACGACTTCAATTTTTGTCTGTTTATCATGCTATTGTCTATTGGTCCAGTTCTGAGGACTTTGGTTTTCTTCACATTGAGTTGTAAGTCCTACTGAAGGCTGCGATGCTTGATCTGGATAAGTAAGTGTTTCAAGTCCTCCCCGCTTTCAGCAAGCAAAGTTGTGTCATCTGCATATGGCAGGTTGTTAATAAGCCTCCCTCCAGTCTTAACGATTTGCTCTTCGTATAGCCCTCCTTCTCAGATGATGTGCTCAGCATGCCGTTTGAATGCGTACTGTGATAGAATACAACCCTGCCACACACCTTCCTCGATGTTAAACCATGCAGTGTTCCAACGAGCAAGACGACGTGTTCTGGAATTCCCATTCTTTGCGATGTTATCCCTGGCTTGTTATGGCCCACACAGTCAAAAAAGTCTTTGCACAGTTAATAACACAAAACTAAACATGGTATTCCGATTTCAGGCAAGATCCATCTATATCAGAAATTATACCCCTCGTGCCAGATCCTCTTCTGAACTCAGCTTTAATTTCTGGCAAATGCCTGTCAATGTACGGCTGCACCCATTATTGAATTATCTTCAGCAAAATTTTAATTGTGCCTGTTATTAATGTTATTAATGACAGTGCTTGATCGTTTCCACATCTGTTGGGTCACCTTCTTTGGGATGGGCACAAATATGGATCTCTTCAAGATGGGTGTCCAAGAAGCTGTCCCACAGAAGTGAGTGAGTGCTTCCAGTGCTTCATCAGCTGGTTGAAACATTTCAACCGGTACTGTCAATTCTTTGAACCTTGTTTTGGTTAATGCTCCCAGGACAGCTTGGACTTCTTCCTGCAGTACAACTGGCTCTTGATAGTATGCTGCCTTTTGAAATCATTGAGTCAGTTCCTTTGGCATAGTGGCTCTGGGTATTCCTTCTACTGTCCTTTGATGCTCCCTGCCTGAGTCAATATTTTGCCCATAGAATCCTTCAGTATGGTAGCTCAAGGCTTGAATTTTTTTCTCCATATCTTTCAGCGTGAGCTATGCTGAGCATGATCTCCCTCTTTGGCTTTTAACTCCAGGTCTTTGCACGTTTCATTATAATGCTTTGTTTTCTGGAGCTGCCCTTGAAAAGTTCAATTCCTTTTTTTCCTTCATCTTTTCTTCCATTTGTTTAGTTAAACTACATTTAAGGGCAAATTTCAGTGTCTCTTCTGCCATTCACTTAGATCTTGTCTTTATTTCTTGTCTCTTGAAAGGTCCTTTGCTTTCTTCGTGTATGATGTTCTTGTTATCATCCCACAGCTTGTCAGCTCTCTGTCATTAGAGTTCTATGTGTCAAATCTGTTGTTGAATTTTGATGTTCTCAACATTCAAGTGGGATATTCAAGGTCATACTATGGCTCTCATGGACTTGTTCTCATTTTGTTCCACCTCAACCTGTACTTACATATGAGCAAGAGGTGGTCTGTCCCAGTCAGCCCCCTGCCTCCGGCTTGGCTGCCCATTTGAGTTTCCTCACCATCTCTTGGCACAGACGTAATCCGTTTGAACCCCGTGTAATCCGTCTGGTGAGATCCACATGAACAGGACCTCACTTAGGTTGCTGAAAAAAGTATTTGCAACAAAGAAGTCATCAGTCTAGCAAAATTCGATCAGGTGACCTCCAGCTTTGTTTTTTGTTTTTTAATCACTAAAGCCATATTTTCTAACTAGCATCCTTTCCTCTTTGCTTCCAACTTTTGAATCCCAATTGCCAGTAATTATACATGCGTCTGGATTGCATGCTTGATGACGTTCAGACTGAAGACATGGGTAACATTCTTCAATTTCTTCATCCCTCGTTTTCATGGTTGGTGCATACATTTGAATAATAGTCCTATCAATTGTATTTCTTTGTATATGTTTAGATTTTATCTGAGCACAGTCAGCATTGCACTTCAAGATAGAACTTGAAATGTTTTTTGGTTTGGGGAGTTTTTGATGATAGATCTGATGCCATTTTTCTTGAAGTTGTCATTCCTGACAGTAAACCATGATTGTCTGATACAAAAAGGCCAATACCCGTCCATTTTAGCTCACTAATCCATAGACTACTGATCTTTAGATGTTCAATTTCTTCCTTTCTTTTTTCTTTCCAAGTGTTTCTTAAGATTCACTTTTTAATTCATTTTCCCCTTTCTTATGGGAGTTATTCACAGCATACACAATAGTTCTTACAATGTTACTACACATGGTACCTCAGGCTCGTTTTCCCCTTTGCCAGTTCTGATGGCTTTGATTATACTGAACCTCAAACCGTTTCTCTGCTGCTACCCCTACATTCTGGTCTCGGCAGTCCCAGTTTTTCTCAAAGTCTAATAGTATCTTCTGAGGTCCACGGTCCTACTTTATCTTTTGTTATGATCTTTTAAACAGTTTTATTGACAGATGCTTCACACACCATACAATTTAGTCATTCAATCACATTAAGAAGAGTTGTACAATCATCAACGCAATTAATTTCATGTCCTCTACTTCTTGGATGACTTCCATGTTTCCTAGATTTCTGCTTTGCACGTTCTACGTTCTGATTAGTAATGGCCGTTGACCGCTGTTTCTCCTCGTTCTGAGTCAGCCCATCATCAAAGGAAGCTGCCGCGGGTTTCCTCCGTCCACGTCACGATGTTCGACTCTACTCTGAGGAGGCAGCTCTTTGCTTGTTATTTTGAGCGCCTTCCACCCTGATAACACTTCAGGGCGATTCATCCGGTTTTCAGGGCCAGTCCCTCAAAAGTGGACAGCCAATTCTCTCTTCATAGTGTGTTCTTCGACTAGATGCCCCATTGAAACCTGTTCACCTGGAGGGACCCTGCTGGTATTTAAAATACTGGCGACATAGCTTCTAGCATCACAGCAACACACAAGCCACCGTAATATAAACAAACACTGGCAGACAAGTGGTATTAGTTGCCTTATTTTAAAATTTGCTTTGTTTTCGATATCTAAATCAATAATTCTTATCCAACTCCCCTACAGTGCTTTAAAACTGCTCACAAGACAGCAAACATGTCAGCTAACCGATGTCAGTCCCGTTTCCTTTGGGGATAGTCCTCCTGGGCCCTCTGGCATCTGACTCAAACAGGGTGGGTTGTTCTCCAAATGCACTGCACAGTTAGGGTCACGGCTTCACCATCACCATGGAAATCCCATGAGCCTCCCTTCCAGCCATTCAAAGATGTTGGCTTCAAGTAAAGACGCCAACTGTGGCTGACGAAACCGGGAAGGAGTTGATGGATTCCCCGACCTACTTCTTACGCGGTACTGGCTTTCAGAGTACTGTTGAAGGGTTTAGGGAACATCCGTGATGAATACATTGAAAACAAAGCACATAAAAGAAGGAATCTATCAGTCCAGGACAAACAAAAAGTTCAACAAGAAAAGAAACACAGTTGTATCTGACACGGGCGCCATAATGCAGAATCACACCTGAGGACCACCTGGCTGTTGTTGCCCCAGTCACTGGGTCCCATGGTGTCCATCTTGAAGTTGCCTCTGTGCCAGCACTGCTGCCAGCACCACAGCCCAGGCCGGAGCACACGCTTCATCACCAATGGCGGCCAGACCACACACCTAGCCCTGATTACAGGGTACACTCAGGAGCGAGTACTCTTTAGTCCCCCTGGGGCAGGGGATCATTGGTTTTTCTCCTCGCCCCACAAACTCAAAGTATCACAAGAGGTGAACACCGAGTCATTGGACAGCTTGTTCTTCCTTATTTTGCTGGAGCCCATCCTCCAGCAGATTCCTCAAAAATGGATATATGAAAGAGGGTGATGTATACATATATTAGATATATATAAATATAGAATGTATTATAGATAGTAAATCTAGATATCGATATATATTTAATTCACATATTCTAAAAAGTCTTCATTTGACTCTTTCACTTGAATAACAGTGAATAGAGAACTCTAGCTTGGAAAGTTACTTCTCTTGTAAATTTGAAATTCTCTCCCCGTTGTTTTCTAGCTTCGTGTCCTTTCTGAAGAGTCGGATACCGGTCTGCTCGCCACTCTTACTTGGCCTCCTTTCTCTCTGGTGACTTTTGTCTGAGAGGTGTATAGGAGTCCCTGGGTGGTGTACCCAGTTAATGCACTTGGCTGGTGTGGTAGTTACATAATCTGGTGTCAATTTGAGAGGATGACGAGTGAAGGGGTGGAGTCTGGCCTGTCAATCAAGATATAGCCAATGAGACCTCTGTATGGGAATGGCCCCTGGAAAATTCTGGGAACTCCTGAATTTCCTCCTTGGAGGCAGGAGACACTTCTCTCTCTCTGCTCACTCCCTGAAAGATGCTCTACTGACAAGACACATGGCACTTCACCCTGGGAGCTGGAGAGGCCACATGGACCTACCCTGATGCAACCAGACCTCTGGAGGCAGAGAAGCCACATAGAGACCCCCGCCAGTGCTGAGATGCTTACAAAGCCACTGGATCCACAAGACTTCCAACCCACTGGCCTGTGATCTTCCTGCAATCAGTGTTATTGCATGGGTTTCGTGAGTCAGAAGAGGACTTTATAGATTGGTAATGAATGTATGGGCTAATATTGGACTTATGGACTTGATCTGGGCTGGGCTGGGATGTTTTCTCAATATTCAACTACCTTTGTATATAAACCTCTTTCTTATACACATATGCCTGTTTATGAATTTGTTTCTCTAGTCTACCTGGACTGACACAGCTGGTAACCCACAGGTTGGAGTTTCGGGTCCATCCAGAGGTGCCTTGAAAGAAAGCCCTATCTCCTTCAGAAAAACCAGCCCTTGAAAACCCGTGGGGCACAGTGTTGCTGCGACAGACATGAAGCTGTCACAAGTCAGAATAGGATTTGACAGAACTGGTTTCTCCCTAATCTAGTATGACCTAATATTAACTTGCTTTCATCTGCAAAGGCCCTGTTTCCAAATACGGTTGCATTCAAAGTCTTGGGCTGTGAACAACAGTTAGCGGTTCACACCTGCCAATGACTCCTGGGGAGAAAGAAGAGGCTGTCTGCTCCCCAAAATTTATAATCTTGGAAACTCTACAGAGGGTCATTACGAGTCAGGACCAACTTGATGGTACTGGGTTTTGTTTTTGGGGTGGACATGAATTTAAGGGAAGTGGGGGCACGATTCACCCCAGTACAGAAGTTCTGGACGATGTATGGAAAATGAGGCCGAGAAGAGGCCAAGGAGAAAGCCTCAAAGGTGCTGTAACACCTGCCTTACCTGCCTTTCCCATGTTGCACCATCCCCGGATCCCCCAGGACCCCAGGCAGGGGGTGCTTAGCCCAACACTAGATGGTCTCTGTTTCTTCATTTGCACAACTCTTATCTTCCAAGCCTAATATCCTGCCAGCTCCGAAGAATATCTTATTCCCAATAAAGTCCTGGCCAATTCTCTGGGGAGGGGGAAGGGGTGGAGAGGGGACACCTCCAGCTAAGGACTCCTTGAAAAGCAGACCTGACTTAGGAAAAATTTAATTTGGAAGAATATTCTAGTTTTTCTTTCCCAAAATAGACCAGCCCAGCAACTCCACAAGTAACTTCAAAACGGACTCCAGGGCTTCAGAGAGCAATGCTTCCCAGGCAGCAGCATCCCTCCTTGGGGATCTTGGCTAAAGTCTAGCTAGCTTCCCCCTGCTGGCTCCAAACACAAATTTGGGTCATTCTCTCCTTTGGGCATTACAGTCCATGGAGAAGCGTCCCTCTGGTGAGAGAAACGGGCAGAGCAGATCTGGTCCACATTCTTTCTCCAGCTGCCCGAGAACGGTTTCTTCTTCCTCCCCCATTGCCCCAACCTACCTCTCTGTGATGGTCCAAGACAAAGCCGAAGCAAAGGCCCCTCTGTCTGGCAGTGTAGAGATGCTTTAAAGGCAACACGTGTCATTCCGCCCTTGCCTCACTCTGAGCTCCTGATGTGCCTGAAAGGAGAATGACTTTTAAAAAATCATTTTATTGGGGGCTCATACAGCTCTTATCACAATCCATACCTACATCCATTCTGTCAAGCACATTTGTACATAAGTTACCATCATCATTTTCATAACATTTTCTTTCTACTTGAGCCCTTGGAATCAGCAACTCATTTTCCCCCTCCCTCTCCCACCCTCATGAGCCCTTGATCATTTATAAATTATTATTATTATTGCATGTCTTACACGGACTGATGTCTCCCTTCACCCACTTTTCTGTTGTCTGTCCCCCTGGGAGGGAGGCTTTTTTTGTAAGAGCATGGGAGAACACCATCAACGACACTGAATTGTTCCTGCAGAAATTGTGCCACTAGTGTTTTGCTGTGTGTTACTCAGCGGTAACAACAAGAAGACAACAAAGCATTCAAAAAGCCACCCGTTCACTTACAAGATCTTAGCTCAAAAACAACTACTTCCCCTCATTTGCCTTTTTATAAAACAGTCACAGTGGGCTTGGTGGGCCTATCTCACCATCTGCATCCTAGCCACCCCCAGGCTCCCTTTGGGGGTACTGAGCAAGACAAGGCTGCTAACACCTCCAGGGCCTGAAGCAAGTCATCGCTGATGCCTGCGATCCCTTCCAGAGTTGTTTGGGAAGGAAAGTAAGTGATCTGAGTCAGGCCTGAGCTCGAGTTCCCTTCCAGGGCAGGTATGTGAACTTGACATGGCCCGATGGCCCCTAGGAGGAGGAAGCTAACTTTGAGCTCGAATCTTCTGGAGAAGGAAACGCCGTCCCTGCCTTCTGGAGAAGAAAAGCGGAGGCCGCCTGGAGAAGCGCGTGCGGGAGGGGCCGCGCACTCCTGGAGTGGTGGTGTCTCCCCACCCTCCTGGAAATCATCTGACCCCAGGGAGCGAGCAAGAGACGCCGGAGCACCGGAAGCCCTGCAGCCTGGATTCCAGCCGTGGGACTCGCCCTCCCCCATGGCCCTGGGCGGCACTGTCTCCCCGGGGTGGGAGGTCCTGCCAGGAACCCACCAGGCAGGGTTGGGGAGGGCTCCTGACAGGTAGGAAACCGACCGTGGCTGGCCTCGCCGGAATAGGTGTCAATTCCGGAAACACATCCCCCAGGCAGCAAGAGGGACTTGTAGCCGCCAGCCCAGCTCCAGGAAGGCAGACCCCGTGCAGGTGGCCGCGGAAAGGCGGCTGGGACGGTCCCCGCAGCCCACATCCCAGGAAGGAGCGCCAGGGTTTCTCCAGCGGGGCCAGGGAACGCGAGGCCTGGGCCGGGAGCGAAGGCAGAAACGCTCCCTGTGCTGATCAACGCCAGGGCCAGTTCTGGAGTGGACCGGAGGATGGGGGACCCCAGCTGCGTAGCAGGGAACTGGGACCCGCTACTCGAGCAGGAAACGCGGGGAGATAAATGAGCGGGATGGGCGGTGCGGCTGAGAGCAGCAGAGTTGCGGAAGGCGGGGAAAGACCTGGAATACAGGTCAGGAAATTAGGAGCCCGGGAGAAAGCACAGCAGGACAGCTGGGAGAAGGCACTTCCCACGAGGACCCCAGGACCTAGTCTTCCGTAGGGTGACCCTCGGATCGGGCCCCGGGCAGGGTCCTCGCGCGCCTCCGGAATGGGGGCGGGGGGAGGGGAGGGCGCGCAAGGCCACTGCTCCGTCCCTGACAGTAAACAGCTCGCCCCGGACAAGCGCGTTCCCGAGCGGGGCCCTTCAAGGGCGGGCAGCGGAGACGCCCCAGACCCCCATCCCTCCCGGGGCACCGGCGGGGCGCGATCGGGCACAGCAGGCGCGCAGCCGAGCATCGCACCGGCCCCGCCAGAGAAGCAGAACGCGAGTCCGCCTCGGCCCCGGCCTGGGTCCCGTCCAGCCCCACGCCCCGCGGGCCGCGTTCCCCTCTCCGGTCCGTGTCTGCCCCGCCCCAAGCGGACAAAGCGCAGCGCCCGGAGGGCGGGCGCGCCGCGCGGCACTGGGACCCCGCAGACGCTCACGCAGGTGGGTTCGTACCGGAGTCTGGGGCCGGGGGCGGGGCCCAGTCTCCCTGGAGACGGTTGCCCGGGGGATGCACCCGGCGGTCCCCGAGTGACAGCAGAAGGCGAGCCTCCGGGCGGTGGCGCAGAGCCCGCGGGGGCCTGAGGGCAGCCCGCG
>NW_022111357.1:35326333-35331594 GCF_000313985.2 Echinops telfairi
TCGGCCGGCGCGGGCACCATCGGCAAATTCTCATCTCTCTGGCCTAGCGAAGCGCCGGCGCGTGAAAGGCCCCGGGGAGCGATGGAAAAGGCTGAATGTTTTCCCCGAGCCCTGCCGCTCCCGTTTGAGGGCGGGCAGTGGGGCGGGTGGGGTCGCGCTTACGCACCTCCAGCTGCCGCGGGACCAGGACTGTGCGCACCCTCGGACCTCTGGCCTATTGCTTGCTCCAGAAACGTGGAAATGACATGTGCTAGGTGAGGAACGCCGAATGGTCGTCCTACAAATCTCTCCGGGCTCCCCAACAGCCCAGGAGTCATCAGATAGAGAGGGTATGGACCCAGGTCACAGATCCGGATCTGGATCACCGCGCAAGTGGTCCAGTCGGGCTCTGAACTCCAAGTTCCGTGAGCTGCTGTTGCCATCCGAGTTGCCGTCGTCGTGTCGGACTTAGAAATCACGGACTTGCTCGGGACTTTCAGGAATACGTCTGATCCGGTACACCGAGCCTGGGGCATGCTGGCCGTCGACCGGGGCAGTGATGCAGCCACCTCTGCGGGCCCCCTGACCCGGGGCTCCGGGCTTCCCCCGGCCCGCTCCGCGAGGTGGGTGCTGTTGCGGTCCGCGCGCGCGCGCGCGCAGACACCAAGCACGGACGCGGGCCCCCAGTCGCACAATTGCCACAGCTCTAGGTACCAGGGGTTAGCACTGCTAGCTTTGATGGAACCCCTCTGTTTCCTCTGGTGCCCGGGGAGGGCCCCTTCGAGTTTTCTTTCCCGCAGCCCAGGAGTCCACTGGGGGCCTTTGACGCTGTGCAGCTCAAGGGGAAGGAGGGGGTGTTAGGATCAGGATCACCTGCCCAGGGTGGGGCGTACGGAAGTGGGGGTGGAGTGGGAGTGGTTCTAACTACTCTGAGCTCACCCCCTGCGGAGGCTCCCAGGGGCTCTGGAGCCTCCGCTGCTCCAGCATCTCTGAGTGTCCACTGTGTTCACCTGAGACCCCTAGGTCCCACGAGAAGGGGAGCAGGGGGGAGGGGGGAAACTGCTAGAAACTCTGGGAGATTCTGTAGAAGCTGGGATGAGAGCACCCATCCCAGAGGATAAGTGAGCTTGGGTCCTACCCCTGGATTCCCCTAGCATCACAGAGGAGCACCGCCAACGCCCACTTATATACAACAAAGGTTCTCAATGAGGACCTAATGCCAGGGGCTTAAGTGGAGAGGAAATGTTTTGAGAATGATGAGGGCAATGAATGTACAAATGTGCTTTACCCAATTGATGTGTGTATGGATTGTGATAAGAGTTGTATGAGCCCCTAATAAAACGATTAAAAAAGAAAGAAAAAAATTACTCAGTGCCCCCTGGCAATTCAATACATTTGTACTGTAGATAACCCATAATCCAAGATAAAGTGTTGATATCTGATTTGCAGCCCTCCCACCATCATTCCAGCACTCCCAGGGGGTGATGTCACCTACTTTGGGACACACTGATAGACAGTGACCCAACCAAAAACCCACTCACTGTCATCAAGTAGATGCCCACTCATGGTGGCCCTATAGGAGGACAGGGCAGAACCGCCCCTGCCCGTTCCTGACACACACTCTTACAGGAGCCTTGTCTTTCTCCCAGAGCGACCAGTGGTTTCAAATTGCTGACCTTGGCAGCCCAATGTATAACCACCACAGTGCCAGCTATACAGGGCCACACTGGCACAATTATATGATTATATGTACAGACACACACTCATGCACAGCCATGCACTGCACCACACTTGGTCACCCGGACTGCCAGTTGGCGCTATGCATTCGGCAGACACTCCCTGGAGAAAGTGGCGCTCTGGCCCACTGGGTGGGGACTGCCCAGCCCAACACCATCCCAGAGACACCTTCCGTTTGCCTTCCCCTGACTCCTATTCTCTGCTCCAGCTGAAGGGAACTGTCTGGGGTGACACAGCTGAACCTACACCCCCCACCCCCTGCCAAGGCAGCCTGTGGGGGCCACTGGACTCTAGGCAGGGCCTCCCCCACCCGTGGCTCACTGGGCAGGAGCTTCCAAGGATGAGAAGTCACAGCTGGACACTCCTCGGACAGCCACTCAGGTTGGGGAGACAGTGGTACTCTGATAGCCCCAACTCAGAAAGCTAATGATCTAGTGGGGCCAGGCTGCCATTGGTATTGTCTAAGGGGTTGTCCCATCCACACCCCCAGCCTTCTCGTTGGTTGCCTTTTCCCCAGGGGTGCCCTTTGCAAAACTTTTGGGAAGATACACATCACCACGTGGAGGGGAAGACGGAAAGAAGTGAACACAGGTGCATGTCTACTCTTTAGGGCAGTGCCTGGCATCTGTAGGAAACAATCAATAAGCTTTGCTCTCACAGGAGGGAAAAGGACACAGGAGGCCAGGTTCTTGCCTGAGGCCACACTTAGTGGTGGGGTTAAAAAAATCCCAACATTTCCTGATTGCTTGGTCGGGGTCTGGGTACCTCAGTCGTTCCTGAAACCAGATGAGGCGATCAACAAAGCAGTGCATGGTGTCTAAGGGCTCTGCTGCTAGCGCAAATGTTGGCAGCGCACGCCCATCAGCCCCTCTGCCCGAGAACCAGGCGGCAGTCGCTTCCTTAAAGATTCACAGCTTTGGAAAGCCTCGGGGGTACTTCTACCCCCATCCTACAGGGTCGGTATGAGTCAGTGTGGACTCAGCAGCAGTGGGTTTGTTTTTAGGTTTTTAGTGGTTTAAGAAGTTTAGTCACCACGATTCAAAATCCAAGTAGTTAGAGAAATTAGATCCTCAGCCCACTGCTGGTTCTAAAGGTGGTCCTCGGTACACCGCGCTGGTCTCATTAGCACCCCTAGTACAGTCGGCAAATGGGCAAAAGTGCGAGGGAGGCTCATTTGTTCCGTGAGTCATGTCTCTGTCTCCCATTCCTGACACACTTCCAGGTAACTTCACTGTGATGACCTGTTAGCCTCACCCAGCTGTCCACCAAGATCTCAGTCACCATTATTCATCCTCCTTGGAATGTTGCCCTGTGGGTGCAGTCGGTGGGCCTTTGGCTGCTAGCTCAAAGCTCAGAGGTTCAAACCCACCAGCAGCTCCATAGGAGAAAGGCTCAAGTGATCTGCCCCATAAATATTACAGCCTAGGAAACCCTGTGGGACAGTCGTACCCCATCCTATTGGGTCCCAATGAGTCTCACAGGGATCTCATGGTATGTAACAACGTCACACTCAGAGCACGTTCTACATCGCTGAGTGTGGCTCAATAAGCCCGTGGTTCTCAACCTTCCTAATGCCACGACCCTTTAATATAGTTCCTCATGTTGTGGTGACCCCCCAACCATAAAATTATTTTCATTCTTACTTCATCACTGTCATTTTGCAACTGTTGTGAATCGGGCAGGGTCGTTTGACCCCCAAAGGGGTCACAACCCACAGGTGGAGAACCACTGAAATAAGCTGAGCAGGGGCAAAATGAGGAGGGTTCACAACAGAAAAAAATGAGATGCAACTTACAACAACAAACAGTTAAATAGATGTTTTCAATTCTATTAGGAAAAATAGACCAAACTCACTCAGAGCATAGCGACCCTATAGGGCAGGGTCGAGCGCCCCCGTGAGTTTCCAAGAGCATAACTCTGTACAGCAGTAGAAAGCCCTGTCGTTCTCCCTCCTTGCTGCTCATGGTTTCAAACTGCCAACCTTGCGGATCACAGCCCACCACGTAACCACGGCGTCACTAAGGCTTCTTAGGACAAACAGAGGCCTCTGGAAAGCAATCTTTCTCCTGAAGGGGAGAAAGCTTCTCTGTTACCCAGAGTCCCCTGCCCTTGGTTCCCTTGAGAGTTTTACTCTCAAAGTAAGAGCATGCAGGAGAGTTGAGTTAGTTAGTTTATTGTGCCAACCTCGCCTTTCAAGTTTTCTGGTCTCTTGCTTTGTGACGGTCGCACCAGGGTGCAGCTGCCTTAGCAGTTCCCTGCTTCAGTTTGCAAGGCTCACTTCCTGCAAGGCATCCCCAAGGAGAAGCCACACAGACCTACCCCGATGCAGCCCTGGGTGCTGGAGCACCCATGTGGAGACCTCTGCCAGTGCTGAGATGTTTACACATTCACTGACTCGGCTTTCCTCTTGCAGTCGGCATCATTGCCTCTGTTTTGTGAGATGGAGGAGGACTTTGTGGACTGGTGTTGGACATAAGGGTTAATGGGTTAATGTTGGACTTGTGGGCTTGGGCAGCATTGGGTTGGGATGTTTTCTTGATGCACATTTAATCTTTACATAAAACTCTCTCTTATACATGAGTTGCTGTGGATTTGTTTCTCTAAAGTACCCAAACTAACACAAGAGTAATTACAGGAGCGTCTGCCCCTGGCCTGCCCGCCTTCCATCCTGTCATTCAGCTCAGACTCATACCCAGTGAGCGCAAAAAGTGGCTCATCTGTAGTTAAGGAGCCACGTTAATTAGAAGCCAGCTTCTGGTGTTCTTTTGACAATTCCCCATGCTTAACACAAAAGTCTGCCTTAATTAAAGACAGGAAATAACAAGTGTGGAGAGGGTGTGGAGAGAATGGGACCCTCATATGCTACTGGTGGGACCATAAAAATGTGCAACGTGTGTGGAGAGCAGTGTTGGCTCTCCTAAAACAACTGGGACTAGGAATCTCACAGGGCCCAGCAATGCCTTTGAAGAAGTAAGAACGGGGACTGGCCCCAATCCCAACTACGTGGATACCTGCCCCTCCCCCAAGAAGAATTTATTTCAGAGGACAGCACTGGAGCTGCAGCTCAGGGAGAGGAGGGCGTCTGTTCAGAACACACGGGTGCAAATGAAGGGGGAGGAAGAGAGAGTGGAACACATTCTGGCCCACCAAGCCTTGAGGACGATATTCCACTCAGAGCAGCCAATCCACAGAGAAGACCATATGGCCGGCCCCACTATGGGACACGACATCCCTCACTGACTCATAGCCCTACAGGGGACAACACTGGAGACACAGTGTGGGAATTCCACCCGATCTGATCCCACCGCACTGAGGCAAAACACTAAGGGTGTGCAACAGAACAGCAAGGGGAACAGAGCAACAAAGTCCCCAGGGAATACCAAAAATAGACTTTGGGGCCAGGGCTTGGCACCCCATCAGACTCAACTGGAAAACACTCCTAAGGCCAACAAACAGTCCTTGAACTAACTACAATCTTTTCTTTTTTGTTGTTGTGTTTGTTTTGTTGTCATTGGCTTTTGTTGTTGTTTTGTTTTCTTTTGTTG
>NW_022111357.1:35333434-35338225 GCF_000313985.2 Echinops telfairi
AAGAACGGCAGCACGACCAGACACGTGCACACCGTGTTCAGCGCAGCTCTGTTCTCAATAGTGCGAAGATGGAAACGACGTAAACACACGTCCATCGGAGGAAGGAAAGCACAGACGCACAGTGGAATACTACGCAGCGCTGAAGAATAATGATGACACTGTGAAACACCTCGCGGCCTGGACGGACCAGGAGAAACATTGTGCCAAGGGAAGTCAGTTCATCATGAAAGGACAGCGCTTGTATGAGGCCACTGTTAAAAAGAAATAAAATAAGACCCAGGTTTTCTAGCAAAACAAACAAAGGTTCATGGTTACGGGGGAGAGAAGGGCAGTGGTGAAGCAACAAACTGGAAGGCAGACAGGTGTTACCTGGGGTCAACCAAAAAACTCACTGCCATGGAGTCAGTGATGATTCAGCGATCCTATAGAACAGGGTAGAACCGCCGCTGTGGGACAGGTGGCGTGTCTTTGAATTGCTCATATCTTCAAGTGTCCAAAGGAGGCCTGGTGGTGTGGTGGTTACACATTAGGCTGTTAACCACAAGACCAGCAGTTCAAAACCACCACCCACTCTGAGGGAGAAAGATGAGGTTTTCTACTCCCGTAAACAGTTACAGTCTCGGAAACCCACAGGGGCAGTTCTACCCTGCCCTGTAGGGTCACTATGAGTCAGCATCAACTCGATGGCGGTGAGTTTTTGTCAAGTGTCAAGCCAAAAGGACTCCTGCTACAGGAAATGTCTTACACTGTCTGATGTTTTCCTTCACCCACTTTTCTGTTCTGTTGCAAGGAGAGGAAGGGCGTTAGACAAGGCTCGGGGTACATTTCCTAACCTGCCAACATCATTTATGGAGGGGGTCCCCAGCACACATCACTGAGCGTGGAGCTCACTGGTGGGTTTGAATGGCTGACCTTGCCCAATCACAGAGCTGAGCCTTCATGGGTTGACGTAAGAGGGGACAAGAGGAGTGGGGTTGGAGGGGGAACATGAGGAGCGAATACCAGGGGCTCAAGTAGAAAGCAAATGTTTTGCGAATGATGATGGAAACAAATGGACAAAAGTGCTTGACACAATGGATGTATGTGTGGATTGTGATAAGAGATGTACAAGCCCCCAATAAAATGATCTAATTAAAAAAAGAGAGAGAGACAGTGGCTACCCAGCCGTAAGTTCCAGTTGGCTAAAGAGCAGGATCTGAGAGATACTAAAACTGGTAACAGTAGCAAGTATCAACGTGAGAGCCCCTGACATTGGTATGGTAATTCTCTACATCATTCCCAATGCTTTTCATTTATCTTGCCTTAAAACTGGCAAACTCTTCAGCATCCTCCTGTTAAATCTTGTGAGTTTCTTGCCACCTTGGCCTGAGTGAGAGGATGTGGCAGAAACGAGGTTAAGTGACCAAGGGTTTAGGACGTGAAAAGCTGAGCCAGCTCCGCCTTGGTTTCAGGAGCACTCCTCCTTGGCGCTCTGGCTAGAAAGAAACAAGTCTGATGTCCTGAAGGCACCATGCTGTGGGGACGCCCAAGACACACAGAGAGGCCACGCATAGCCACTCTGGTGACAGCCCGGTCTGCCACCAGCTCTTAGTGGAGAACTCCCCGGGTGATTTCACCTCCCTTTGAGAATCTTCCCAGCCGAGCCCAGACATCATGATTCCCAGACAACTTTCTCTGAATCCCTGGCCCCTGGATCTGCAGACGCAAGAAGGCAGTTTGCTTCCCATTTCTGAATCCGAGGCAGTTTGGGACAGGGCACAGATAACTGGAATTCCATTAAGTCCTCAAAGTCACCCCAGGAGGCCATTATTATGATTTCTAGGAGGTAATGGGCCAGCAGACTGACCCAAAGCCACACAGGCAGAACCGAGGCCAGAACCTTGAACCTCCCTGGATAGAGCAAAGGGTTCCCAGGCTCGGTCGCTAGCCACAAGGTTGCAGGTTTGAGTCCACCCAGATGTGCCTTGGACAGAAGACCTGGTGCCCCGTACCGGAAAAGCAGTCATCGGACAAAAACAAACCCATGGAGAACAGGTCTACAGTGACATGCGCGGAGCCAACTGTTGTTTTATTTTCCAAACTGCTTCTAACAGCAAACCATCCAAACCCCTCCTGCGGCACAAGGTTTGCTTTTGAAAAATAAGCAGCAGTGTCTCCATTCTAGTAAGGTCCAGTCCTGCCCCTCAAAGGAGGGGTCTCCGTCGACTCCCATGAATGGGAAAACCAGCCCCAACGAGACCCAGGTAGCAGCAGGGTTGGTCTGTGCGACCCAAAGAAAAGAGTAGAAGTGGGGGTGCACCACCTCCAAGGTGAGGCACGGAGACTGCAGCTTCAGCTGCGGCCCCTCACCCTCTCATCTCTTCTCTCTGGGATGAGCCACGTCCTGAGGCACTAAGGGGTCTGGCCAATGACCAGCCATAGCTGGGGCCAGCTGACAGTATTCTGGTTGGCAGCTCCAACACTGGCAGGCCCCACTGAGGACAGGGCTGCAACCCCCTGAGAGACTTGAGCCAGAACCACCCAGTGAAGCTGCTCCCTGACTCCTGGACCCACAAAACTGTGAGATGACAAATGTTGATTGTTTAAGCTGCTGAAGTGGGGGTGCGCGTGTGATTTCTTACAAAGCAACAGATCCCTAAGGTACCACTCCTGGCTACTGTGCGCCCAGTATGCCCAGCATCTGATGGAGCTGAGGCGGCATCAACCCTGTGGTTGGCTCAGTGGTCACTTATAAACCACAGCCCTGTCTCTGGATGAGTCAACATGCTTCTAAAAGAAGAGGCAATATGCCCAGTGGAAGAAGGCAGATCAAAGCTTACAGATGGTACGATCCATCTTTAGGAAATGTCCAAGACAGGAAAATTCAGAGAGAGAAAGAGTAGATTAGTAGTTGTCCAGGGCTTGGAGGCGGCTAACAACTGGGAGGAGTCGGGGAGTTACTGCTAAGGGTACGCTTTTCTTTCTGGGTGATGAGAATGTTCTGAATCCACTGTGGCCATGACTTGGCACGTACTGTACAGGTACCAAGACTCACTGAATGGGCACTTTAAATGGGTGCACTGGGAACGCTATGTTTAAAGAGTGGGAGGAGGAACAGCGGAAGAGGCAGATCACTGGCCCTAAGCACTCAGGGAGGCCGGCCACCTGCAGGGCTGGGAAAGCTTGAGCTACTTGCAGTGCAGGGCACCTGCCTGGGACAGAAGAGGTGGGTGCTAAGCAATACTATCATCATGTACTGTCAGCCCCATCTGCTCGGCAAAGGTGAGAGGCGTTTGTTTACTGATCCTCCAGGGAGAGACCCTGTCTGTTCTCAGAGGCCCCCTGGAGTGTCCCCAGATGTGAACCTGAGCCTGACCCTGCAGAGGAATCCTCTGTAGAAGCTTCCAAGCGTGAGGATCTCAATACACACCTAGCCCTCCCAGGACTTTCCCCAGCCCCGCCAAGCCCCTTCCGGTAGACGGCGAACCTTCCTCCTCCCGCAGTGAGCAGCTCGCACAGTGGCGAGCCACCAAATGACTCAGGAAAGTGGGTTCTGCGGAACACCCCCAAGAAGGCGCAGTAGAGTTAGGACAGAGAAAGGATTTGAACCTGTGCGCCTTGGGCTACGAGGTGACTGAGGCTGAATGGCTTCAAACAGCTGGAGGATGGGCAAGCAAGGAGCTTCTGTCCCTCCCTGGCCTCTGGCGTCAGAGTCTGAGCCCTGCCCGCAGAGGTAGGGGAATTCCAACAGCCTTCCATGAAGCAGAGTCTGGGGGTGACCTTGGGGGAAGGATCCGAGCACCCTGAAATCACATTAAACCATTCACATCAAAGCGTTTCTTTGCAGAGGGCATCTGTGATTTTCAGAGGTTAAAAATGTGAAAAAGATTCTTGGGGGAGTCAAGGATGGGCTTTCTTCTTTGGCGCGTTTATATTTTATCAGTTTGTATCCTTCCTTGAATGGATTTTCTACAATGAGAAATATGTCGTATACATGCATAAAATATTGACGAAGCATACAGGTGGCATCAGAAATCAAAGCCATATTTTTCAACGAGACGCAGCACGAACTCAGGAAACTGATAGAGCAGGTTAAAGTATAAGGAAATCAAAAGTTGAGGCTACAAGACTGCTGTGTATTCTATTTAAAAACTTTTTTTTTTTGGCTCACAGAACAGCCACGAGCCCTCAAGCCCTCAAGCACGTTGTTGGGGTGCGTGTGATCAAGTCAGTCCCGACGCAGAGCCCGCTGTACACGCGAACGACACACCACAAGGGTCCGGTGTGAGCCCGTGGTTGCAGCGCCGCGTCGCTCCGTCTCTTGGATGATCTTCCGCCTCTGTGCCGACCCATGGAGCACAGACATCAAACCATCCCCAGGTGTGATCTCCGGTTCAGAATCGACTCCATAGCCCTACCAACAGCACACGTGTGAGCTGGAAGATTCTAGCCTGGAAGACTCAGAAGAGGGAGGTCACCCAATCTCAAGGCCCCCAAATAATATATTTTAACATTTTTTAGAAAACTAAAAAGCTTTATTCTGTCACATAGGTTCACTGTGAGTGAAAATTGACTTTATGGTAGTTGATTTCCAATGTCAACCCACACAACTGTTTAACATTGAAAATGATATTATATATATCTCTATGCCGATGAGATGACTTTATTTATTCTTTTTTTTTCCTTTTTCCCCTTCTTTTAAATTTATTCATTTTTAAGTAAATATTAGGGGCTCTTAAATCCACAAAATCACCCATGTGTCAAGCACGTTTGTACACATGCTGCCATCATCGCCTTCAAAGCATTTTCTTT
>NW_022111357.1:35338824-35341318 GCF_000313985.2 Echinops telfairi
GGGGGGCCCCCCCAATTGTCCTGGCAGCCTCTCGAGGGACATCTCCTTCTACTCCCAAAGCAGGACTCTGGGTCAGCTCCACCCCTGGCAGCCTCTGTCCCAAAGCAGAATTGCTTGGTCATTTACCAGGCTCCAATTCAGGGCAAATGTCTGCAGCCCCGTCTGGGAACATCTCCCTAAGGGCACCAACTCTAGGCCCCTGCGACCATTTTCCCATCAGAGCATGCCCCTAAGCTAGGTGTCCCACGTTACAAAGGGAGAGCGTGGGGCTCAAAGGGGGAGGGTAGGATTTGAACCCAGGTTGACCCCACACTCTTGCTCTTAGCACTGCTGTGTCCCTGAGTTCATGCACAGAACCCAGATTTGAGCCACTATCCAAGAGGAGACCCAGGTCCCACTGCCTGAGTGTGTCATCTGCCAGTGCCAAGACCCCTAGACTGACATCCCGAAGAAGGCCCATGTGTTGGGCATGGAAGTCCAGGGGGTTCAGAGGACAGAAGGGGGATGGCTTTCAATGACCAGCCAGACACCCTGGGGCTGGTGACTGGACCCAGGCAGGGACCAGAAGTCGTGTCTTCCTGGACTCTTGCTGCAGACGAGCCAGTTGCCAGAAGCTGAGTCCACAAGGGAGAGAGAGCCAAGTACACAGAAGCTGCCAGGCATTGAGCTGAGTCCTGGGGTGTGGTGTGAGGGAGGGTCCCCTTCCCAGAACCCACCCGTTCCCCAAAGTCTCGATCAATCCAGACCCTCTTGACCCCCAGGAAGTCCTCCTAGGAAATGAGCACCCGCACTTGGACGGAGTAAAGAGCAGTGGTTAACAACAGGCCCTGCCACGTTCCAGCTGGGTGGACTCAGGCCACGGAACCTTTCTGTGCCTCAGTTTCCTCAGCCACAAAACAGGGATCTCCATCGTACTGATCACAGAAACCAAAGCCACACTGGCTGCTAACGGATCAATCCCACCCCTTGATGAGCCCGTATATATACGCAGGTAGAACACGACCCCATTGGGGTTTCGAATAGGTTGCCAGGCCTTTCTTCTGAGGCTCGTCAAGTGGGTCCATACCGCTAACCTTCCAGTTAAGGTGCAGAGCACTTAATCATTTGCACCACCTGAGGACAGTACGTATTGCATAGGCTGCAGTGGGAATAAGTTGATGTAACATTTCAAAGTGCCAAGGACACAACAGAGTGGCACTACAGAACTTTACGCTCAAATTATGATTAGTCAAGGTGGTCTACAGCTAGTGCCACGAAGCTGGCAGTTCTGGGCTGGCTCATGAAAAAGCTCTTAAGTACAATGGTGCTGATTGGAGGCCCCCACCCCTCCAGATAGCAAAGCTGGCCTGAGATGCCCCCCCACCCCTTCCTACAGCTGGCAGAGGTCGCTGTCAAACTGAGGGTGTGTGGGGAGTTTAGATGGGAGTGCTAAGTCAACCTGGGGGCCCAGGGTCCGTGATATTTTGTGCCTTACCGCCGAGGCCTGGGGGACTCAGTAGATGAATCTCCCTCTCCGTTCCCTCGCTGTGAACTCTGGGTGATGGAGGTGTCTGACCTGCAACTTCATCAGGGGAGACTCACCATCTGCAGCAACGGCCCAGGGCTGCTGCCACCCTCTGACCTTTTCCCCAATTCCTATAGCAGCCACCCTTCTCACGACCCGCTCTGACCCGTGCTGGCTTTGATCATCGTTCATTGCCACGGCCACACAGAACTCAGGGATCATACTCATGATGATGGGGTTTATTAGGGAAGTACCAGTTTACAAGTCAGGATCGGGAACGACTCAGGAAACAGTTCTATCAGGATATCCTCTGGGCTCTTAACAACCCTAATAAATCCCCACTGACAAAGTAAATCCCCAGAGACGAGACTCTGGGCGTTCTGTCCGGCCACTGAACCAAACGATCCAGCCCAGCAGACAAGCAAAGTGTCGTGGGAAGAAGAGCTGGTGCCAGAAGAGGGAGAAAGAAGGCTGGAGGGTGGAGGCCTGAATGACCACTGCCTGGTGGCATCGGCCTCGGGCAGATGGGAAGAATTCCCTTCTCCCTGGTCGGATGTGCTTGCCTCCGTTTCCCCAGGGTCCATGCACCTCACTCAAAAACACTTCATTCGGTGGCACGGTTTGGCACTGAAGTTTCTGTGGCTCAACCAAGGACTCACCTGGGCTGCGAACCAATATGAATGGAGGTTTAAGACCAATCGGAGGTCCCTCAGAAGAAAAGCCTGGCAACCTCCCCTTAAGGAATCAGCTCCTGACCACCACACCCCTCCCGGGAACACAGGTCCCTGACACACACAGACAGGATCCCCACGAGTTGGAATCAACTCAAAGCGGCTGATCTTATGAAACCACAGATGTCCTGTCACAAGGCCATCTTCGGTCTTCCCACCCTGTGGTTCTCATCCACGTTTTACAAATCTTTTTCTTCCTCACATGGGGTTAGAGACGCTGTGCTGGGAGTAGCGGAAGCCGCTGAGAAAACAAGAGACA
>NW_022111357.1:35341751-35343803 GCF_000313985.2 Echinops telfairi
CCAGCCAGGAGCCCTCCTCCCCATGCTGCTGTACCTCCCAGCTCAGGGGCAGGCCCAGAGTCCCCTGCCAAGGCCCAGGCCCCTGGAGGGCACTGTGAGCCCTTCTAACCGGCCAGTGGAGGTCCAAAGACCTTAGAATGAGTCCAGAGGCCATGCTGCCTGAGCCTCGCAGCCCCTGCTGCAGATCCTGGGAATATGGAGTGGATTCCGACGCAGGGTGACCCCGTGTGAGCACGCTGACCTTTGTGAAGCAGATGGCCAGGCCGGTCCTCCCCGGCTCCTCTGTCTCGTAATCCAGCCCTTATCTGGGAGCCCCACCCTGGCCCCTATGCCATTTCTGACGCTGCAGGGTTAGACAAATCTGTAAACAACTGGACCCTTGGGCTCACATACATGCAAGATAAACAGGCTGACAACCAAGGGAAAAATAAATCTTTTTTTTTTTTAATCATTTCATTGGGGGCTCGGACAACTCTTATCACAATCCATCCATCCATCCATTGTGTCAAGCACGTTTGTACATTTGTTGCCATCATCATTCTCAGGGAAAAATAATTCCTAACTTCTGTTTATAAAATGGGAATAATGCCCTGTTGACCCGTCTTTAATGTGCTCTGGGTTTTAAAAATCATTTCTGTGATATTTTCCACTGACGTTTTTCTGTGTTCTGCTTCATGGCTGTTCTTGGTGTGGAGGGTTGTCTTTGTTCTTTGTTTGCTTGTTCGCTTTTTGTTTCTGAGTGTTTTTCTCTCTATGAAATCCAGGACAGGAGACGACAGAGACAGCCCCTGGACGAACAGCTTTCTGGAGTTATGGCAGGGGGAGTGTGGGGGGGGTCTGGGGGGATGAGGAGCTAATAATAATGAGCACAAGGAAGAAGAAAATGCTCTAACTTTGATGGTAGTGGTGACTGCACAACTCTTTGGCACTATGTTTAAACTATTGAACTGCACGATGTGTGAATTAGATGCCAATAAAACTGCTAAGATTTTTTCTTAAATGGGAATATGACACATGCCCTGCGCATTCTATAAGGTTCATTCAAAGGAGGATGGAATAAGATCGCAGATTGATATCCTGATCTCAGCAGGCGAAGCACCGAGACTCCTGACAGGCAAACCGACCTGTCGGGTAAGCTCCATGAGCTGCCGCAGTGTGAGACCTCCAAGCTTCTTTCACCCAATCACAGACACACTCAGTCCTCATTGTCACCGCCTCCAATGGTTTCTCATGTGGCCGTTGGTGTGTTACTACAAATGATGCCGCTGGCATTTCAAAGACAAGCGTGTAGTGGCCAGGCTCAGAGGAGCTTCCGGCCTAAGGAAGACCAGGAAGAAAGGCCTGTCTTTCTGCATCTGAGCCCACAGAGGCTCTATGGCTCGTTCTAGAATACTGGCTGGCGTGGCGCTAGAAGACACGCCCTCGTAGGTTGCTACTAAAAGCCCAACTCGCTGCCACTGAGTCGATTCCTAGTCAGAGCGACCCTGGGGGACAGGGCAGAACCGCCCCTGTGGGTTTCTGGGGAAGAAACCCCCAATCTTTCTCCCAAGGAGTGGACGGTGCTTTCAAACTACTGACCTAGCAGCCCAAAGCCTGTGGTGGGGTTCAAATAATTTAGCAACCAGTTTGCTGCCCTAGTGACTATTTTAAGAATAAAACAATGATATGCCGAAAGATAGGTGATTATGTCTTACAGTTAATACTTAAGTAAGAATAATACAAGAGCTGCACAAAACTAGACTATGCTAAGAGAGTTTTAAAGTATTAATGACGAAATATCAGACGGTGTTGGTAGGTGCCATCGCGTCGGCTCTGACCCACAGCCACCCTGTGCACAACAGAAAGAAGTCCCGCAGGCCCCGCGCCGTCCTCACATTGCCCCTATGCCAGAGCCCGCGGTGGCAGCCCCTGGGTCAATCCATCTCCTTGACGGCCTTCCTCTTTGCTGCCCCTCCACTTTACCAAGGATCATGCCCTTCTCCAGGGACTGGGCTCTCCTGACCACATGTCCAAAGGATGGAAGGCGGAGTCTTGCCATCCTTGCCTCTAAGG
>NW_022111357.1:35345251-35353003 GCF_000313985.2 Echinops telfairi
ATGATGGCAACAAATGTACACATGTGCTTGACACATGGATGGATGGATGGATTGTGATAAGAGTTGTACGAGCCCCCAATAAAATGATTTTAAAAAGAAAGAAAAACCCCTTTCGACTTCGGCTGAACTTGCAGCAATTGTTCTGACAGTATTTCTAGCTCCTTGAACACTTTCAGTAATTGCAGAAAGCAGTCATAATATTTCGTGGGTGTGGGGCGTGGCACACAGTTGAAAGGAACGGCATGGGTCACCCTCTGGTTGTTGGGCGCCTCTTCTCTCTGCGTTCTCTGCTTGCTGAAGTCACAAGTGCCAGAGAGTAAAAATGCAGTATTTCGTCAAAAGTATAACGAGTTTTATGAAATAGACAAATTCCCGTTACAAGCATGGTTCTGTCCAATGAACATTACCACAGGTGCTTAGAATATGCTGCTTCACGGGCGAACATTAAAAGCTCTGATTGCAGGTGCCACCTTAACAACCCGCTTGCTGAACGCAACAAAAATTTAGGCCTGGGTTCTGTCGAACCTTGTGAATGGCTGAATGCCACCTCTGCAGCCAAAGGGTAACCCATTGTGCCCCCAGGGCTGCTCCCATAGGCTGGAGACCCAAACGCACACCATTGTGCCACCCTGGAGGACATGGTAGAACTGCCCCTGTCCGTTTCCGAGATTGTACCTCTCTCTGGGAGTAGAAAGCCCCCTCGTTCTCTCAAAGAGCAGCTGGTGGCTTCGAACTGCTGACGTTATGGCTAGCAGTGCAACACAAACCCACAACACCACCAGGACCCCTCCCACAGGCTGGAAGCCGCTCAAAATCCAGTGACTCCAGCAATGGACGCCAATGGTCCTGAAGACGGCGCAGAGCCGGATGCCATTTGGACCCACTGTCCCGCCATGGTTCTGGCAGCCAACAACATATCCTGACAGCGTTTCAGTGAGAGAAGAAGTGTCCTGCTAACTTTCAGAGGCTCCGCAACTTGTCACGGTCACCTACCCAGCAGGTGGCAAGGCCAAGAGGTGGACTTCCAGTTGTCTGATTCTTTGGCTGCACCCATCAAGTGTCCTTCCTAGACACTGGAGGTGAGGACGCCCTCGCTGTGCTTCCCATGGGAAGCAGGAAGTAATGGCCCTCTGCCAGGGGCTCCGGTGCACCCAGTGGGTGCCCATCGATGAAACTCACCCACACTCCGTCACTGGTTTCCAGATGCCAGCGGAGGGGCTTTCTGATTCAAACATGGGGCTCAGGGCCTGTAAGAAACTCGTGTGTGTGTGTCTTTCTCTCATTGGTCCTGAGCACGAGAAACCTGTTTAATGGTGTTTTCTGAGAGGGATGGGCGAGAGGAAATGTTAGGGGGTTTTGGTGTTTTTCCCGCTACAAGAGCTGCCTCGTGAAGCAGATTATTTGTGGCGGAGAGCCCGGGTCTAACTTCCTTCTCAGGCACCGGGCGGGCAGTAAAGAGGGTGCTTGACTTACGCCGGCACTTCAGAGGGCTCAAGAAGCACTTGAGATGAAAGGGGAGGCGATTCCCTGTCGCTGTTCGCAGACCAGCTGGGCTGGCAGCCCCGTGTGTGCAGGCTAGAACTGCAAAGAGGGCTCTCCCAGGGTGAGCTTGTGGACACAGACCGCGAGGCCCCTCTGCATGGTTTTAAACAGCCAGCTTTTCTGCTCGACATCAAGGGTTCACGGACGTGCATGAGGGCTGCAAAGGCCAGTGTAGATGGAGCTGGCGCGAGCACCCTGCGGTCCTGTTCTGGACCTCTTTGGGGCATCCCTATAGACAGCTGCTGGGTTTCCCAAACAGCACTGAGGTGCATCTGGATGTGCCCGTGATGGAGTCTGGACTGAAAACGAATCCCGGTACCGTTCAGTGCTGGGGAGTGGCTTCTGACGCACAGCGACCCTGTGCACCACAGGAAGAAGCGTGGCTGGCCCTGCCATCCTCACAATGGTGTCCATATCTGAGCCCATTGTGCCAGCACCGTCAGTCCTTCTCCAGGGACTGGTCTCTCCTCAACCGCTGGTCAAATTCAATTCCAGACTGCCACACGACAGAGACTGCAGGGCTGTAGGGCACAGGGTCCTGAAGGAGCAGGGCTCCTGGCAGCTCACCACAGCCCTGCTCTCTCTGCTCCGGGAGGCCACCTTCTCATGTCATAGGTTCTTTGCCCTTCCCTAGGGAGGCTAACACCCTAGTCCAGCAGTTCTCAACCTGTGGGTCACGACCCCTTTGGGGGCTAACGCCCACATACAAGTTCCCGGCGTGAAGACTGTTACCCATGTTACAGCACTGCCCCAGTCAAACCAGACAGCCCAGGAAATTATCCATTTCTGCAGAAAAGGGTTAGCAGTTCATCTCTAGAGCAGTGGTTCTCAACCTTCCTCAGGCCGCGACCCTTTAATACAGTTCCTCATATTGTGGTGATCCCCCCCCCCAACCATAAAATTATTTTCGTTGCTACTTCATAACTGTAATTTTTCTACTATTATGAATTTTCATGTAAATATCTGATACGCAGAATGTATTTTCATTATTACAAATTGAACATAATTAAAGCCTAGTGATTCATCACAAAAACAATATGTAATTATACATTGTGAAATACTTATTTCTAATTACAAATCAATGAAATTTTGTCTGGAAGCATGATGTAGCATGGGTAATAGTCGTAATATAATAACAGTAAATTACATTGACATGTTACGACAGTATGCATGAAAAGCCAACATCTGGGTTCCTAAGACCATACGTGTTTTCTGATGGTCTTAGGTGACCCCTGTGAAAGGGTCGCTTGATCCCCAAAGGGGTCGCGACCCACAGGTTGAGAACTGCTGTTCTAGAACCATCTACCTTTATGACAGAAAAAAAACCTATCTTTGTGTGTAACCCAAATCTCATTAACTTCCGCAGGAACCACTGTGCTTGTTGAAACGAGATGAATCTTGAGAATGCTAGCATTGAAATAATAACCCAAACCAAACTCACTGCCAGTGAGTGGATTCTGCATCACAGCCACCCTATAGGACAGAGTGGAACGGAGCGTTTCTAAGGCAGTCAATCTTCAGAGGAGCAGAAAGCCTCATCTTTCTCCTTTGGAGCAGCTGGTGGTTTTGAACTGCTGACCTCGTGGGTTAACAGTCGAACCCATAGCGCACTATCCCTGTACAAAAACTCCTATTAAAATATGGTATTTCTGTATTGGAAATGTATAAAAGCGATCAAAGAGGGGTGTGCGCAATTTTAAAGGTAGGTTGACTGAAATTCAACTGCACTAGGTGATGTTACTTCCTAACTTCTCTCATTTGATCCTTAAGAAAAACCCTAGGAATAGGGCCTATTCGCTCTGCTTTACACTGAGGATCAAAGAGAATCCCACTGAAGGTTAGACAGCAGGGAAATAGGGAAGCCAAGGGTGGGAACCAGGCCACTCTGGAGTCCTTGCATAAAACAGTTGTGCTGAACGGCAGCCAGCCTCCGGCTATACATACAGCTAGCAATCAGAAAGAAAGATGCTTAGCCTCACCAGCTACTAAAGAAACAAATGCAAAATATTACCTTTGGAGCCTTGCTAGAAAAACATTTCTTTCAATATGATTCAATGCTGGCAGGGGTTTCCAAATGACAGCAGATGGCAAACTGGCCCAGTCCTTCTGGAAAGTCAGTTAGCTTTAAGAGCCAACCAGAAAATGGCCACTGACTTCACTGCAGTAATTCCCGAGTAGAGGCAAAGTCATACGTCTCGAGATCCAGCGACAGTATTTTGAGAGTAGTGCGTGCACATGTGTGCATGTGTGCGTGTCTGGGGTCAAGACGAGAGTCCCTCCGTGGAGGAAACTGGAGGAGATGGCGGTGGCCCTGATCTAGGACACTTATTCTGCCACTCTGGTCCCCGGGTGGTGCAGGCAGTTTGCATCTGACCATGAACCGAAGGTTGGAGGTTTGAAACTACCCCGGGTGCCACGGGAGAAAGGGCTGGCAATCTGTATTCCTAATCACGACAGAAAACAAACGAAACACCCTATGGAGTCAAGACAGGGCCCCTGACGGCAGTGCCTGGCTTCAGATTGCCACAGAGAAGGGTGATGAGGTTGGTCATGGAACAACGTGGAAAAGGGCAAATGAACCAGCGCTACGTGAAAACCAGCCAGGACGCATGCCTGCTAATGACAACTAGATTTACAATGCTGGAGAAAAACAGGAAGGGTACCCAAGTGAGCACCCTGGGGTGGGGCTTGCATGGGGCACCCACAAGTGGGGCTCCTACTGTACCCCTGCTTCTTCACAGACAGGGTGTGTGGGTGTGAACCCCTAAAGACCAGTGGGGTAGGGGTGAGTGTTCCAATGCCACAGGTGGAGGTTCAGGGCCACCAGCAGAGGGACAAAAAGTGGGGTGGTGAAAACCCAGTCCAGGCTGGCTCCAAAGACGGCACTTTGCCCTCTGTGTGGCACCACCACCGCCCCACATGGCACCCCACCCTGAACAAGAACATCTCAAATCCCAGAGCTGGAGCTTGCTTCCCTGTTGATAAGAAGGCCCTTCCCCCAGAAAAGTCCCTCCCCAAGCAAAACAATGCCCGCCTGGCAGGACTGGGCAGAAGGGGCAGCTTGGAATACCCACCCTGGTCCTCCGCCTAGGCCTCAGTGATAGACTTCCAGGGCTCTCCACAACTAGGGTTCCCCAAGCCCCTTCCACCACACCCAGGGAGGCTTCTGGCTACAGGAAGACAATCATAGCCTCTTCGCATCTCTCCTGGGGGCTAGAGGAACACGGAGGGGCGGGGGGGTGTCTGTGAGGCCTCCCCCAGAAGCTGAGGAGGGGCCCGGAGCAGGGGAGAGGCAGAAAGAGAAAGAGGGATGAGCGGAAAGGCCCAGGCAATTGTCTGAAGGGAAGGCCTTACTCTGCAGCTCAGGGGAAGGGGAGGGGGAAAGGGAGGGAGGTTTGCAAGGACTGCAGCTGACGCTAAGATGGGAGGTGAAGTAGCCTTCTTGAGGGGCTGCCTCAGTTTCCCCAACTGCATGAAGCGGGATCTGGATGGAGACAGTGGATTCAACTCGGCCACCTGTGCTGCACTAAATATGGGGCAGCCGAAGTCCTTGGCCCAGGTCACGGGGGACCGAAGAGCAGGCCCTGACTTGGGCAGGCTCGCCTCCCTCCTAAGGCCTGGGGCCATTCAGCCCAGGGTCTGGAGATGAAACTATGTTCAATTATCCAGTGCTCCCCATACCCCAGTGAAAAGCGTCCTGAGGAGACAGGGGAGTGAGCCGCATGAAGATGTGGATCCAGGAATGCCTAGAGCCAGCCAACTGGGGAAGAAGCAAAGAAGGAGCATCTCAGGATGCTTTGCTGGGGAGTAGCCTGGTCCTGCTGACCCCTTGCTTTCAGACTTCTGCCTTCTAGAGCCTTCCCCTGGAGAGAATTCATTTCTAATGCTTTACCCACTCAGTGGGTGGTCCTTTGCAGCCTGAGAAAACAGTCCCTACACCCCAGCTCAGACAGCGCAACAGGCTGGTTTAAAGCGACCCTCCTGCACACCCACCACGCCGCCCAGCCTCCTCCCTCAGCTCCCATGGGGGCTGGCCTGACTGTGACAGCCCTGACCCCTGGGGAGGGAGGGCGCTCACCTGCTCAGGAGCAAAGGGCAGGCCCCACCTGTTTTTGAAACACTCAGAAAGTTAAGGGTTCGGCTGCCCAGAAAGAGGGGATGAGGAGGGAGGTTCCCAGCATGTCTTTTTCCACCTTGAAACTGGCAGTGTTTCTGATATGATTACGGGGGGGTTTTCCGGCAATCAAATGAAAGAAGATGCTCTTTGATAATTCACTGCAAGGAGAGAGGTGGAGCTTTGCAACCTTTGCCCCGTATGAAATGCTGCCTTGGCACAATGGTGACAGTGTCTCCCTTCATCCCGAACCTGGCCATCTTCAGGTCAGTTGACAGTGGCCACCCCAGCAGACCTAGGGGGCCAGGCACTGCCCAGCCACCTCTCTGAGCATTTCCCCAAAGGACCTTTCTCTGAAAGAGCTCTGCTGGCATGTTTGTTCATTGGGGAGTGGCAGGTGGGTGTCCCTTTTCTACGGTCCCACGCTAAGAAAACATGTGGTGGGGCCTGGGGCCCCACCACCAGACCCGCAGGCGCAGCTGGCCTCCAGGGAGGGAACCGCTCTCTAAACAAGAAGCATTTGAAAAACAACCCAAGGGGATTGCTTCATAAGTCACACATTCACTTCTCCCTCAAACTGCAAATGAAGAAAAACAGGGTGAAGCAGGAACTGGCCCCTCTCACCCCCAAGACTGCCCCTACCCCCTGTGACCTCCTCCCTATCAGGAGGCTGGCTGTCCTGTCTGCCTGCCTTGTTCTCAGCCTTGTTCTCAGCTGGAGAAAGGAGCCCAGAGCATAAGGCCAAGCAGAGCCCTGGGAACTCTTGGGGGACATGGCATGGAGGTGGCAGAAACATGGCTTCTTCTGCTGCGGGGGAATGTGACGTGGCCAGGAGCGCCTCTGGGTATTGTCCCCGTTTCCCCAAATACTGTGTTATCCGCGCTGCGTGGGCTATCCTAGAGGCACAGAGGGGATCAGAGGAGGGGGGCCTTGGAAGGAGGGAAACTGCTTGTTTCCAGAAGGAGGGAACTGCCCCCCACCCCACGAGGGTTTCTTCTCTTCCTCCCGGGAGTTGCTGTGGGAGCACCCAGACAGAAGCAGCCCAGGATGTGCCCAGACCATCCTCTCAGGTGCCCACGGAGTGGAGAGAGATGTCAAGAACTCAAACTCCTGCATTGCGAAGGGGCTGGTCATTCGGATCTAAACATTTGCTGGTGTTTGGATGCCACCCCAGAAACTGGAATCATCTGTTTGCCTTCGCTCCTCACAGCTATCCAACCCTGCACCCCAGCTAGCCACCAAACCTTGGGGGGCACACACCAGGCTCTCCTCCCAGGAAGCAGTGTTTGCCTGGGAGGTGTCTCAGGCTGGGGGAGACACCCCGAGGCTGCCCTTCTCTGAGCCTGTTTCCACATCTATCAAACAGCCACATCAGCACTTAGCTCCTTCCTTGGTTGCCCTGAGAACAACATAGTAAAGTGGACCCATTATCTGGGAGCAAAGTCCCTGGGGTCCCAAGCAGTTGACAAGGACCCCAAGGCACCACTAGGTGCCCAGGAGCTGCATCAAAGTCCCTTGGGAGCTGTGACCCTCCTCTTGGAGAATCCCGTGTCGGAAGGCCTCCCCCTGGCCACAGGACCAGCGAGTGGCAGCCCAGCAGGGCCCCAAGGAAGAAGCGCACCTTACTGAGCCTGTTAGGATCTGAATCCCGAAGAGATCTCTTGCCACTGGGTCGGGCACGAAATGCATGGGATGGAAGGCCCAGGGCACGGAAAACTGGTAGCCAAGGGCCCGGCGCCCTGACCCAGCACGTGGGCCGCCAGCTCTCCTCAGAGTGGCCTGGTCCCCTTGCCCTGTAAGGCGCCTCTCCCGGCCACATGGTTCTTTGCCAGTGCCCCCACCCTGGTCCCCACGGGAGGTCGTCCCTGTCCCCCTCTCCCTGATTTCAAAAAAGACAGCCGGGAGGAGGACGCCTCAATAAAAACAGGAAATTATATTAAAAAAAAGATCGCTTCATTCAGGCTGAATTACGGGTAAGAGTATAGATCTAAAAAAAACCCCCAAAGAGTCCGGAAATGCAAAGCTGGAGGCGGTGTTGCCTCTGTTACCTGGGCCCAGCCGCAGAGGCGGGGGCTGGTGTAGGTACCGCGGCGGCG
>NW_022111357.1:35353539-35370508 GCF_000313985.2 Echinops telfairi
CGCACCGCCTCCCCAGGGCTGGAGGACACGCCCGCGAGCCAGACCCCCGAAACCCGTGCATGACCCCTCTTTCCCTACCCCTTACCCCAGAAGCAACAAAAGGCGAGCGCTTACCAGTCCCAGCGCGGCGGTGGGGCTGTGGCTGGGCCGCCGGCCGCTGGAGCCAGGGTGCCGAGCCCCAGGGAGCCTAGAGGGAAGGAGGGAGGGAGGCGGGGCGGGCGGGGGCGCCCCGCCTGCAGCCGGCCGCACACCCCACTTCCCTCTGTTTCCTTCAGTGGTAACAGGAAAAACAGCTCCTCTACCCGCTTCGCCCGCCCCCACCCCTCTGAGGCTGGAGGGGCATCTCGCAGGTGTCGGCACCGCCTTCAAAACAAGTTTTCTTTTTATACGAAGGAAAACAACCAACTACACACCCCGAGAGCCCAGGACCCCCCGCTTTCCACACTCATACACCCGAGAAGTTCTTCAGTGGCCAAGCAAGGTGGGGGCGCAGCGGGAGGAGGGGGTGGCTCAGAGAAGAGCTCGGTGGCCTGGGATCAAGGGGAGTTCAAGGCAGAGGCTACTGAAGGACTGGCAGATGCGACACGTGTCCTGGATGGGGCGCCACCGAGCCGGTTTGGAGGAAGTCCGTTTCCACCCCAGTGTGAGAGATCATCCAGCAAGTTCAAACGAATACTGCCGGTAACCCCCTGAGAGCCTCCACCAGGAAAGGCAGACTGTGCTAGTGCCCTGCCGAGTGCAGACAAAGACACCGACGGACCGAAGGAGACGTTGTGCACCAACTTAAAACCTGCCAGGAGAAGCCTGCCCCTAGCACATCATTATGGGTCCGGTAGGCGCAATTGTACAGCGATAATAAGTAAAGATTATAGTAAAGTTATAGTGAGCCTGAGAGATAGAAGAGAAATATAGAAATAAATGGAGCCAGACACGGTAGTCCCACCCGGCAAACTGTTGACCTTTCAGAACGAAGCCCAATAAGTGACCACCAAGGCACCAGCGCTTCCTGCCTTGAGCATATCAGTGCCTAGCAGTGAAAGCCAGGGCAGTGGTCATTTTCACAAAGGGCCATCATGTGCTACATAAAAGATGAGCTGGTGCTTTGGGACTGATAGCATAGTCAAGGTGTCTAAAAGGTGGGTGCTATAAGCTTGAAACAAATAAAGCACCAAGCTCACTGTCCTCTCCCACCAAGCCACTGACCCAGTGGGTAACCCACCAGGTGGTCCATTTCAGTGCGCGCTCAAGGTACCTGAGGGAAGTGAGGTGGGGGGACCCAAGAGCATGTGGGTGGCAGGCTGATTGCTCGGATGGCAGCATTCTCTTCAAACCTTTCTGGATGGGGTTAGGGGAGAGCCTGTCGGTTGCTTCGTCAAACAACTGCTTAATCAATCTACCCTGTACAACCCAGCCCAGAGGTGTAAACTACCATGTCCCCTAGGACAGATGAGAAAACAGAGGCTTCAAAGGGACTCGTGGCCTCCAGGACAGGGGGACACCTCGCAGGCTCCAGAGCAGCAGAGAGAAAGAGAGGCGGTTCCATTCCCAGCAAGGAAAGGGGAGCAGGGTGGGGCCAGACTAAAGCAAATTCTAAGTGGCCCGTTTTCTGTGATCCTGGAGGCAGGACTCTCAGAGGGATGCTGGGATGCCTGTGGGCCCCACTGCAGGTGCCTTTGGGGCGAAATGTGGTGTCTGTCTCAAGAGTGAACACTGGTGTCCGAGACTCCCAGCCCCCACTCCTGGGTTCAAAGAGGCTGAACCTGGGCAGGGCTCTCCTGACCCTCAGGAGGTCCTGCTCAAAGCCAAAAGAGAGTCAGCCATCCCAGAGATGACAATTTGGTGGCTGGAAAGCACGCTTTCCTAACACCTGTCCCCACTCCCTCACCATAGGGCTTAACACGTTCCCCTCTCTTGCTTGGGGTGCCAGGAAGCTTAAGCTAAATTTACCCTTCAGTACAGTCATCCTCGAGCCTGAAGTTCCTGGTAGAATTGCCCTCTGCCTTCCTCTGCAGAGTTTCTGATCTCTCTGTCTCACTTTAGTTTTAACTGTTGTCTGACCAGTGTTGTTGTTGTGTGCTAAGGAACCTCTTGCCCATTCTCTTTGAATTGTACAGAATATGCGCCAGCGATGGCGGGGAATTCACAACCCTCATGGGAGAAAAATGGCAGCAGGGTGGTAAGAAAGGTACTGCTTGAGCTTCACCCTGAGCTCACTGGCCTCGCCACCCTGCTCCTGAAACGTGCCCAACTAAGAAATACTTGGGACTCACTTTATGGGTGGGAAAAGGGGCTGTGAGGGGTGAGAGGGTGGGAATGGGAGAGCAGATCCAGGGACAGAGAGCAGAGGGCAGGCCAGCCAGGGCGCACGTGCAGGCAGGGAGTCTTGTGCTCGCCCCACTATCTCCGGCCAGAACTTCCCCCTCTGAAACCCCCACAGATCTCCCGGATGCAAAAAGCATCTTTGCTCCGTTCCACCCTGTCTGTGCAGCCTCACCAGCGACACCCACACAGGCCAACAAGCAGGGTTATCTCAGGGCAGCTGGAGCCTCTTAGGGCACATGGACCCACTTTCTCAGTCTCCTCCCTCGGCTGAGAGGAGCCCTAGAAACCTGCCTCCATGCCCTACCAAGGCAGGAAGCACCCTGCTCTGCTCCCTGCCCTTCTCCGCTCCACAGAAATGACCCAGTTCCAGCCCTCGCCCCTTTGGCTCTAGCCAGGAAAAGAGTGGGGAGGCTTTGCAGAGAAGATCACCTTCCCTGGAGCCAAACTGCCCAGCACGACCCCAACAGAGCTGTGTGACCTCAGGCAAGTGACTTAACCTCTCTGTGCCTCTGGTCCTGATCCATACCATGGGCACACCCACGAGAGCCCTCAACTCTGAGAGCTGTTGTTGGGACGAAGGGAGCAAACACAACCCACGTAGGGTTTACAACCTCTACATGACATTCTGTTTCCGCTCTGCCTCCAAGGTCATGCCCATGAATAGTTGTTGCGATTAGTCTAGAGCAGGGTCTTCCACGGTGAGCTTTTTATGTCAACTTGCCTCCATGTGGAAGCATAGGAGGGGATCCCAGCTCATCAATCAGGTGGCCACCTGGTGATGCTTCCTTGGGGATGTGGCCCTTTTATAAGTGACCCTGGGAACTTCTCCTTGTTCGGGCCCTTCCTCTTCCTCCTTGCTGGATCCCCATGTCTGTCTCCAGGGGTGGCCCCAGGTGGGGCCTGGGAGCCAACCTCTGAGCTGTCAGGGCCCTGCCATGTTTCCAACTGACCTTGGATCCACGCCCCTCTGAACCCACCAGCCTGTGATCTCCCTGCTGTCTCCCGCCGCCGCACCATTCTGCGTGCATCCGGCCTGCAGCTCCGTGAGACCATGCATGAGTGTGACATGGCCACGGCTAGCAGGGCACCCATGGACTTGAGCTGAACTGGGCTCGGATGCCTACTTGATAAAAAATTCTTTCTTATCCACATGCGTGTCGTTGGTGGTGTTTCCCCAGACAACCCAGTCCAACACCGGGTCCTTGTGCTTTGTGGGATCTGATGTCCTGTAGGAAACTAACACTGAGGAAACTGTGACTAGGATTTATTCCCTAACTTATAACAGGGAATCTGCAAAGCTAGTATTCCACGGTAGGAGAGCCACCACTCTGGTAAGTTAGAGATAAAGTCCAAGTACATTATCCTGGGCTAAATATCATTTCCACAGATTCTCCCCTAACAGCTGTACTGCCTTAAGGTGAGCACGTGGTTGATTCTGTCTCCCTATAGATTCTACAGTATAGAAGCAGACATTCCTATTTGCTCTATCTCTTCCCACTGCGGCACCCAACCCCTCTCTTCCGGTCCCCCAAGAGTAGATGGCCCTAGGGGGGCTTTATCCCCTGAGCCTGGATTCAAAATGTTTGCCATAAGCTGGAATTGTTGGCTTGGCTACATTAATATTGTCATTCATTTTGCCTTGACAACTTTCAGTGTATAGAGAATAGCCATGTTGCCCCTATAGCTCTTTTGAATTTAATACATAAAACCAAAGGGGGAACTGTGGGATACAGAAAGACTTTTCCCAGGCTGTCTCCTGCTTGCTAGCTCACTGTGCAGTCAGCCGCTTAAAAGTTCTCTCCCTGAGGGCATCAGCTATCCAGAGCAATAAAAGGACAGTGATGGTTTCCCCGGAGAGCGGAGAGACAAGATCAAGCCCACTCGAGGATGACCAAGGTTAGGCTGCCATCTTGAATCTAGGATCTGCCTGTCTTGTCGCATGTGTACCCCTAATCCTTCCTCTTCCTATAGCATGTACACCCCTAGATCGTCCCTCTCCCATTGCTGTATTACCTATGGTACAACCCCTTCCTGTGATGTGTGTGGTTACCTGTAATCAGGGGGCTGCATGCCCCTAAGTATATATAAACCTTAATTAGAAATATACTATCTCCTCCTCTCTGCACGGACCTGGTTATTGAGACCATGGCCGTCCGGAGGTGAGCATGCTACTATGAAATGTGTCTGCCTCCTTTATTTTACCTTCTCTCCTATCTCTCCTATTCCATATCTATATATTATCACCGTACCGTTGCACCCACGGACCCCTCACTTGTTAGGGGCTGCTTTTCTCTAACAATGTCCCTGCCCCAGAACAGAGGTGTGTGGCACCAGATTCTAATGGCGTGTCCCTGTGCTGGAAATCAACGCAGTGGGTGGAGTTTACCCCGTGCATGGACCAGGATAGAACAGATCAGAGCGCATGAGTCTGGGTGGGCATGACCTCTGGAGCCTTTTGCTGTGGTTCTAGAGATGGCGGGGGTGGGGCGGCACGGAGGGGTACACTGAGAGACGCCCTTCTCACCCTAGGCTTGGGCAACACAGCTAGAAAGTCACGACCATGGGTGACACAACACTGCCAAAGCAGCAGGGACAGGTTCGATAAGTAGCCAAGGGTCTCTTGACTGGGAAGGGGTTGAGCGCAGCTTTGAACCTTGGCAGAACCCAGGCTTAGAAAAGGGAGAAGAGGGGATCCAGGGACCTGGGTCCTGAGCCTCGCCACGCCCACCTCCACAGCTCAATCTAGGCCAGAACAACCCCGACAGAGGCAGCCCGGGGGAAGCGGGGATGGATCAACGGAATGAAGACTGCAGGCAGAAAGCCAGCCTCCTGTTGGTAAAACTCGTGGGCGTGGGGTAGAGAAGGACCATGTGCCATGGACTGTCCATGGGTGATGCTTCGGAAGTAGAACACCTAATGGTAGACTCATACCACTCTGGGATTATTTTTTTAGTGCAGTAACCGTTTGCATCACCGAGGGACCCCAAACTCAGGCTATTGTTATTGAGGTTGGCTCCGGCTCCTAATGACCTTCTGTACAATAGAAGAAAACACGGCCCTGTCCGGCCCCGCCCTCACAATTGTTATGTTTGTGCCTATTGTTCTTCCTTTCACTCAGGCTTCTGGTGTTCAGACTCCAGCCCCACCACCAAGGAGCTGTGTGGCTTGGCGAATCACTCTGGCCTCTAGCCTCCGTTTCCCTGCCGGACACAGGGGAGTCATAGAAGTTCCTCCCTGCCCCAGGGTCATTGGACAGCCTACTCCTGACGACACAGCAGGTGGCTTTTTAGAAATCCTCTTATGCTCTGTCCCTCCGGGCTGTGGGGAGAACCTGAAAGAGGGTAGTGTGGGGAAGTGGGGAGCAGCAGAGTTTGAGGTCAGGAGGCTGAAGTCAGCCCCCATCAAGCCTGCCATACACTGGGGAGGCCAGGGCTTGGCAACACTGATTCTGCAAGTGTGCCACTTGCACAGACAACAGCCGGCCAGTCTGCTACAGTGCTCGGCTGGCGAGGGGAGAGGGAACACCCTGTACGAGCCCTGCCTCCTGGAGTTTAGGCTCTACAGAGGCAGCGAAACTAAGAACAGGAAAAATAAGATACCATATCATATAGTAGTCCGGGCTGCAAAGAACGTGAGGCGGGTTAGGAGTGGAGAAGTGGGAATTGGGATGGAGTCCAGGCAGGCCTCCCTGAGATCCGGACATTTGGGCTGGGACGCAGGCACCTGAGGGAAGAGCATTGTTGGCAACAGGAACAATAAGTGCAAAGGCCCTGAGTGGTAGATGCTGGTCTGGGTCGATGGGAACGAAAAACTGTAATTAATGGTAGGGAGGCACAGCCGGTGATCATAAGTGCTGTCAATGAGTTGCATGTTCACCTGTAAAACACTGAATTGGCAAAAGTTGTGGGATGGACAGATTTTCAACGTGACCATCACCCCAAAAAAGAGAGGCCACTGAGGTTGCTGTGTGCCACATACACTTCATGGGATTTTGTTTCTAGATTTGGGGCTGGAGGGTCATGGTGTCACGGGACATCCCAGTAAATGTACTTACTAACAGGCTTCGTGTTTCTGTTCTACCTTCTGGTTCACTACCTAACACCTGGGTCTTAAAGGTTTCTGAACATCCATCCAAGACACAACCATGGGTCTCTGTTTGCCTGGGGCAACAGACGGAAGGGTCCGGAGGAGGAGGAGAATATGGAATGTGTGGCGAATTGCCTCAGTGAACCGCTGCCTCTTTCACCAGGAGATCAGAAGAACGGGGTGCCGCCTCACTAATATTACTGGACACTTTGATCAAATATTCTATAGAAGATTCCTGATCAAAGTGAGGATGCTGAGCAGAAGTTCAAAGTCTCATGGCACCCCGATGCTCTCTTCAGCGGTTCATTCTGTTATGCAGCGGGTCGCTATGGGTCTAACGCCAACAAGGGTTCTTGAGCTGTGAATGGTAGAGTTCTCAGCTTCCATGCTGAACACGGGGCTTGATTCCCAGGCAACGCAGGTTTTTTTTAAAATCAGTTTATTGGGGGCTCATACAAAGCTTATCACAATCCATCCATCCATCCATTGTGTCAAGCATATTTGTACATTTGTTGTGATCATCATTCTCAAAACATTTGCTTTCTACTTGAGCCCTTGGTATCAGTTCCTCGTTTTTTCCCTCTCTCCCTTATGAATCCTTGATAATAATAATTTATAAGTTATTATCATTTTGTCATATCTTATACTGTCTGACGTCTCCCTTCACCCACTTTTCTGTTGTCCGTCCTCCAGAGAGGAGGTTATATGTAGAGCCTTGTAATCGGTTTCCCCTTTCTACCCCACCTTCCCTCCACCCTCCTGGTATCACCACTCTCACCACTAGTCCTGAGGGGTTCATCTGTCCTGGATTCCCTGTTTCCAGTTCCTATCTGTACCCAGGCAATGCAGTTTATCTGCAGCCACCACTCATTGGTCAGAGAGGCTTGTGTGTTTCTCTGATGTTGAGCAGGTCTCAGCAGAGCTTCCAAAAGAAGACCGAGTAAAAAGAAAGGCCAGGGACTCGAGTTCCAAAACTCCGTCAAAGAAAATCCTCTAGATTCCCATGGTCTGCTCCACAACTGATCATGGAGATGACCCAGCCTTGCATTTCTTTGGACACAATTGCCATGAGCCAAGGGTTGACTTGGTGGCAGCTAACAAGAGGTTGTGATGAAATTATCACAGTAAGTAAGATGTTAACAACAGGGGAAACTGCGCTTGAGGTCTATTGCCTTAGCCAATGGGAACTCCCATCCAGGGAAATGCAGGATGGCAGAACAGGGCCCCAGACCAAAGAGAAGGTACTGGAAAATGTTTGGGTATATGCCAGCTCCTTATTCTAGGAAATTTCCCCCTATACTTTCATGTGGCTGTAGGGCAATCTCCTATCAGATATGCTTGCCCACCATGCCCTTGACTCTTGTGCAAGTTGATTGGAGCAAGGCTAGTCACCTGATCCAAACTGAGCCAATCGGTGACTTCTCTAGGAATATGGATTTCAAAAGACAAGTTAGTGATTCTTTAGGTAACTTGTAGCTTGAGGGCTGTAACACTTACACTGGGGAGCAGAGCCCATCAAAAGAAATCGGAGATGCTGATATGCTGAGAGATTGACAGAGGAAGAGCAGAGCAGAAGGGATTTCAGGCACCTTTCCAAGCCGGATGCCTGGATCTCTTTGAGATCCACCACCTTCTGGTTTCGCTTAAAATCTCTTACTTCTTATGTCTTATTCCCATTTTCTGCTTAAACCTTCTTGAGGTGATTTCTATTGGAAGCCAAACAAATTTCCAATTAATGCAGAAATTGATACCAGGAGAAATGATTTTTCAAAGAAAGTATGAAACTAACATCCATGGGGAGAGAGAGTGAGAGAAGCAATGAGAATTCCCTTTCTTGGTTGAGACACTAGCAGGTGTCATGATAGGGCCACAGATCAGGGAAGCCTTTTCCCAGTGATGTTGTGGGACTGAAGCATGTGCCAAGGGAGACGGCCGCTTAAGGGGAGTTGGGAGCAAGATGCCTGGAGATCAGTGTGCAATCCACCTCTGGCAGCCGTCAGCAGCTCCGACAAGGTGCACTTCAGTCACATTCTGCACAAGGCTGGCGTTGGGCGGGGTCCAAACTTTGACTCTATTAAGAGAAATTAAGTTTCCTTGTACACATGCTGCCACAGCTTGTTTCTAAAACTAAAGTTGACATACCATACTGAATAGAAAAGTCTGTAAACTTAGCAACTGGGCTAGGGATATCCGAGAAGAGCCACACAGGACGGTCCCTCGAAAGCACCTCTCTTATCAGACATTCATGATGGTGCCACCCATTGTCAAGTGTCATCAAAAGGGGTTTTATTTTAACCTCAGATATATGAATGTGTGGGGTGGAATCCAGCCTGTCAACCAAGTCACAGTCTGATGGTGTCTCCTTGGGAGTGTGGGGGGCCTTTTTTATAAGAGAGAAACTGGGAACTTCTCTCTCTTGCTCTCTCTCTCTGACCCTTTGCTTTCCTGCTTGCTGAGACTCTGCCTGCCTCCAAGGGTGGACCCGTGTGGGCCACCCAACCCTGAGAGCTGTTGGTGCTCTACCACGTTTCCACGGAGCTTGGATCCATGAAACGCTGCCCCCACCAGCCTGTGATCATCCTGCATCACCTTTCTGCATAATCAGCCTAGCACTAGACCCATGGACTTAAGTTGGACTGGGCTAGGATGCCTTCCTGACATACATTTACTTCTGGATACAAAGCTCTCTTTTATACACATGTATGAGTGTCACTGGATCTGCCTCTCCAGTCAACCTGGCCTGACACAGGAAAGCAGACGGGGATAATGAAGGGAAGTCAGAGGGTACAAGCATGCCTTCTGCAGCCCCAAACAGAAGATGTTTTCACAATTAGGCTGAAAGAAGAAACTAGCCACCCTGTTTGCTGCTAATAAAACCCACACTCTAAAGTCTTGTCATAAAGCGAGCAGCCATCCAAGTGGATTGTCCTAAATCCACATGGAAGGAGCACACCAAGCTGTGTGATCCAAGGATTGTTACTAATGAAAATTCATGATCAGAGGCGGGCATTGTATTAGAACTTACATTCCGAGCACCTTGTTTTCAGAAGACTATGGATGATCGTGAAGGCCAAGATCTATTTGTACAGTCCCTACATGGATTCAGCCTCTGTTGAATTCCCTCCGACCATAGAGGAGGGATGTGAATAGTGTTGCTCTCAGACAGAGTGCATTAGAAGGTGGATTACTTCCACCCCACTGACTAGCCCAGGAAGGGGCGATATCCCTCAGGGGCTTACCTGAGTGTGTCTTTGATGGAGATCACTGTATGGGGGTTTGTATGGTCATGAGTCAGGCCCTGATTGCCTCAGGGAAGACCACTCCTGTAAGCGTCTCTCTCTTGTACAAGGCCTATGTCCCAATCATGACTCCTGTCTCACTCTGGGAGTCAAACTGGCAACTAGGTTATATCCATCTACCATCAGTCGTGTTTATCTAACAGTCCTCATTGTCCTCCTATGTCTTTTTTAAAGCTATGCATCCGAGCAAACCCTTGGACACCATTGTGACCTCATGCAAATCTCCTTTATCCAGATGGTTTGTCGCTGTAGTTGTCTTGTCCTTGCCCCATTTAAAACTTACCGTATATACTCGAGTATAAGCTGACCTGAATATCAGCCAAGGCACCTAATTTTACCACAAAAACTACATTAAAAATGTGCTGGGGGGGGGGGGGACTCGGCTTATACACGAGTATATGCGGTAATAAATGTTTTCTTTGTAAAAAAAAACAACAAGAAACCTAAACTCAGTCTAAGGCTGAGCATTCAGCAGGACAGGATTTGCTGGCACTTGTTATCGACAAATGGTGTCCCTTGAGATAAAACTGACTACCGACCAACTAAGGTCTTAAGAAGGTTGAACTTCCAAGAAGCTCTGGAGTCTAGCCAACTGGAGCTATAGCATCTCCTCCTCTTGGATGGCTCCTAGGTTCACGTACCAGCATCAAGAAGCTGACTACTCATCGAAAAACCCTCGTTAAGGTTCCTCTCACTCAAAAACAAAACCTGTAAGACTCCAGGCAAGGGTTCTTTCTCTGTGGAGCAGAACCTGGAGTATCCATGTTTGCCAACCAAGGAGCTCACTAAACAGCCAAGGAAGCTAAACAGCCAAGCAAACCCCATGCCACTCATTGTTCTGGTGTTTGGTTTACTCTACCCGCCCAGAAGACCACGGCATTATCTATGGCGCTCTCTTCTTTTGCTCTGCAGATCAAGTATGGCGAGAGAGGTTGTGGTAGTTACATAATCTGTTGTCAATTTAAGACTTAAGAGTGAAGGGGTGGAGTTTCGCCTGTCAATTAGGTCACAGCTTGATGGCCTCATTTGGAGGCACTAAGGAGATAAATGGCTTACTGGAGGCGGGACACACACTCACTCCCTGTGAGACTTTACTGATCACAAGCCTGATGGAGCTACATTGATGCAGCCCGAGCCCTGGAGCTGGAAGAGCCACATGGAGACCCCTGCCAGTGCTAAAATGCTTCCACTGCCACTGGATCTACAAGACTTTCCACCCACTGGCCTGTGATATTCCTGCACTCAGCGTCATTGCGTTTGTTGCATGAGTCTGAAGAGTAATTTATAGATTGGTAGCAGACATATGGGCTAATATCGAATTTATGGACTTGATCTGGACTGAGCTGGGATGTTTTCTCAATATTCAATTGCTCTTGTATATAAAGCTCTTTCTTATACACATGAGTGTCTATGAATTTGTTTCTCTAGTCTACTCTGACTAACACAGAGGTTAAATGCATGACTTAGTCTATCCCTTGAAGGGGATTCTGGGGAAGAAATAGAGCTGATAGATATCAATTGGCGCATTTGGTCCCTGAAAATGGAGCTCCTGAATGCAGTCATTGGTCCTGCCATCATTTGCCTTGTTTGACTGGGGGAGAGGTATGTATGGTTGACTTCGTGCTAAGCCAGGATTGGGTTAAACGGAGCTACTGGAATAGGGATATTTGGGGAAAGTCATAGGAGATGAGCAAGGGTATGCATGCTGGACATCCCCGGAATCGAATGTGCTAGAGTGGGCACTCTGAATGTTAGCCTCTTAGGACGTCTACCCATCTCCCTTTCTCCTTCTTGTAGCCATGAGGACAGATGCTCAGCAGATAAACTTGACCACTAGCCATAGCCAACTGCACTAGACGTGAAGCACTGACTCCTGAAAGGACAGCCAAGCCCTTCTTGGGAATGTGAACTTAGGCCAGGCAAGAGTTCTCAGTGGATGAATGGCCGCAGCACACATTGGCTTGGCTGCTGTGATGCTGGCAGGCTGGTGGGAGCAGGTGAGCCAGAGGGAGACAGTGTCTAGGGGCTGCCTGATCCCAGTACTTGGCTGTAGCTTTCGGTTCTGTGAGAGTATCCTCTGTCCTTGCTATAAAGTTTTCTTGCTTAGTGTGTTAGGCAGGGTTCTCTAGAGAAACAAAATCAGGACACTTATGATTGTATATACGGGTATAGGTTTATACAGCGGGAAGGAATATAACAGCTAATTGGTCCAACAGCAGTATAGAGGGCTCAATTGAACTCACTTTCATGGAACAGTTAACATACTGGAAGTCCTTCAACTCAAGTGAGCTGCCGATGGTCCAAGGTCAAGGAAGCAGACAGTGGAGTTGTCCCTCGGGCAAGGCAGGCCGAGTCTGCCCAGGCAGCAAACTGCAGGGTGGGTCACCAACAGTCAGTAGCTTGGGAACTTAGTGAAGCAGGCCCGAGCGGGCTATCGAATGCAAGCAATGCAAGGCAACAGGATCCACCAGCCTCAAGGTCCAGCGATGTACACATCATATACATCGTACTTCAAGCAGGTCTTAAAGAAGCCTTGAGACATCATACTTCAAGCAGGTCTTGAAGGAGCCTCAAGCTCTAGTGACACATGATCCATGGGTTGGCCTGGCTCACAGGTAGTGTTGCTCACAGGTTGAGGTACAGAACTAGCTAAAGCAGCAGCACTCTGGTCCAATCACCAGAGAGCAAGAGACAGGGGAAGACCTTACAGAGCCACTTATGTCTTTGCCCTCCAATCAAAACGCGACTTAAGTCCATTTGTTCCTATTGGCCAGGTTGGTCCAATAACCTAACTACCACACTTGGGTTAGCCTGAGCTGACATCTGGCACTAAAATCACTGAGGCTGAAACGGACATGTGTTCGGGCTTGAGAGCCAGATGCTGTTGCCACTCACAGTGACCCGATGTGCAATGTAAGGAACCGCTGCCTCGTCTTACAATAGCTCTTATGTTTGAGCCCATTGTCGGAGCCACTGTTTGTTCTTTTGGCAGATTCTTCCCCAGCCCCAGAGTTCAAATGCACTGGTCTTTCTTCGGTCTTCCTTATTCCATGGCCAACTTTCTTTCTTTTTTTTTTTTTTTTAAACATTTTATTAGGGGCTCATACAACTGTTATCCCAATCCATACACACATCAATTGTGTAAAGCGTATTTGTACATCATTTCTCAAAACATTTTCTCTCCACTCAAACCCCCGACATTAGGTCCTCATTTTTCCCCTCCCTCCCCGCTCCCCCCTCCCACATGAGCCCTTGATAGTTTACAAATTGGTACTTTGTCATATCTTGCCCTGTCCAACGTCTCCCTTCACCCACTTTTCGGTTGTCTGTCCCCCAGGGAGGAGGTCACACGCAGTTCCATGTAATCGGTTCCCTCTTTCCTACCCATTCTCCCTTTACCCTCCCTGTTTCGCCACTCACACCACTGGTCCTATAGGGCTCATCCGTCCTGGATTCCCTGTATTTTCAGTTCCTATCTGTACCAGTGTACCTCCTCTGGTCCAGCCAGTCTTGCAAGATAGAATTCGAGTCATGGTAGTGGGAGCGGGGAGGAAACCTTTAGGAACTAGAGGAAGGTTGTATTTCTCATCATTGTTACATCACATCGCACCCTGACTGGCTCATCTCCTCCCCGAGACCCCTCTGCAAGGGGATCTCCAGTGGCCATGGCCAACTTTCGCATGCATATGAGGTCATCAAAAATACTATGGCTTGATTGGGGCACCTCTCAGTCCTTAAAGTAACAACCCGGCTTTTCAACACTTCAAAGAGGTCTTGTGCAGCGGACTCACCTGACGCCATGTCTCCTTTGCTCCCTTGACGGCTGCTTCCCTGAGCACTGATTGGGGATCCAAGCCAGACGAAACCCTTGGCAACGTCAAGGATGGGTGACCCAGAAATCTGAATGGAGCAAGCCCAGTCACCTTCTCAAGGCTACCCCTAAGGCACCACCGCAGTTCCCAGCCTCGGCCTACCCTGCGGGACCACAACAGGGACCTGTGGCTCCAGACATCTCAGCCTTTCATCTGGAGCTCTCCTTCCTGACTCCCGTCCGCTGTGTGGCCCTCCCCTGCTTTACTTGCCCCTCAAACTCTGCTCAGCTGCCTCAGGGCTCAGCCCCGATGCAGCCACCTGGCACCCTTGCTCAGAAAGGCCTCCTCTTTGCTCCAGGTCTGTCCCTTCCGCTCTCACAACCTCCACCTAGCGCACTGGCATGGCCCATCCTCTGCTCTGCTGCTCCTTAGGGACAGGGACTCTGCGGGTACCCCCCATCCCCTTTGTGGCCGCCCCCAGAAGGTGCGACAGAGGAGCGCACAAACGGAGTGAGTGGGACGCAGCCCTGGGTGGACAAGATCAAGTTTTGCCCCGGGGAAGGGCCAAGGGGCTGAGGCCAAAAAAACAGGAAAAAAACGTTCCGGTCCACCAGCACGGTGTGTGCACATTGCCCTCCCCTTCCTTCCAGCAGGAGCCTGCCACCTGGCCACCCTGCGGCTAGCTGCGACATACCGGGGATGCTGCGGGGCCTGGCGCAGCCTCAGGGAGGCAGGGGCACTGACTCGCCAGTCTCACCTGTGCCCAGAGAGGTGTGGAATTGGCCTGGAAAACCGCTGTTTGCAGCATGAGGCTGGGAACTGAGAACCCCCCACCCCACCCCTTCCTCCCACGATGCTGGGCAAGCCCCCCCGCCCCCCAGCCCCCCAGAGCACTGCCGGGTGGAGGCCAGGAGGCCGAAGCGTGGCAGCGGCCCCAGCATACCAGCCCTCTTCCCAGCTTCGCGAGTTCCCGGGACCCCTCGGACCGGGCTTCCTTCCCAGGGGGGCCCCTATCTTCACTGCCCTCCCCCCCTCGCTGTGATGTAAGCGCCATGGTGCAAAATTCGTTGGGGAGAAAAACAGGAAGTGGAGCGAGAGCAAGGCTGCAGAAGCCCCAGCTGCCCATGCGCCTGGGGCTGCCCCTCCCACCCCCAGCCTTACAGGAAAGTGGTGAGGGGCCCGCCCCCAGTGAGCCCTGGGGGTGGGGCGGCCCCTGCTGGGACCCCTGGGTGGGGGGTGGGGTCTTTCTTTTTAGTTCAAACCTCACACCTGCGACCTGTGCTTCCCAGGGCCTCGCACCTTTCCACAAGGACTCCCGAAAGTCAGTCACTTGGTTAGGTGTCCTGGGGTGACTCTGACTCGGAGACCCCCGGGACAGAGCAGAACTAGGGCACTGTCCAGGCTGGCGCCCTGATCACCTGTCCTTCCGCTGCAGAGCGCAGGGCTGGGCTCAAGCCCCCCAAACCTTCCAGCCCGCCGCTGGGCCACCTCAAACCAGCTCTGAGAAGGGACTTGGCCAAGGTCCCGCAGCCTTTCCCGTGGCTGGGGCAGGATCTTGGATCCTGCCTGAGACTCTGATTTCTACACGGAGCTGTCTTTTTGTGCATCCTCTTGTTCTTTAGGCAACCGTTTACACAGCAAATTCATTCCCCAAACAATAATTCATACACAAATCGCTCAGTGACATGCTTGCCATCCCCACCTACCCTCACCCCCAGTATGTCACCACTCTCCCCATTTCCTCGCTGAGTTCCCCATTTCCATTCCACCTTCTCCTTTTTCTTTCTGGGCCTCTGTTGTCCTTCTGGTCTCCTGTGGCTGGTGGTTCTAAGGGACATCTTCCCCCAGCGCCAGGTGGGGGTTGGCGGGGAGGGTCAATGCCTGGTTCACAGGCTGGTCCGTTCTTGGCTGGAAGGAGGCTCACCGAGGGTGTCCAGTCAGTTTCCAGTGAGAAGGTTTTCTCAGGGCAATAGTCTCCAGGATTCCTCCAGTCTCTTTCTGAAGTGTTAATAAGTCTGGTCTTTTTTTTTTAGTTTTAGTTTTAAATAAATAGATGTATTTATTTTTAAACTATAGTTTTAAAACCCATACTCATCAGGACCTCTCACTTTGATGGGTGGCTTGTTTTTGTTGTAGGCCTGGGAGACACACAGGAAAGGGGCGGGGGCACGAGGCAGGAAGGACCAAGGCCATTTCTGGCTCCATCTCTGCTCATCTGATAGGTCAGGAGACAAGGGAGGGGAGGAGGCTGGTGGCTGTGGATCCATCGTTCCCTGAGGCTCTGGTGCCTGCAGTGTCAGAGCTGGAGGGAACTGAAGGCCAGGGGTGGTCATCAACCCAGAGTGGCAAAGGGAGGGCACCACTGGTGGCAGATGTCATCAAGTTGATTCCTTCTCAGAGCGACATGGGAACCATAGGACTTTGTCCTAGGTTGCAGATGCCATCTGTTTGATGGCTTGCATGCCACCTGGTGCGGTGTGTAGCCAGTTGTGTTGTTGAAAAAAAACGGTATTTTTCAATGACTCTATCATTGGTCTTCTAAGATTCTATCATGCAATCTCCCACATCACTTCCATTGCCAAGGACACATTTTCTTTTTTTTTTTTTTTTGTATAAGAGAAAATTTTATATAAAGGGTAAGTGTACATGTAGAAAGCATCCTAACCCCACCCAGTCCAAGCACATAAGTCTGACTTACCCATATTTCCAACACCAATCTACAAAATCCTCCTCAAACTCACAAAACACACACAATGATACCGAATGCAGGAAGATCATAGGCCAGTGGGTAGAAAGTCTTTAGATCCAGTGGCAGTGTAAGCATCTCAGCGCTGGCAGGGGTCTCCACGCGGCTGCTCCAAAATCCAGAGCTGCAGCAGGGTAGGTCCATGTGACTTCTCCTCAGGGATGTCTCGCAGGAAGTGAGCCTTGCCAGCTGAGGCAGAGAACTAGCTAAGGCAGCCACACACCTAAGGCAGCCGCACACAGTCCGGCCATCAGAGAGCAAGCGACGAGAACTAGAAAGGCGAGGCCTCCCAATTAATCCCACATCGGCCAGGTTGGCACCATTAACCTTAACTATCACAAGAATCATGCTTATTGTTTGTACCTTCCTGTTTTTGTACTAAAAGTATAGAAACAAACTTATATACCCTATATACTCGTGTATAAGCTGAGTTTTTCAACACATTTTATGCAGTTTTTGTGGTAAACGTAGGTGCCTCAGCTGATACTCAGCTCAGCTTATACTTGAGTATATATGGTACTTAAGAATTTGTTTAGAATCCTGTTACAAAGAATTTAGGATTGTTCAAAAGTCTGGGTTTTTTAAAATCATTTTATTGGGAGCTTGTACAATTCTTATCACAATCCATACATACATCCATTGTGTCAAGCACATATGTACATTTGTTGCCCTCATCATTCTCAAAACATTTGCCTTTTACTTTA
>NW_022111357.1:35373521-35376224 GCF_000313985.2 Echinops telfairi
GGCTCCCTCACTGCGAGACATCCCTGTGGAGAAGACACATGGAGAGAGGCTGATGGAACCAGACCTCTGGAGCTGGACAAGCCACATGGAGACCCCTGCCAGTGCTGAGATGCTTACAACGCCACTGGATCCACAAGACTTCCAAACCACTGTTCTGTGACTCTTGTATAGAAAGCTCGTTCTTATACACATATGAGTGTCTATGAATTTGTTTGTCTATCCACACTGACACAAAAGTCATGTGGATCCAACATCAGTGGAAAGACGGCAGGGCACTGACAGCTCTCAGGGTGGCCACCAGAGTCCCAGCAAGCAGGAAGGCAGAGTGGTAGAGAGAGAGAGGATTCCAGGGTCCTCCTTATGAGAAGGTCACCCCCCCCCAAGGAGATAACATTAGGCTGTGACCTGATTGACAGGTTGGATGCTACCCCTCCACTTTTACACTTCTTAAAATTGACATAAAATTATCTAACGACCACACTGGCTTTAGTGGTTGGTGTGTGTATTTGAATAATAGTTGTCTTACCTGGACTTTTTTTTTATACGTGCATAGGTATTAGCCTATCACAGTTAGCAAGATCAAGACAGATCTGGAGCCCTCTTTTTTGATGACGAATGTCACACCACGTCTGTGTCATTACCAGCAGAGTCAATCAATGGTGGAATTGTCCGACTCAGAATGGCCCATTCGAGCTCACAGATGCCAAGGACCCAGGGCTGTGTGCATTGCATTGCATTTTTGACGACTTTCAATTTTCCTAACTTGCACTTGCCACATTCTGCTGATTGATGGATGTTTGCAGCGGCTTCCTCTCATCTGAGCTCAGCCCCGCAGCCCAAGAAAGCCCTGAAGCTGTGCTCCGTCCATATCACTAAGGTCCATTCTTCTTTGGGGAGGCAACTCAGATACAACTTCAGGTGTTCGTCCTTCTGACTGGTCAAAGATCCAGAGCGTCCAGTGCTCAGGACTCTTCCCTCCGAGGCCTGGAACTTGGGTGACTGGAACCCTATAGGTATACCCCTAAAGGGAGACCACCCACACCTACATCCTGACCTTGGCCTCTGATGCTGAAAGCCCAAAGCGTTCACTCCAGTGACCTCTAGGAGCCTCCTAACTTTCCACAGAGCCCCCAGGCAGCAGACGGGGTGCATCGCAGCTCCTGGGCCTACAGGGCTTGGCCACCTACCAGCTTCCCCACGTGCCCACCACCCACCCCGCCCAGTCACTGAAGTTGAAACTTCCCGGTCGTGCAGGTGGTGGTTTCGAACTGCTGACCTTGTGGTTGGCAGCCCAATGCGTAACCCACTATGCTAGCCTGGCTCCTGGTCCATGCATACAAGGCGATTAAAAACATCATGGATAGGGTCAGGTGCCCCTTAGTGCTCAAAGGGACATTTGGCTCGTTAACAATGTAAAGAAATAAACGAGCTAGTCATGAACATCTATGCACTCCTTGTTAGATTGGTAGGTGCCCTTGGGCCACTGTCAACTCACAGCTCCCCTACGTGATGCAGAACGGTCTTGGGGAGTTTTCTAGGCCGTTTTATGGTGGTTACAGTCTCAGAGACGCAGAGGGTCAGTTCTACCCTGTCCTGCAGGGTTGCGGTACATCTGAATCCACTTGCTGGCAGGGGGGCTTTTTCTATATGCAGGTGAGAGCTGGGCCAGGCACGAGGAAGTACAGAAAAGACCGATGCGTTCGAATCAGGGTGCTGGCAAAGCACGGGGAAGTACCACGGACTGCCCGACAGACAGACAGGTCTGCCCTGGAGGGAGCGCAGCCAGAAAGTTCCGTGGAGGGGAAGGATGGCGAAATTTCGTCGCACATGCTTGGGTATGCTGTCACGCCAAATCATTCCCTGGACAAGGACATCAGACTTGGGAAAGCAGAGAGTCGGCGACCAAGGAGACTGAAGAGAAACGAAGGAACACAATAGCAGCAATGACAATCATGAGGAAGGCGCGGGGCAGGGCAGGGTTTCCTCTGCTGTTCGTCAGCCGCTGTGGGCTGGAACCAACTTGACGACACCTAACAGCCATCTAACTTTTACAATAGCGTTGTGAGGAGGGGACTGGGCTCCCCTTCACAGGGGCTGAAGTCGGGGCAGGACAGTGAAGGCATTTGGAAAACAGTAAGCGACTGAACAGGGATTCCGACCCGAGTCTGTTTGAAGCTGACGCTGGGCCACTGAGCCTGAGGCTCCAGCGGGAGGACTGGCTGACCTAGAGGCAGCAGTGGAGGTCGTGGTGGGAAGCTCTTCCCAGTGGTGTCACTAGTTGCCACCCACCGCAGTCCTCAGGATGTCAAGCCCCTTCCCCTGGGTACCAACTGACCCCACCCAAAAAACCAAACTCACACCCGTCAAATTCATCCCAGCGCACAGGAGCCCTTGGACAGAGAAGCGGTGCCTCCGAGGATGTCTGAGACTGTAACGCTTCGCGGGAGTAGAAAGTCCTGTCTTCCTCCTGTGGGGCAGCTAGGGATTTCGAACTGCTGGCCTTGTTAGCAGCCCCACACGTAACCCACTATGCCACCAGGGTGTCTACCACGCCACACAGAATTCTTAAAAATGTCTATTCTCTCAATTTTGCGGTTCTTAGGTGCCATCTCGGGGTTCTGACTCTGAGCACCTCGAGTCTCAGAACAAAGCATCATCGGGCTGAGCCATTGTCACAGCCGTGCTCATGTTTGAGCCATTGAT
>NW_022111357.1:35377316-35379253 GCF_000313985.2 Echinops telfairi
GGAAGAAGGGATGCGTGCACGCTGGTGCCTACACACGACGGGAGGCTACATGCGCTCCAGGACAGCGCTGGGACTGTGAAGCACCTCTTGGCGTGGGGGGTGGGGGGCGGAGGGGGCATTTTGATGAGCGAAGTTACACGATCACAAAAGGTAACTATTGTGTGAAATCACGGTTTTTATCCGCCAAGACACGGACTTTGTTAGTTTCCAGGGGCAGGAGGGGAAGGGAAGGAGGGGGAACAATAGGCTAGAAGGGAGACTTGGGTGACAGGGAGGCAATCTCCCACAAGAGGGGGTGAGGGGGACAAGTGGGGAGAGGCAGGGCAAATTATTGGGGGGGGGGCTAGGATAAGTTGTTCAAATATTTGAATGCAGAGGGTGGTCTGAAAGATCACCACCACCACCTAGTCCGCAATACAAGCTTAGACACAAACAGACGGGATTCTCCGCGGCGCTGTAATGGGCTAATACTGGTAGCCCTGAGCAACGCGCATTCACCGGAAAACAAGACAAACTGCTTGCCATCAAGTCGGTGCCAACGCAGTGACCCGTTGGGACAGGTGGAACTACTTCTGTGGGTTCTGAGACGCACGATTGTGGGAGTGGAACGTTCTCATCTTTCTCCCAAGGAGTGACGAATGGTTTTGAACTGCAGACGTTGTGGTTCACAGCCCAGCGCACAACCACTGCACCACCAGAGCACCTCAGAAGGTTTAAAAACTAGGACAGCATTTTAGTTCTGTAACTATACTGATGCATGTCAGCTGGGCTTACGAAGTGTTTTCTTACAATAACTAACTGCATAAGGGCATTTTTGTGAGAAATAATACGTTTCTACTGACACAGAGGCAGCACCAAACACTTACAGTCATTTTGGGGTCCCAGCGTGGTCTGCACCTCCATATCCTCTTGGTGACTCACTGTCTCCCACCTGCCTGGCTCAACGTCCCCACCTCAGCGGTCCACTTTCCCTGGCCTGACTGCAGCTTGGGGCTCTAAGGGAGCATGCAGCGCCGCTTGGTGGTGATGCTGGAAAACTCATCACTGGAAACCAGCACCCGGGAAGCCGGGCTCGGGGATCTATCAGAATGCAGAATGCACTTTCTTCCCTGCCCAGCATCCTCCCTGGTTAGGGAACACATGGGAAACTTGGTGTTTCCGTCACGGGGGCAGCCAAATTCATTTTCACTGAGATGGTACTGCAGAAAATATTGTTTCTGTTCCCCAAGCGGGAAGCCAATATGTTCTACGCCCTTCTGCATTCCTGCCTGGCAGGTGACAGAGACTCCTGGGCCACTTTCTTGTGTCTTGATGTTGGCTACCTCGGGTACCTTTGTCCGGTGCTCGTCCAGCTCTGGTCAGGGGGTACCCAGCTCTCTTACCAAGTGGTTTCCCAGAACGCCCCTGGTCACTGGACTGCAGCTCCAGTGGAGTTTGCCCAAACCAACTCACACCCAGACTGGGCGGCCTTCCTGCTTCAGTGAAAGTTGTCACCGAAGCAGAAAACCGCCACCCATTTCACTTCCCCCTCCGCCCAGGTGAGCAGCTAGCTGCCAGGGCTCCAGGCTTCATTCACAGGTGCTCCGCAGAGCACGGACCCCCAGCCCTCCGGCTCCAGCACCTGGACCAGTGCTGGCTGGCTGCCTCCCCCGGGACCGCCTCCCCAGCCCCCACTTGGTGCCGGGCACGGTCCTGCCCGTGGAGAACACGGACCAGCCAGGACAACGATGAGGTCCCTGGGCTGGAGAGGGAGTCTGACACAGAAACAAATAATTACATTCAGTAATTACAGTAGGGAGGGGCTGGCTGCCCCCCTGAACCCACACCCTCCTCCGGCACCCAGCTCAGGCGTGCTGACCCCTGTGGGGGCACCCTCCCCTCCCACCAGGCTCTGTGCTCCCGGGACTCCAGCCCCCACACCTGCACACAGCACACAC
>NW_022111357.1:35381250-35382640 GCF_000313985.2 Echinops telfairi
GCGAAGATACCTTTTCCCTCCATATGGATAGCCAGTGGTTGCAGCATATTATTATTTTTATTTCATTTTCTTATCTAAGCCTCATTTAAATAAAACACCACCTTTATAAAGTAGCCTTCCTTTCTAGCTCAAGGTTTTCAGAGGAAGGGACTGGAGGCGTGATTGCGTGTTAAGATTTTGCTGGATGACAGTGTTTTTCCAAAACTCAGGCTTTAAAACAATGCAAGTTGGAATATTTCCTTAAAAAATTCAAGAGGCTTTTTTTGATGTTTAATCATAGCGAAAGATGTTAGCTTTCTGAGAGGAAACCTAGGTAAATCATGACTTGTAGTAAAAGAGATGACCTCGCACAAGCATTGTGTGTGTGTATGTGTGAGAGAGAGAGAGAGAGAGAGAGAGAGAGAGAGAGCAGTTTGACACAACAGAAATGTTTAAATGCACTTGGGGTACATCTTCACACCCCACTTCTTGGGCTCCGTCACAGCAGCCCTGATAACTAGGAATCTGACTCCAGAAGCTTGGTTTGTTTTTACCATCCAAGTCTTCCCACCTGGCTGTGGGGGTGGAGTGCAGCATGGGGTGCCGGAGTGGGGGACGATCAGGGGCCTGTCCACCCCTCCCTGCAGCCCTCAGTAAGACATGTGCAAGTGCCCATCTTCCCCATCGGACTGGGGATGGAGGCAACTTTTACCCAACTACCAGGCTGCTGGGGTAAGCGAAGCTCGGGTGTGTGGCTTGAGCAATAGAAACAGATTCTCTCACGGTGGAGGCGGCTGGAAGGGCACCTTTGGAGCACCAGTTCTAGCGGAAGGCTCTGCCGGTCCTGGGGGAAAGGCCTTGTTTCTCTTACCAACTCAGGTCTCTCTCAGTGAGGCCCAGGAGCAAAGCTAGAAGTTGGGTGCAAGAGATGAGGAAAGGTTTGCTGGGCTGATGGAGCAAGGAGCAAGCTCACTGGAGTCACCAAGGCAGGAGGCAAGCCTCTGGGGAAGGCGGATGCATTGGGGTTTTTAGAAATCATTTTATTGGGGGTTCTTACAGCTTTTATAACAATCTATACAGCCATTGTATTAAGCACACTTGTACATATGTTGCCAGCCTCATTTTCAAAACATTTTCTTTCTACTTGAGCCCTTGGTATCAGCTTATCTTTTTCCCCTCCCTTCCCCCCCCCCACTCTCATGAACCTTTGACAAATTATATATTATTATTATTATTTTTATACCTTACACCGTCCGCTTTCTACCTTTGCCCACCTTTCTGTTGTTGGTTCCTCTCGGGGTTGGGGGGGTGTTATATGTCCCTCTCAGGGGTGGGGGGTTCCCCCTTTCTCCGTCTTCTCCCCCCACCTTCCTCTACCCTCATGGTATCACTACTCCCATTACTGTTCCTG
>NW_022111357.1:35383234-35386152 GCF_000313985.2 Echinops telfairi
AGTTTATCTTCTAATAGCCGGGCACCATCCTTTGCCTGCTAGTTCGTTCCTCTATTTCGAAAGGGGATGTCTTATGTGTGGAGAAGGACACCATGCTTGGGAACGTGGAGGGGCAGTGGAAAAGAGGAAGACTCTGGAAAGGTGGAGTGGCACCATGGCTGCAGCAGTGGGCTCTCACACGGCATCCATTGCGCGGTGTTCCGTTCTGCGTGCAGAGGGCCATTCCGAGTCAGCACCAACTGGATGGCCCTTAACAGCAGCACGCCCACCGGATGCTGATGTCGGGGGCTGAGAACAGATTTCCATGGAAGGGCTCTGCATTGCCGTGGGTTATGATTCTTGACCAGGAAATGACTTGGGGGACTGCTGGCTTCCTAATGCTGCTCCAGTTGGTCTGGTGACATCCTTCTGGTGTCTTTTTGTTCCCTGACCCCAGTTCTTTTGTTCTGGGTCAACTGTAGGCTGTGGCTGTCCTTTGTGTGCATGATAACGACGCACCCGGTGGAAAGTTGTCATGGGAGAAGAAGCTTGAAGAGAAAGGATGCTGTCAGGAGGCCTATAAGAACAGAGTACTTACAGACCATGTCTGCGGTGTGTGTGTTTCAACGTCTTGTGACAATCCCTGCCATCTCCTCCAGGGTAGGTTCTGTGGGCAAGCGGTAGCATTTACAGCACGGCACAGGGAGAAGCAGGTTGAAAAGTGGCCTTATTTCTTTTCAACATCTGTAGGCCCAGCAGTTGGTTGGGGTCACCAAGTGTCTTGGCATCCATCTTCGCCAGGGCCTAGGGGGTTTTCAGCCGCCCCACCCTCTCCCCTGCTTGAGCAAGTGTTGCAAAGTCCTTTCGCCCTTTTGCTAGGTTCCCGGAGAAAGTTCAGTCCACCAGTGAGCCTCAGCGCAGAGGCGCTCAGCACTTGCGCTGTGGGCTCAGCAAGCCTCGCTCCACCAGCAAGCGCCTGGAGGCAGCCCACTCCACTCGCAAATCCTGCCCGAAGGCACACAGTTCTCTTGCTCTGCGGGTGGGCTCCCATGCCACCTCTGGTCCGCTCCTGGTTCTCTGGCTGCTGCTTCTCTGGCCTGCTTTTCACTGTTTGCACCGCCTCTGCCTACGGCTTTTCTCACTGCCTTCCGAGCCCTCGCCAGAACGGCCTTTGATGTCCATCATTCCATCAAAGAAATCTAGGCTTTTATTGTTGGGCCCCTTGGAACTCTGCCAGCCTCTACTCATTACTCAATTCCAACATGACTTAGGTGTCTGTTAGAGCAGTACCCCATCCCCACTACCAAATTCTGTGTTTGCGATTTCTTGTTGTTATTGTTAGATGACGTCAAGTCGGTTCGGACTCATGACCTTCCATGCGCCAAAATGAAGCTGCCAAGTCCTGCACCGGCCTCCCATTGCATTGCTGTCAAGTTGAAGCCCATTGCTGTAGCCAGTGTCCGTCCATCGCATTGAGGGCCTTCATCTTTTTCACAGCGCCTCTACTCTATCAAGCTCGATGCCCTTCTCCAAGGACCGGTCATCCTTGACATGTCCTAAGTACACGAGACTCACCGTCCTTGCCTCTAAGGAGTAGCGGGCGACCCTTCTTCTGAGACAGATCCGGCTGTTCCTTTGGCAGTCCATGGTACTTTCAATAGCCGTTGCCGGCACCATCCTTCAAAAGCATCGATTCTTCCTCAATCAATGGCCATCTTTCACATGCCTGTGAGGCCACTGAAAATACCCTGGCTTGGGTCAGGCGCACGTTAGTCCTTAAGACAACATCCTTGCTTTTCAGCACTTTAACGGGTTCTCTAGTGGTGCTATAACAGAAATGCCGCAGTGGATGATTTTAACACACAAACGTTTATTCCCTGCATGTTTAGGAGGCTAGAAGTCTGAATTCGGGGCACCAGCTCTAGTGAAAGCCATGTCTCACTGTGTCTGCCCTGGGCGAAGGTCTCTGTGCCCTTTCAGCATTTCTGGGCCCCGTGCTTCTTGAGATGGTGTCCTTGGCACAAGGTGCCAGGCTGTGGGAGCTGGACATCCCCCATCTTCCTGTGGGTCCAGGAGGTTCTCAGCTCGAGGACCCCAGGTCTACATGACCTGCTCCCCACTTCTTTCTTGGTGGTAATACGTCCCTCCGTTTGCTTCTCTCTTCTTTTAGCTCTTGTGAAAGGTAATGCAGGCCACCCCTCAGGGAAATCCCCCTTGCATTGGATCAGGGCTGTGACCTAAGAACGTACATGTATCGTTTCCTACCATAATCCCCTTACAACAGATTGACTGATCACATCATTACGTAACTGCCAAATTACATGACCTCATAGCCAAACCACTGAGACTCATGGCCTAGGCAAGTTGACATACATTTTGGGAAGACACGATTCAGTCCATGACAGTACGCTTCCCACCCTGAAACTTCGTGACTGCCATTGAGTTCATGCCGACTCACGGCGACCTTACAGGACAAGGTAGAGCTGCCCTTGAGTTTCCGAGACTGCAAACGTGAACAGGGACAGAAAGCTCCATCTTTCTCCTGAGGAGCGGCTGGTGGCTTCAAACTGTGAACCTTGTGGGTCGCAGCCCAACATGTTACCGCTCTCTGCCACCAGGGCTCCTTTTGGCCCAGGTCCTCTGAGGGTAGGGGCATAGACCACTTCCTCAAGGAAGTAAATGTGTATTAGGGAACCTCAACTGTGATGGGGAAACCCCATGATCTTGTAATACACTTTTATGGCACCCCTGAGAAATTTGAAGCTTCCTCATAAGCCAGACCCTGTTCTTACCCAGCTCCCACAGCCTTGCTCCAGGGGAGGTCACTGAAGACCTTCTTGATATAAAGCACTAAAAACACATGGCCACTTCTTTCAGCTTCGTCCACCTGATGTCCCTCCTGGTCTCCATCTCCCCCACCTGTACCCATTCTGAGTAGC
>NW_022111357.1:35390305-35399490 GCF_000313985.2 Echinops telfairi
GCATTAAGTGAGCTGCGATGGATTGGCATTGGCCATTTTGAATTAGAAAATCATGTGGTTCTTAAAGGTCCTGTTGCTGGGCAGACAGAGACTCCCAAATCTAATGGAGGAGGCACACAGCAGAAGGCGAGACAGATGACGGGGCAGGCTGAAGGTGCTTCACGCGTGCACATCAAAAGACTTCATCAGGAGAGTAAAATGAGATCTCAAAATGAAATAAAAAGGAAGGAAAAATTTTTTTACCAATGACACATCAGACAAGGGTATAGTTACCAAAATATATAGAATTCTACAACAGCTCAGTAAGAAAATAAACGACCCAATTAAGTAGTGGGGAAAAGACATGAACAGCTAGTTCACCAAAAATGAAGTACAAATGGCGAACGAACATGCAAAAAGGTTCACGATCACGAGAATGGAAACCACAGTGAGCTACTACCGGCCCCCTCAATGCGGGCCCAGCTCAAAAAGGAACAAACAAACCAGAAATCAACAAATGCTGGGGAGGCTGTGGAGAGACTGAGCCTCGTACACACTGCTGGTGGACCTGCACATCCCTACAGCCACTGTGGGAAATGATATGGTGATAATTAAAGCAATTGGGAAATGAAATTCCATATAATCCAGTAATACCACTATGAGGGATACACCCCAAAGAAGAGGCACCACACGAGGGGATGTCTGCTCTCCCATGTTCATAGCAGCACAGCTCACCACAGCAAGAAACTGGAAGCAGCCCAAATGCCCCACAGTGGACGAATGGATAAAGAAACTATGGTGCATACACACAATGGAACACTATGTGTCCCAATAAGACAGTGATGCAACATCGTATCGCGTGGATGGGCCTGGAAACCACTCTGCTGAGTGGTTAGTCAACCCCCAAAGGCATCTTTTGTGGGAGGAGACACACCAACTGGTAGCTCTTAGGGACCAAATCACAAACCAAGGGGCAGCGAGTGCGCCTCCCCCCAGATGTCCTTCAATTACAGCAGCCCCTTGGATTCGTTCGGTTGTAGAGACTGGTCCCCCACATCTACCAAATCCTCAGTGAACCATGCCACGGGCTAAGCAGAAGGAAGACCTTAGACGCTGGCCTTACAGGGAAATGGCATCCCCCAAGGGCCACACCAGAAGGACTTCACATGGAAGCCCGAATGAACAAACTGGGCCCTACCTCAACATTACCTGTAGCCCTTGGACTTAGGACAGAAACCCCTGATGGGAGAGGAAGCAAAAGATGACCACCCCAAGACCGTGGAAAGGGTGGTCTTTAGACCTTGGGTGGGACCCTTGGTAGGCTGAGTGGGAATCCAATGAAAATGGACCCAGATCCACCATATAGTTAGTACCTCGGTGTTCCTTTTGCATTAATGTGACAGGGCTTTCTCCACTAGGTAAGGGTGTGATACAGTAAATTTTCTCTCAGCACCAACCCCCATGCCCTGTGTAAACGGAGCTCAATCAATTAAGAAATCAATCTATACAAAGCAACTACTCATGGCTTGCAGCTCACAGTTGGACCATACCCACATAAACTCTTCATACCAACAGTACCTCGAACTCTATGACATCGGATGTTATTGATGTTAAATTAAAAATTATCGATGGATAAATGAAAATGCAATCACCTTATATCCTGGGGGTTGATTGACGATGTTTTCTATTTGTTGTTGTTTTGGTTTCCCCTTTTCATTTGTCTTTGTTTTCTTTGGTTGTTGCTCTTGTTGCTTTGGGCTTTTGTTTTTGTCAGATGACCGCCAAAGTAAGCCAGTTGTTTATATCCCATGGACAACAGATGCACTATGGGCCCCCACTTCATTCTAGTCCTAGTCAGAGAACAGTTAGTTCTTTTTTAACACAGCCCCCTGCTTGCTACTCACCTTCACGAAGAGGTCACTGAAAATAAGGGTGCTACCGCAAAGTGCAGTGAAGAAAGCAGATGGTGCCCAGCTATCAACTGGAATAGTGTCTAGGGTTTTAAAAGCTTGTATTCAAACCAGCAGCCACCTGAGTCATCAGCTAAGTCCACATGAGCTGGTGAGATCCACAGATGGCAATAAGAAATTCAAATACAACGAAGGGAAAAGTATCAGAGTTTAAATTGTGAATGCTCAATTTGTAGAAAGTTATGGAGGATAGTGGGAGACCATAATCCATCTGCAGAATACTATACTTGGCCAGTTGACCTCCCCCTCCTTAATACAACCTAAATTTGTTCCAGGCTTAAATCTTTACTTGTTCTACTACAGAAATTTCTTCTCTGGCTTTTTAATTATTGTTGGTGGTCCTTTTTTTACTCTTTATTTTTATTGCTACTTTTTTCTTTCTGCTTCATTTTGTTTTTCACTGTTTATGTTAGGTTTCCCAGAGGAGTGGATGAATAGAGACAATAATTAATACAAGGGTTTATCAGGGAGGAGTTGGGGTGAGGGAACTGGGGTGCAAACAATGAATTCAGGTAGGGTAGAGAGCACTAGAATTGTGATGATGTATATATAAAAAACCTCATTTTAAAAATCACTTCACGGGATTTTATGATATGTGAATTTTATATATGAAAAAGGAAACCTAGTTGGCCAACGGCTACCATGGGTGAAGGAGGAAGAGTTTCTAGGGGAGCATTGAGTTTGTTAATGGTGTTGGAATAATTTGCTAAAAGATATTGTGGTAGTTACATAATCTGGCATCAATTTGGGATTTGAGAGGATTAAGAGTGAAGGGGTGAAGTCTAGTCTGTCCATTGGGTCAGCCAATGAGGCCTCTCGTGGACATGGCTTCTCCCTGAGGATTCTGGGGAAAACAATGGGATTTCCTCTTCGGAGGTGGAAGGCACTGCAGCTGACGAGACACATGGAACTATGCTAGTGCCCTGAGCTGGAGAAGCCACACGGACCTACCCTGATGCAACCAGACCTCTGAAGCTGGAGACGCCACATAGAGACCCCTGCCAGTGCTGAGATGCCTACAACGCCACTGGACCCAAAGACTTTCCCTCCACTGGCCTGTGATCACCGTGCTTTCGGCATCATCGCGTGTGTTTCGTGAGTCTGAAGGGGGTTTCATAGATTGGTATCAGACATAGGGGCTAATATCGGACTTATGGGCTTGGACTGGACTGGGTTGGGATGCTTTCTTAATGTACAATTACCCTTTATATAAAACTCGGTCTTATACTCATGAGTGTGTCTATGAATGTTTCTCTAGTCCACCCAGACTAACACAGATATCAATAATAGTTGTTTAACAGAGTATAGTCAATAGTACTGAAATATACAAGAAGATATTGAATTGGACAATGTTTTGTTGTGTGTATTTTGCCACAGTTACAAAAAAATAATAATTACAAGGAAGAAAATATGTTAAAATTGATTGTGGTAATGACTGTTCAACTTTTCTTGATAGGACCCAAGTATTGAATTGTAGGAAATGTGGAAGAAGTGTCAATAAAACTGTCAAAAGAGTTCATAAATATATATTACATTTGAAAAACAATCGTATGGTTTACCATGCTGGAAATGAAACAATCAAGAGGAATGGGATTGCATTCATCAAAAAGGACATTTTTAGATCTTGAAGTACAATGCTATCTGTGATAGGATTATATCTAGCCACATTCAAGGAAACAAAATCAATACAGTTATTATTCAACTTTAAGCACCAACCACAAATGCTAGCGACGAAGAAGTTGAAGAATTCTACCAATGGCTTCAGTCTGAAATTGATCCAACATGGAATCAGGATTCAGTGACAATTATTGGCGATTGGAATGTATAATTGGGAACAAAGAGGAAGGAATAGTAGTTGGAATAGTAGTTGGAATAGTAGTTGAAATAGTAGTTGGAATAGTAGTTGGTGATAGAAACAAAACCAGAGATCACATGAAAGAACTTTGCAAGCCCAACTACTGCTTCATAGCAAATACCTTTTTTTCAACAACTCAAAAGGCAACTATACACAGGGACTTCTCCAGATGGACTACGCAGAAATCAAACTGACTACCTCTGTGGGAAGAGATGATGGCAAAACTCACTATTCAAAGCTAAAAGCAGGCCACAAACTGACTGCAACAATCAATTGCTTACATGTGAGTTGAAGAAAAGTAAAGGATGAAGTTGAAGAAAGTTAAAACAAGTCCATGAGAGCTAAAAGATGACCTTGAATTTATCCCAATTTTGAGAACACTTCAAAACCAGATTTGACACATTGAGCACTAATGACAAGACCTGCGGAGCTGTGGAATGCCACCAGACGACTACAAAAGGTCATTAAAAAGACAGGAAAAAAGATGATCAAAGTGGATGTCAGAAGAGACACTGAAATCTGCTCTTATTGTAGTGTAGCTAAGGCACATGAAGGAATGAAGTAAAAAAGCTGAACAAAACGTTTCAAAGGCAGCTCAAGAAAGTAAAATATTATAATGAAATGTGCAAAGACCTAGAGTTAGAAAACAAAAAAGAACACCCTCAATGTATCTTAAAACTGAAAGAATTCAAGAAAAATCCAAATGTCAAGTGTAATATCAAAATACTTTAATGGGCAAAATATTAAAATGATGTGGGAAGCATCAGAAGATGGAAAGAATATACGGAGTGAGATAGTTAAGGCTTATTGTGCCAACCTGGCCAATAAACACATGCAGGATTAATTGAAGGGCAGAGAAATAAATGGATAGGTGAGCCTCGCCTTTCTAGTTCTCGGGTCTCTTGCTTTCTGATGGTTGGAGCAGGGTGCAGCTGCCTTAGCCAGTTCCCTGCTTTAGCTAGCAAGGCTCACTTCCTGTGTGACATCCCTGAGAAGCCACATGGACCTACCCTGATGCAGCCCTGGGTGCTGGAGCAGCCGTGTGGAGACCCCTGCCAGCGCTGAGATGCTTCCACATTCACTAACTTGGCTTTCCTCCTGCAGTCAGCGTCATCGAGTGTTTTGTAAGATTAAGGACTTTGTAGATTGGTGTCAGACATATGGGCTAGTGTTGGACTTATGGGCTTGGACAGCCCTGGGTCAGGATGCTTTCTTAATGTACGCTTACCCTTTATATAAAAATCTCTTATACCTATGAATTTCTGTGGATTTGTTTCCCTAGACTAACTCAGAGTCACTGTTGCAAAAATTAGTCAACATTCAACCATTTTAAGAGATAGAATATGAGCAAGAACCAATGGCACTGAAGGAAAAATTCAAGTTGCACTGAAAGCATTAGCCATAAACAAGGCTCCAGGAATTGATTGGTGGACTATCCATTTAAATGTTTCAATAAGCTGATGAAGCACTGGAAGCACTCACTCATCTAAATTTGGAAGACAGCTACCTGGCCAACTGACTGAGAGATCCATATGTGCACCCACTCCAAAGAAAGGTGACCCAACAGAATGCTCACATTATAGAACAATATTAATAATATCACATGCAAGTACAATTTTGCTGAAGATCATTTAACAACGGTTGCAACAGTACATTGACAGGGAGCTGTCAGAGGTTTAGAGCTGATTCAGAAGATGTGGAATACAGGATATCATTGCAGCGATCAGATACATTTTGACAGAAAGCAGACTACCAAGAAGATGTTTACTTGTGTTTTATGGACTGTGCTAAGACATTTGACTGTGTGTAACAAACTACCCCTAGTAACAAACTATGGGTAGCCTGGAAAATAGGAGCCCTGAAACACTATTGTGCTCATGTGGAACTTGTAGATGGATCAAGACACAGTTGTGTGAAGAGAACAAAGGGCTACTACATGGTTTCAAATCAGGAAAGGTGTGCATTGTATCCTCTTAATATGCTTATTCAACCTGAATGTGGAACAAATAAGAGAAAATGGTTTATATGAAGAACAATGTGACATCAGGATTGGAGGAAAGCTTATTAACAATCTGTGATTTGCAGATAACACAATCTTGTTTGCTAAAAGTCAAGAGAAATTGAAGTACTTGCTGATGAAGATCAAAGATTGCTGCCTGAAGTGTGGATTACAACTCAATGTAAAGAACATCAAAACCTTCACAACAGAACCAGTAAGTGACACCCCGATGAAATGGAGAAGAGAGTGAAGCTGTCAAAGATTTGGTCTTGCTTGAATCCACAATCAATGCTCATGGCAGCAGCAGTCAAGAGATCAAAGGATGCACTGCATTTGGTAAATCTGCTACACAAGACCACTTTGAAGTATTGAAAAGCCAGGATGTTACTTGGAGGACTAAGGTGCACATGCCCCAGGGCATGTGAAAGATGGATACTGAACGAGGAAGACTGAAGAAGAACCGCTGCATTGAATTGTAGAGCGGAGAATACTGGAAGTACCATGGACTGCCAAAAGAGAAACACATCTGGCTGGGAGGAAGTACGGTCAGAGTGGTCCTTAAAGGTAAGGATGGCGAGACTTCATCTTAGTACTTTGGGCATGTCTGGAGACCAGTTCTTGGAGAACAGCACGCTGGTAAAATAGCAGGGCAGCAAAAAAAAGAAAAAAAGGAAGACCTTTGGCACGATGGATTGGCAGTGGCTATGGGCCCAGGTGTAACGGTTGAGGGGGTGCAGGACCGGGCAGTGCTTTGTTCTGTTGTACTCAAGGTCACTGAGTCAGAAATGACTCGATGGCCCTCAACACCACTCATAAGGGGATGGGCAGGAAGTGGTAGTTGGAAAGGTGCCCTAATGACACATTTGATGTGTTGGCAACTTTTCATTCCTTGGCATGCGTTTTTGGTCCAGAATTAAGGACAAATAGGTTTATACTGTGCATATACTTTTAAGTCCTTAGAGTTGGTCTATCACACGGAAACAGAAAAAGGCTAATGGAAGAGAACTGAGGCAAGTGTTCTGCCCCGTGACTGGGAGTGGTGGCTTGGGTCTTAATCACAATGTGCTTGACACAATGGATGGTGATGACTTGTACGAGCCCCCAATAAAATGATTTAAAAAAAAACCCAAACTAGCCTTTCTGGTTCATGGGGTCTGATTGGAAATGCTGTTCCCAGTAATAGCATGGTCATTACTTTTCCTTGAAAGCTGTAACCTGTCTTATCTCTGGGACAGAACAGAACTGCAGCACAGGGTTGCCTAGGCTATAATCTTTACAAGAGTGGACTGCCACATCTCTACAGCAGAGAGCCTGGTGGGTTCAAATGAGAGATCTTTTGGTTAGCAACTGAACACTTCATCACTGAGCCACCAGTGCTCCAGGCTTAGGATGTTGGTTAGGAGCTGCTGACTCAGCTCCAACTCAACACTGCTAGGCCCTGTCCTCCTTACAAGTTTCTATATCCGAGTCTATTGCAGCTGGGTGCTAAGCCCTCTTTTACACTGACCCTCTACTTTGCTACCACTCTTTACAGTGTTAAAGAGCACAGGTGTCACTTTGAAGGCTAAGGTTCACCTGATGTGAAAGCTGGGCCATGAATATGGAAGCCCTCAGAATTAGTGCAAGCGAATGGCAGTGTTGGTGAAGAATATTGAAAGTACCATGGACTACCAGAACAAGCAAATCTGTCTTGCAAGTACAGCCAGAGGTGCTCCTTAGAAGTAAAGAATGTAGCAAGTCTTTGTCTTGACTACTCTGGGTATGCTGACAGGAAGGACCAGTCCCTAGTGAGGGTCATCATACTGGTAAAGCCAAGGGTCAACAAAACAAGAGGAAGATCTTTCATGAGATAGATGGACACAAAGACTGCAAGACCGTGAGGATGGCCCAGGACTGGGTTGTTAGGTTGTTGTACACAGGATCTGAGAGTCAGAACTGACCCTGTGGTACCTAACTACTATTTTACCACAATGGTGTCATTATCCACAGTTGCTATTGCACCATCAAGACAGGTAGCTACCTCTCTGGTATGCTTTGCCTTCAGCTAACATCCATTTGATGCCACCAATTATAACTTAGTCCTCATCCTGTTGAATCTGGCAACTCTATGGATGCTTCCCACCGCTTCATTATTTGCCCACAGAATCCTTCAATACTGCAACCAGAGGCTTGAATTTTTTTCTTCAGTTCTTTCAGCTTGAGAAATGCCAGATATCTCCCTTTTGGTTTTCTAACTTTAGAAAAACAAAATTTGGTTATAATACTTTGTATTCTTGAGCTGCCCCTTTAAATTTTTAGTTCTTTTACGTTATAATTTTTTCCTTTCAACTGTTCCATCTTACAAAGTAAATTTCAGTTTCTTCTGATACTCATTCTGGACTTTTCTTTCTTTTTAACCACCTTTCAATATTTCTTTGATGTCATCGCCAAACTCACTTGATCTTCAGTTCAACGCATCAAATCTGTTCTGGAAATGATTTCTAAATCCAGGCAGGACATACTTGAGATTTTATTGGGCTCTTATGGACTTGTTTTAATTTTCTTTAGTTTCAACTTTAACTTAAAAAAAAATTTTTTTTTCTTACTTTTATTGGGGGCTCTTACATCTCTTATCATAATCCATACATTCATCCAGTGTGTCAAGCACATTTGCAGATATGCCGCCATAATCATTTTCAGCAAAATGTATAGCTCATGTGAAATTTTATCCTTAGACATGGTAATTCTGAGTTCTAAATTAGTAATGCAGAAATATTTTTCTTTCAGTTAACTGATTTTCAGAATCAAAGATGGTACTCTGTCACTTCTTTGTAGATATAACTGTCAAATTCAATTCCTTCAAACACATTACCTCCTGTACCTATATTTAGAGCTTCAAAACACTAAACTTACTGCCATAGAGTTCATTCTGACTCATAGAGACCCTATAGGTCAGGGCAGAACCGCTCCAGTGGCTTTCTGAGACTGTAACTCTTTATGGGAGTAGAAAGCCTTGGCTTTCACCCGTGGCGCTGGCTGGTAGTTTTGAACTGCTGACCACCTTGTGGTTACCAGCCTACCATGTAACCACTACACCACCAGGGCTCCTTCTTGTTTAAGATAGTTTTTGGTATCAACTTTAACTTTCATACGAGCAAATTGGTGGCCTGTTCTGTCACGGTTCCCTGGTATTGTTCTAATGACATTGAGTGTCACCATTGTCTCTTTCCACAAACGTTGATTTCGTTCTTTTGCATTTGAGTTCCATAATTGCTGTTTCTGTTGTTGGAGGAATAAAAAGTGTTGTTTTGCCAAATTCCCTCAGGTGCTCTCCAGCTACGTTTCTATCTCCACAGCCCTATATTCCGACTGATCTTTGTCGTCTCCAACGTTTGCCTTCTGT
>NW_022111357.1:35401140-35402776 GCF_000313985.2 Echinops telfairi
GCTGTCTTCCTATCACTGGTGGCACTGTTCTGGACAGATCTTGAAATATTCCTTTTTAAGGACCAATGTGACACCATTCCTTCTGTTTGTCATTCCCAGCATAGTAGACCATTTGTCTGTCTGATTCAAACTGGCCAGTATCAGTGCATTAGTTCACTAATGCCAATCAGGTTACCAGTGTACCAGTCCCTGCTGTCATGGAAACGCGGTCTATAAGGTGACAGTGAGTCCTGCATCTGTAACTTGAATGGCCCTGAGCAGCAGTGTAGAGGGGGGTGGGGGGGTACCCCTTGGAGGCCTCTCAGAAGGGCGGACTTGTAGCTGAGGGAGTGGGGGGTAGGATGTTCTGGACACAGATGGCTTAGTGCCCCCTGCTCCCCTCTAGTCTCCTAGCTCAGTCACACCCCACCCAGCTGGTCACAAATGCAGAGGCTTACCTGACAATCCCTCTCACCTCCCATCACCCCAGCTCCCGTCCTGTAAGCTGCGCCCCTCCTGACCCACTGCTTGCTTTACGGGTGCTTGGGACTCTCCAGTGATCAGTGCAGCTGACAACAGCCTTTTAGACTAGAGAAGAGGGCCCGGCCCATGCTCGCCTCACGCTGGGAGACAGGAAAAGGTATTTAATGTTGGAAATATGGTCCCTCTGTCAGCTGAAGAAAACCGTTACAAATGTTATGCACAGGAGATCCTGTTTTCAGAAAAGTAACTGTGTAGGACAAAGAGGGCAACCACCAATATTTTAGCAGTGGATTCCGGGCTTTTCTCGGAAAGCCACAGACTCACAAAACCCTTGCATCTGGGATTACACACCTCCTTCTGCCCACCTCAACTGGACTCGGCAGGGCAGTGGGCAGGGGCCTGCATGACTAGGTTCGGCCTGGGGTGAAGGGCTCCTCCCCGTGAAACACGAGATGAGCCCTTGAGGCGTACGCCCTAGCAGAAGTGGCTGCTATGGGTTGAATTGCGTCCTCCCCAAGCTCGTGCTGCCCATCTTAACCTGGTGGTTATAAGCCAAGGGAAGTGGGCTGTGTTGGTAATGTGGCAGCATTAAGATCCTGTCGACTTGCAGTCAGAGCCCTGCCGGCTTAGTGGGCGACATACACACTGAACTGCTAACCACAGGTCGGTGGTTTGAACCAGCAGCAGCTCCATGGAGAATGCTGAGGGTGTTTACTCCGGCAAAGGCTCAGTCCTGGATTCCCACAGACGCAGCTGTTCCGCCTGCTCCTACGCACTCAGTTTGGTTTTGGAGCTTTAGGTTTGAAGTCAGTCTCTTTTAAGATGTGTAGGTTTGGGTTAAGCCATGCTGCAGATCTCCAAAGATGCAGAAAGAGCTGGAAAGACCCCAGGGCCTTCCTCCAGAGCCAACAGGGAGAAAGCCTCCCCTGAAGCCAACGCCCAGCACTCAGACCCCTCACCTGTGAGGACATAAACTGTGGCACTCTGGTAACAGCGGATAACTGGGGCCTGGCCAGGGTTTCTGCTGGGTCTTGGGCGCTACCTACAGCTTGGCCCCTGAACTGTTGCTGGTTTGCCGAGTAGACAATACTTGCTGGGCAATCCCTCTGCCCAGTGGTAGCCACCCTAATTCTGGGCTAGACAGAGGCCCACAGACACAGGCCCCCCTCAACCC
>NW_022111357.1:35403733-35422427 GCF_000313985.2 Echinops telfairi
CGGAGCTGTCCCCTTCCCACACTCAGCAGTGCTCAGCAGTGCTAGGGCAGGAGTGTGGGGAGACAGGGAGGGTGAGCCTGGGCAATCTAGCCCCACGCGTTAAAAACAATTAAAAAGCACCCAAAGCTTAAAAACACCACCTCGCTGGCAGGAGAACTGGGCGCCTGCTGCATAAACGTGTACAAAAATAAAATCGACCTTTATCCCTGAATGAGATGGCCCTTCCTCCAGCCCTGCGAAGACCTGCCCGGCAGTTCCTCCTTCCTCACAGTATTTCCAGGGTCCCAACGCGGGACTGAGGCCCTGGCTTCCTCTACTCTGGGGACAGTATGGGGCACAGGAGTAGGAAAAGGGACAACCCAGCAGTATTGGCCTGAGGGCCAGTGGCAGCAACCAGGGCAGGTGGCCTGGGGTCCTAGTGGCTGGCAGGCCAGGCCAACTGAGGCCTAGCCAGGGAATGACGTGGGCAGGGGACCTGCGCTCTGTGCTCTCGTGGGCTGCTTCCTGGGAGGGTCATCAGAGGTAATGAAATGAGGGCAGGAGAGGGCAGCAGGTACTTACACTGGGCCTGAGTACCTACAGCCTCAATGGGGCGGAGTCCCAGGAGCTTGGAGGAGCCTCTGGCCAGGAGGGGCAGAGCTGGGGGCAGGAAGGGCTGATTTGGGGGAAGGACATCTCAAGAGGCCGGCCCAAGGGTGGGATCACTGGGTGAGGTGGCGGGGAGAATGAGACAAATCCCCTCACTATCTTTAGCTCAGTGGGCAGAGGGACGCCCAGAGGGCTGTCCCACGGGACCTGACCCACAAGCTCTCTGCAGGCACTGTAGAGGCAGCCTTCCTGCTGGGCTGGAGGTGGAGAGAGGGCCCAGGCCCAGGGCTCAGAATGTCAGCACCTAACACCCCCAGTGTCAGCCGAGGGGAGTGGCTTAAGGACACACTCCGGCCAGCAGGTAGCTGGGTAGAAAGTCCCCTGGGGGATAAGTCCTGGCTGGTGCCAGGGAGGCTTCTGAGGCTTTGGCCTCCTGTCCCTCAGGCCCCACAGGGTCAGCGCAGGCTGTGGTACAGGTAGGCCGAGGTGAAGAGAGCATTGGCAGCCAAGCTCGCAACCAGGAGGCCCTTGACCAGGGAGGGGCCGAAGTGACCTGCAAGAGCAGAAATAAGGGTCAAGGGTGCTGGCTGGCTGAGCACCCATGCCCCTCAGAGGACAGAGCTCCTGGGGGTTGTTTGAGCACTTTCCCAGCAAGGGACACCTTACCCTGTGTCCTTTTCCACCCAGGCCTGCCCATAGTCCCTTGTGGAAGCACCCCCCCCACCCCCGAGACACGATCTCTCCTGAGTCTGCACAGTGGGGATGGGTGTGTGTGTGTGTGTGTGTGTTTATAAGACTGGGCCTCTGAGATGCACGAACCCTCCAGGCCACACGTGACCAGCAGTGCCCGCCGGTGTCGCTGGAGGGCGCAGGCTTGCAGGGCTGACCTCACCTCTGCCATGGCCAACAGGGTCGGACCCAAGGCTGATCAGTGAGGGCCAACAGAAGGCTTGCTGGGGAGGAAGTGTTTGGGGCCTGCTGGTTGAGGGTGGCAGCTTTTGAGGGGATGAAATATGGCTCATGGGGTTGAGGAAATGGGCTTACAATTGAACTTAATGTAACGCCATGTGCACTTCAACAGTCGCCTGTGACTGGGGGCAGCTGTGGTGGACAGCTATGTCGCTGATCTAGACCCCCATCCTGCAGGGCCGCGGTCTGGCGGGTGGTGAGCTCACCACCTAAGGTGGCCCAGACCCACGGCTCCCCCGGCTCCACCCCTGGGGGATGGGTGCTTGCGCACAGACCTCTCCAGGCAGCAGCCTCCTCGGAGCCTGTCCTGGTGGTGGTGTCCACCACGCAGGCGGACGACTGGGAGGAGTCGTCCTCCTTCTTGATGGGGCGGCCTCTTGCGGGCCTTGCGCTGTCTGCAGAGAAGAAAAAGCTCAGCAGGCACTCACTTCCAGCTCGCCGTGGGCAGCCAGCCCCACCTCTCACCCTGGGCCCAGCCTCGGCAGGGCTAGAAGCAGCAGGCCAGGCCCCGCTATGGCAGGTGGCTGGACTTGCCCAGCTAGGATTTGGGTCCGGGGAGGTCAGAAACTCGGGGCGCCTGCACATTCCTGCCCCTGCCCAGTGGAGGTGTTGGTCCGATGGAGGCTGCTCTGCCAAACAACGTGGCGGGAGCAAAACAAAACCTGGCCATGGCGACCGCTTTGGACCCACCCTGAGGACACACGCCCGGGGCCAGGCAGAGATGACCAGCAGAGGGGTCATGCCCTAGAGATTCAAGCTGGGAGAGTGACCTCGCCCCCGCTGACAGGAGCACAGGTGGCCCTGCGAGGGAGGTCTGGTCGTGCTACTTCCCGGGTCACACAGAGGAAGGACACTGGCCCTCAGAGGCCTCAGCAGAGCCCCTGTCCCACAGCAACCGTGCACCGCCCCTGGTCCTTGGGTCCCTCCCAGCCGTACCCGCGGTGTGCTTGGTATCCCGCAGGGATGGCCTCAGGGGCACAGCCAGCGGCTCGCAGGTGAAGAGGTGTGGGGAGAGCTCGTCCGAACTGCTGGGCGTGTTGGGGGCCTCCCCGGGGGTTGATGGGAACAGCAGCAGCTTCTGCCCCTGCAGGTTGAGCCTGGCGGGGCTGATGAGAGGTCTGCGGTGGCGCAAGGAGCTGGAGCTGGAGGCCATGGAGCCTGCCACCGAGGGCGCCGGGGAAGAGGGGCCGCTCCCAGACAGCGGAGAAAAGAAGGCTGGGTGATACAAACCACGGCAACCATCAAACAGGACATCCGTGGCTGGCTGGCCCCCTCCCCCCGTGCTAACACATGCTAACGCAGGAGAAGACAGGCTGGAAGGGGGACAGGGGACAGAGGGACATCTGTGGGAAACCAGGAGGAATGGCCTGCACTCAGAGGGGGACAGGAGACTCATGGTGCTCATTCAAGCCCCCGATCCCCCCAGCATTGGGCCCAGGTAGGCACACTCAGACAGCGAGGGTCAGCCAACCCAAGTCCCCATGGATGGCCAGGCCCCCGGTAGGTCCCGACCATGATGAGGTCAGATACTGACCGTGTGGGCTTGGTACACAGGCAGTACCCACCCCCTAGTCCTGACTTTCACCCCATTCCCCAGAGGAGGAAGCCGAGGCCCCGAGGCCTGAGTCACTCCCTAGGCTGTAAGCAGGCAGGCTGGGGTGTGGCCACAGAGCCCTCCTACCCCAGCCCTGGAGCTCTTGGTCCCCCTTACCCGGAACAGGAGCCTCACCTGAGGGCGACACTTGAGAGGGTGGACGGCTCCCACTAAACAGGTACCCCGAGTCTGGAGTGGGAAGAAAGCGGGGAGGTCAGCCTGCACACGCTGTATCTCTCGCTGCCCCCGACCGCTCTCAATCGGCCTCTGTCACACACACCCTGACACCCGAGGAGGTGAGCTAAGAAACCCAAACACGGGAGTCGGGCTGGGAGCGGGCCCTGATGGCAGGCACTGTGCCCATCTTTCCTTGTGAGGCCAGGCTTCCCAGCCTCCACCCACTCCAGTGCCCCTACCACCTACAAGGGCTCGCAGGATGCACAAACTCCCTTTTGGAATCAAGTGCACCCCAAGTACCCCAGGACCTATCTCCTGGGTCTCATGCTCCCCAAGCTGAGAACCAAGGAAGGGCAGATGCCCACCATGGGCAGTGGCTGCCCTCCTCCACCCCTAGTCTGAAGGGCCTGAGGGCACACAGCACATGCCAACCCCTCCCCATGCCATCGCACTGGAAGGACTAAAGATGGTCAGCTGACCCAGCGGGGTCACCCAGAGTCCTCTGAGGACCTCTTCCTGCTGGTTGGTCCAAACTGCTACCCAGGCTCTGAAGGTGGGACCCAGGGCGCTTCCACAGGTAGCAGGGGCTCGGTCACAAAACACCTGTGTGGCTCTTAAGTATGTGTAACGTTAGAGCTGGTTTCCATCACTGCCTGGAGAGTCTATCAGGAAAGGGGAGGGGAGAGGAATCTTCCGTGTGGGGAGCTCCTGGCGACAGGTTCTACCGACAGGCGGGGACCGGATCTCCATCACCTGGGTTCATCGGTACCACTGTCCTGAACTGAGTCCCTGACTCCGGGCTTCCTGGGAGGTGGGTGTCCAGGCCTCCATCACAACAGTGTGTCAGGAGCCCCAGTGAGAAGGATCCCAGACCCGACCCTGGCGACACTCCCTCAGCACCCACTCAGCCAGAGATCTCAGTCCTCACAGCCACCCCCACCACCCATGGCAGTCCTCCCAGCCCCAATTTTTTGAGGGAAAACCGAGGTTCAGAGAGGTTCTTGCACTTGGCCCCAGCCAGCTGTACAGTGGCCCAGTTCTGCCCGCCTCAGTAGCAGAAGCTCCCGACCTCCCACCTCCTCATCCCGTGACCCTGTGTCCAGCAGCAGTGCCTCTTACCTGCTCGGGTCAGAGAAGGCATGGTTCCCAGTGAGAGGGCCCGGTGGAGGCGGCCTGGCAGGGAGGAGGGTGAGGCCCGTCGGGGTGAGCGGAACAGCTGCTGGCTGGCGAGGGGCAGGAAGCCGGGAGGGGCGGGGATGAGCAGGGCTGGCGAGGTGGCTCCAACTCCTGGGTAGGGGATGGCCAGGCTGGGGACAGTGGGGAAGAGGCCAGCAGGGTCTCCTGGGAAATACCTGTGTGAGCCCATCAGGCCCCAGAGAAGGGAGAGGGTCAGGCGAGGTGGCCTCACACGGCCTTCCCACTGTGCCGGGAGGGGGTGGTGGGGGTGGGGCCTGATTTGGGGTCCTCAGAGGCGGCGTGCATTAGTTGAAGCAGAAAAGCAGTCCCGCCACATTCACGCCATTAGGTGCGGGTGGCTGGGAGGTGCCAGCATGACCCCCGCACCCCCCTGCAGCATGCCCCTCCGACCCCACTCACGCTCACAGCAAATGACTCCACTACATGTCTCGGCATTAAAGTGACACTGTCGCTCTTGCCAACCTCACGCATCCCTTCCCTCGCCTCAAAGCAGAAAGGGCACCAGATGTCCATCAAGGCCAATGGGTGTGGCCTACTCCTTCCTGGCTACTTCCTGTTCCATGCTTAGAGCCTGTGGTAGCCTCAGCTCCCCAACAGAACAGCCGGGCCTGGACTGCGAGGGGCAAGACCATGGCAGTTCCCAGAAGCCAGACAGCCCCCTCGAAGCCCTCTGTTCCCCCAGCCACACTGCCAGTAGGGGCCGCCCCATGGGCACTCACCTCTGTAGCCCTGTGTGGCCCAGAGGGGCAAGCTTTTGTAAAACACCCCACCCCCACCCCCGAGGGAGGCTACCACAGACCAATCTCGAAGCCGGACTGCCCACTACCGCTGTCCGCCAGACGGAGGGTGACAGTGTCGCTTTAACTTGAGAGGAGCACAAATCACACGACAGGCCGAGGGCTCCAAGCCAGAAGGCCAACCATGCTTCTGATTAAGGCAACCGATTACAGAAGAGGGTGGGGTGGGGGACGGAGCAGTTAATACATTAGTCCACCATCTGGTGGGAACTCAGCCTTACCTCGGTCCCCAGGGACCAGTGAGCCCCTGACATCTGCCGACAGATAGGCAGGTAGGCCTCCTTGCAGCCCAGGGGCTGGCTATGGCGCCTGCATATGGGAATCCTGGCCAACCGCTCGGGGCATTACTAGACCCACTAAAATGCTACACCTCTGCCTTTTCAAACCTTTCACAGGGCAGATGTGGGGCAGCTGTTCACTTCCTGGAGAATCACGGGGCCCACCAAGGCACCTGGTCTTCAGAGCCAAAGGTGAGACCCAGCGGCTGGGGAGCCCGGAATTGGAAATCAAGGCAGGGGCTCGCTGCGCTCCATCCACTGACACCCGCCGCCCCTTCCCTGCCCTGAAGCCACATCTGGGGATGGGGCCACCTCTACTAGGAAATCACAGTCGTTTGGAAACTTGGGGAGCAGCCAGGCCCCTACAGGGGCAGCCGAGGTGGGCTGGAGCCTGGGGACAAGTTGCTCCAGCCATTCGTGAGCCTTCGTGTCAGTGAGTGGCGCCTCGTGCGGTGTCTGTCTCAGAGGAGCAGGGCAGACAGCAGGGCACTGGGGCCTGCACAGGTGTCATGCCCAGGCCCTCCCAGCAGGTGGCAGCAGGACCTTGCCCTGGCCAGTGCGCTGGCAAAGAGGTTACATGCTACCTGGAGCAGGCAGGCCTGGGGTCCAAGTGGTGGCTGGCTGGGGTGTCAGAGGGGCTACTGGGGGCCAGGAAGTCAGCCGGTCTCACCAGCTCTCTTACCATGTTTCTTAGCCCCTGCTCACCCTCCGGCCTCCCCAAGATCACCTTGGGATCCCTCATCCACCTGGTACAGTGCTGCTGGGTCTCTGGTGTCCCTGGCTATGCTGGCCCTGGCAGGCAGAGGGACTTCCTGGTGTCCGGGCCCTCTCCCTGTGACATCACGCAGGCCCATCACTCAGTCAGGTGGTCCTTATAAAGCGCCAAGCAAGTGCTCTCAACACGACCCCAGCATGGACCCCAGAGGGCACCTGCTCCAGTCCGAGGAGCTTGGGGCGCTCAAAGAACACCTACAGGAGCTGAGTTCCCTTTGGCGACGCCAGCCGAGACTGCCCTGTTTTCCAACCAGGCCTTGGAGAGGGACCCAGAATCCAAACCTGGGGTGGGGATGAGGGGTGTCAGCCCTCCTCCACCGCCAGCCCTAGTTGTGGACCCAAGGTTTGGAGCAGTTGTTTGCCGTGGTCCCCTCCCCGGGCACAGAAACTTCTAACGAACACACAGAATAAACAGAAAAGACATGGCGCCTGACACCAAACCGGTAGAAAGCGGGCCGGGAGCCATTTATTGAACACACGGCATGGACACAGCGGCTGTGGCCGGGAGTGGTGTTTACAGCGATGAGGGCACTAAACAATTCTCCACAACCTACTACACAGAGACGGGGAGATCGGAGCAGTCGGGATGGGGGGCGCCGCCTTCCAGAGCCGGGAGGATGAGTTCTGGCGATCTGTCCTGGGCCAGTGCTACCGGAGGAGCAATCCCAGGGGACTGGTGGGAGCTGGGTGGAGGCAGCCTGGGCACCACCTGGATAGCCCCAGCCGTGGGGGACCACCAGGGGTGATGCCCCCTCACTCGAAGTAAACAAGCTACAATCCCCGGGGGTCAGCACATCCTCCGCCGATGCCGACAGCATCAGAAGGGGGCGGGGGCATTCTCCAAGGGATGAAACTAAGGAGCTAAGGGGTAACTTCAAGTCACACACAGCCCTTCCTCTAAAGAGGCTTCTCCCCAGGCAGTCTGCCTTCCATGCTCCGCTAGAGGGCAGCAGAGACATCTGCCTGGCAGGGGCTCCCAGCCAGCATGAGGGCTGGCTCTGGTAATGATAAATACTCTAATTTAAATACACACATACACACAGATGTCCTGCTTCTCCCCAGTGCCAAGCAAAGCAGCCCCTAGCGCCTCACTAGCATTGGTTTCCTCGAGAGCAGACTCCTGAGGCTTAGAGCTGCCCCCTCTTCTCCCTGATGGTCCCTCCTGGGGTGGGGATGTGGGCACACATAGGCAGGCAGCTCCTTCCCTTCAGGGAGACACCCTGCCAGAGGGGCTTCTGGTCTGGGTCTGGGTCCCAGGCCCCAAGGGACACGGCCCCTTCTGCAGTGGCTCTCCCCCACCCCGAGGGCAGCAGGAAACTGGCTTGTTTCCTTGTCTGAGGCCACAGGCAGGGTGGGAGCATCAGAGGTCTCGGAAGGTCTCCTCACCGGCTGAGGGTCTCCACAGACGGTGAGGGGAGTGAGGCTGGCTACATGGGGCAGGGCAGCCTTTCAGGGCCCCAGGGACATAAGTGACAGACAGAGAGCGGGGCGCTCAGACTCCAGGCCACTCTCAGACCAGCTGGCTGGCAGTTCTGTGGGGGAATGCGACCCGCCCACCTTGCACCCTCCCGGCATGAGGTGGCGGGGCTGATACAGCCCACCCACACTTTCTGGAAGGGAGCTGATGTTCAGAACAATGTGTGCAGGACACACAGGGCCTGGGGGGAGAGTGCAGCCCACCTGGAGTCACCCGAGGGCACTATGGCAGGAGGGGATACTTCTAGCCCGCCTTCGTGTGGGCCTCCTGAGGATCCCGGAGCGCGGGATCCTCACCAGAGCTCGGGTGTGGAAGCCAGCCATGTGGCACCAAGTAAGGAAAAAGACATGGAGGCTCTGGGAGGTCACACGCCCTGGCTGGCCCGGGCAGTGCTGCGGGTCTGTACCCAGGGGGCACGTGGCTGCCAGTGGTCGCCTGGGAACAGGGACGGGGGCGCAAAGGCGGGATGAGTTGACAGCAGCACGTCCAATTGAGGCAGAGAGGGGAGAGAGGGGAGGGGCAGCCGAGGTCTGCTGAGTTTGCACTCCAAGGGCCTAGGAGAGGGTAAACTGAGGCTGGGAAGGGGAAGGGCCTAGCTGAGACTTCCCACCTGATGAGTGGCAGGTCTGTGCCTGGAATATGCCAAGGTCAAGGTCAAGCCTTCCTCTGGGGGTGGCACCCCTGGGTGCCTCCGTTTCCCCCCAGGCCCCTCGTCCTACAAAATTCAAGGAGTGGGGGTGGGCTTGGAGAGAGCAGTGGGTGCTGTAGTCGACCTGCTGTGGAGGTGGAGAGCGGATGCCCTCCGTACCTCCAGGAGTGGCCGCCAAGGGCCGGAAGTGGCTAGGGACACCCTGCACCCAGCCTGCCAGAAAGAACATGGAGGGCCCAGCTGGTTGGGCAGAGCTGGGCTTCCTAGAGCAGAACCAGACAAGTGGCCCCACTCAGCTGTGGCCACACTGCTCAGCCAGTGGCTTCAGAGGCAGGAGAAAGCGGGTGGGATGGTTGGGGGCTAGAGCTGCCAACAGGAAGTCACAGTCAGAGGCAGGCCAGAGGGACTTGGGCCAGAGGAGTGGCCACAGTAGCAGCTAGAGGGCCTGCAGGGAGCGCCTGCTCAGGAGCAACGTGGCTCTGGGAAGGATAGGGGGCAGGCTCAGGGAAGCACGCGAAGGCCCAGAATGGGCTCTAGGCTGGCAGAGTGAGAGTGAGGCAGGCCAGAAAGGGGTGGAGAGAAAGTGTGGGCAAAGCCTGGGGCCTGTCTGTCCTATCCTCCCCCAGCCCCGCAGTCACTGCTGCTTCTCTGACCTTCGGGGCCGGACCCTCCGTGGGCCTGTCGCCTTCCTTGTGGCCACAGCTGCCGTGAAGCCCACCAAGCAGCAGAGGGACGTGGTGCTGAACTTGAGTGTGTCCAGCCAGCTGGGCGAGGCCATCTGCAGGTATTGCTGGGCCAGGTGCAGCCCCAGTAGCAGTCCCCAGAGGCAGGAGGCAAAGGCGTCGATTCTCCGGAGCCTGCAGAGGACAGCGGGCAGTGAGGCCCCAGACAGGAGCAGGCCCTCCGTGCCTCCTTCAGCTGCAGAGCCCAGAACCCAAGGAGGATGGGGGCCGTGGCGGCGGGCTCCCCAGCCTGTGCTGCCTGGTTAGGTGGGACTCAGGAACTCAAGTCACCCTAAGGAAAACGACAATGGGGTCACAGTCCAAATGTCCCCCTGAATGCGGCCCCCACCCCAAGTAGGTGGTTGTCACCCCGATGCCAGGGTAGAGGTACTTCCGGCTGTACCTTACAGTGAGAGGCCACCTCTGAGGGCCACTGCCGTGCCCGTCTTGCCCACCAGGCCGCATGAACAGGACTTCATTTTGTTCCGGCCATACCAGAGCCCACCTGGGGCCAGTGCACTGACTCGACCAGCAGTCGGGGCCTTCTGAGTCTTCCCTCGGCACCCTCCTTTCCACAGCCCTGTCCCTGGGCAGCAGTCTAGGGCGAAGCTGCCTAGCTGCCAGCTCTGCACGCCCCACACCCACCTGAGGCGCCCGGCCAGCAGCATGGCCAGGAGGCAGGTCAGCAGGCCAAGCAGCACGATGCCCATCTGGTGGCTCTGCCCGAAGGCCCAGGCCTGCCGCAGCTTCTCCACTGCAGGCTCCGGTAGCAGGCCCAGCAGCTGCTGCCAGCCCTCACCACCCGGGGCAGTGCTGTTGTCAGGCACAGCTGAACCATTGCCACCGGGAGGCAGGGCAGGGGGCAGGGTGGCCCCCGGGGCAAAGGGCTTGTCTGCACTGTAGAGTGCGGCGGTCAACAGGAAGGCGCAGGCCAGGAAGGCGAGGGCGCGGAGCACGATGACCTGCAGCGGAGCCTTCACCGCCGAGGAGCAGATGCTCTGGAGGGAAGGAGGGAGACTGTCGGTCAGCTGCGGTGACTACAGCCCTCACTGCCCACCCTGTGAGCATCGGCTCAGGATGCTGGGGCTGGCGTGGAGCTGGGCTAGGCTAGAAGGCTACACAACTCACAGAGGAAGTCACCAGGTTCCTGGTGACTGAAGGTTCCGGGCCTAAACTGTCATATGTTCTCGACTTAGATTCAAGACGTCACCTCCTGTTCTGAGTCTTGTCCATTCAGAGTCCCCATGCCTTTAGGGAAGCTGCTGAGGGGAGGGACAGCCCCCCCCACTCTGAGACAACCCCCGCCCTGCAACCATACACAGCCAAACCTTCCAATTCAGTCACCTTGCTGTCCAGAGGAATGACTGAGCATTTTGTCACCCAAATTCCTACTCTGAAGATGTTCTTTGAAATTGCAAAAAAGAAAAAAAGTACAGGTAACTAGACAAAAAAGACATTTGAAAGAGTACAACACCAGGTGGCTGAGAAAAGGCGGTCTACGCCCCAGAAAGCCAGCAAAACCCAGGCGACGGAGTAGCCGTCTCTCTGCTGTGCAAACAGGTGACAGCCATGGTGGGGGGTGCCATGTGCCCAGAAACCAGGGACCAACTGGTAACAGCATGGCTGGACCAGAGGGTGGGGCCGTTTCCACATCCGACCTCGCATGCTGGTGTATATATAATTAAAAACAGAGACAGAAACCAGAATACCCCAGTCATGGATTACTGTAAGAATGACTAAAAAGGCACTAAGAGGTTTTAGGCAGGCAGCCCTGGGCCCAGTGTCCAGCCAGCGGCCTGTTGCCTAGGAGAGTGGTCAGGACATGTCTCTCAGCCTCCCCAAGTTTGGTGTTGGTGGTGCAAACAGGGGTCACCGCAGACTACGCAGGCAGCCTGACTCTGGGCTGAAAGATGCGACACCTGGTGGGATGGGAGGCTGGAGAAGAGTCTCCTGCACGGACGCCGGCGCTGACCTGCATGCAGGACTGGTCGGCCTCCCGGCGCCGGAACTGATGACTGAGCAGCAAGGCACGAAGTTGGCGGTTCTGGTGCTTGATGTAGTGCTCCACGGCCGCTTGGCAGGGCCGGCACAGCTTGTATGTCTGCTCCAGGTGGTGCCGGTACACCTCGATCTCCTCATCGTACCTGCTCTGCAGGAGACACCAAGGCCGCCCGTTTGAGGGCCTGGGGCAGACTCTGCCCCCTACTCTCACGGAGGGAGGGCCAGCAGCAGCAGGAGGTGGGAGCTACTCCAGGAGGCTGTCAGCCAGAAGGGGCAGCAGCTGGAAGTCAGGAGAAGGGGATGGAATGGGTTCCTACTTCAGGCCCCACCTCTGGACTCCAGGGCTCAGGGAGGTGGGTGGCAGAGCCAAACCCCAGGAAACCCCTGCTGGGTCTGGGCCTTTATGGAGGCTGAGGGGTCTTTGAACTTCAGGAACAGCCTAAAAGACTCTAGCGCAGCCTCCCTTCCCAACGCTTTCAAGCTGTCTCTCAACAGTGGCCAGGGAGGGTTATCAGCCCAACTTCTCTTGCTGAGTCCCCTGGGCCAGAAGTCACCCTGAGGGTCAAGCCTCAAGCTCACTATGCCCTTCTTCCAGCAGCCTCTCCAACACCCCTTGAAAGCTTACTCCAGCTTCTTCTTCTCCTGGGCCCCTGGGGACTGGGTGAGTGAGGGTGGGCAGGCTGGATGAGCCAGCTACAGGCCCCTGCACACCACAGTGGGCTCGGGAGGCGCAGGCCCCAGGGCAGCCAAGTGCCTACCACCAAGGGTCCAGGGCCTGAACTTTCCTTTCTCTCTGAGGAGGCAGGAGGACACTCCAGTTCCCCCCAGAGGGCCCAGCTGAGGGCCAAGGGTGACTCAGAGAGGAGGATGGGACAGACTTGTTCCTCAGTCTCCCTGGGAACCCGTCAGGAGCCTGCCACGCTCTGGCCAGGAACAGAAGTGCAGGACCGGCAGGAGTTATGGTCTCGGTGGTGCTCCCAGGCTGGGAACCCTGACAGCAGCCACCCCAAGACACTGGGAGACGGAGAAGCACCGGCCCACCCCAGCAGGTGAGGCTAGCATGGATTGGCGCGTGCCCCCTGGCAGGCACTCTGGATAGAATTGGGGCTGCCTGGGAAAGAAGAGGCACCCACCCGGCCAGGACCCAGGCGGAGGTCTCACCTCCTCACGAGGGGCGAAGGCTGCCAGCTGCTTGATCTTGGTGGTCTGGTGGTGGCTGCACCGTTTGCACAGCAGGATCTGGCTGCTCACCCATTGCTGGGGCTGCGAGGGGTCCTGGGGGCTGGGCACACTGCTCACACCGTGGTTCAAGTGCTCCAGGTACTGGGCAGGGATCGGCTTGTTGTAGTCACCGTTCTGCAGGGGCAGGACCCACCGTCAGCATGGGGAGCCCTCGGGGAAGTGGGGGTGGCCCCCAAACATCCTATTCTCCCAAATAAGTTCACAGGGAGTACCTGCAGGCTTAACTGGGAGAAGCCCCCCAGCCTGGCCCCCAAATACCCCCCAACCCCGCCCACAGCTCTGTGGGGCTCACTGCAATCTGCTGTCTAATGCTGCAGCCAGCAAGCTCTAGCCTGATGGCCGGCCACCTTTCTTCAACATAAACTTTTATCGGCACATGGCCACGTTCGCTCTGTACTGCCTATGGCTGCTTTTGTGCTATGAAGGTGCTCAAATCTCAGGGTGCTTCCTATCGAGTCCTCCAGAGAGAGTTTGCCGCCCAGTGTCTACCACAAAGCACTGAGAACGGGCCCGCATTGGACTGCAAGTTCGCTGCCGTCTAGCAGTGTGACAGCCACCTCAGCTCTAAGCCTGCTCCTCACGCTTGGACACGGAAGGAGGCCCCGGCCCAGGGTTGATGCAGGCCAGACGGTGCAGCCCTAAGAGCCCGCACCTCCTGGAAGCCGTTGTACTGCTCGCAGTGGGGGCAGTCCCAGCAGTTGCGGTTCCCATAGGGCACAACCGTGTCCTGGTTGCAGAACCAGCAGTTGACAAGAGTGTGAGTCGGCTTCCTGTGGATGGAAGGAAGAGTGGGATTAGCCAGAGCCTCCAGCAGGCCCTGCTCCCCTGCCTCTGGCCACCAGGAGAGGGGACAGGGACGGGAGCCGGGGCTGGACAGCTGGACACGCTGTGCCGGAACAAGCCATGTGTGACTCCGACTTCCCTTTATCCCTGCGGCAAGGCCCCAACTCACCGGATCCCTGGGCTCCAGCGTGTCCACCTATGGACCCAGGGCCACCAGCCCCCTGTGTCCTGGCGCTCAGACATGGGGACAGCAGGGCTGGAGCTGACTGGCCAGGCCCCAGGCACAACGTTCCCTCCCCAGACTGAAAGGAGCCTGCTGTGCTCACAGGAAGCCAGGGCCCTGGAGGCCAGGAGGCGGGGCCAGGGCCAGCTGCTCGGCCCTCCCAGTGAAGACCAGGGCAGACAGGCCTACAGCGGCCCTTGCTGGCCACACATACAGTGACAGGTGGAGCCTATGGGATAATCCAGGTCCAGACACTGGGGCTCTGTCTGCCCAAGGTCACAAGGAGGGGGTGGTGCCCACAGCAACTGCCCAACCAACAGCCCCGGCCCTGGAATCCAGGAAAAAGGCAGGCCACAGCAGCAGCTGCTTGAACCTTGGCGCCCTGACCTCTTGCATCTGCTCCGCAGCTCTGGGGACCCACACCCCAGAAGCCCATGGGGGCTGGTGCCATAGCTGTCAGAATCCCCACACCATGGGGGCACAGGAAGCCCACCAATGCCACGTCTACAAAGTGGGACTGATCACAGCACCCTTGACATCGGGGTGTTACCCAGACCCAGTGGCACTTGCACAGGCACAGGCAGGTGCTGTGCACACAGAGCCAGTGTTGTCAGGCCCCATGCCCACTGCGGAGGAAGGCCAGATCCTGTGCCACTCCCCTGCCCCTTGCCCGCCTGCCAAGTGGAGGCCACGAACCACTGATCTCACGGGACCCGGTCAACAGCACTGCTGTTGCTGCCACTAATGGAGGCCCGTGTGCCGACCAGAGCAGACCACTCTCAGCTGCAGCCAGGCCTGTCTTCCCAGAGACCTCTGCAGGGTTTGAACCACTGTTTGGCCAGCAGTCGAGGGCTTAAACTGCCGGGGCCCCTCGGGACTCGTAGAGTAAGTGCCCAATAAATGGAGGTTACGGGGAGTGGGGACAGGGACACTGTTAGAAAAGGAGATAAATCCAGGTCCTTGTTGGGGACAGCGGGGAGTCATGCTGTCCGCATCCTGGCCTAACAAGAGACTGAGAGGCAGCTTGCTGGTTTCTCTGGGCAGTAACACAAGGAGGAGGCAGCCACAACTGAGAGGGGACACCTGCTCGGCAGGACACTGGCCTCAACATGCACTATTGATCTCTCTCTACCTGCCTTCGTGACTGTGGGGGCATGTCCTGTGGGCAGGCACAGGTCTCAGAGCCTCTTGTCCCCTGTGCGTCCTCAAACCTGCAGCCCTGCGCCGGACACAGTGTGATGAACCCCTCTAACCTCACCAAGGTCCCCAGCCCTTTTAACCAGGTTCACACCTGCATCAGGCCCCACTGCACCCACCCACAGGAGAAGGTAAGCAGAAGAGTGCTGTGCTAGACGGTGGGTGGCGGATGGTACAAAGACAACCCATGCACAGGGAATGCGGCTCTGGCCCGGGCACTATTCCAAATCCCCCTTGAGTCATATCCCTCTTCTCTGAATCTCCAGCTCTGTTGCCAAGGAAATGGCCCCAGTCTCAGACCGAGTCTGAACAGGAACTGGGGATGAATGGAAAGGGGGAGGGTCAGCCCACGGTCAGCCCTGCCCGGGCCGGGGGCCTGGACACCTGCCCACTGTCAGGGCGGGTCTGAATGCCAGGGGTCATCGCCTGTGCTCTTGGGGTGAACAGGGGATGAGAGTCCTCCCATCAGGCACCAGCTTGGACAGAAGGCCCTTGTCACTCAGGTAAGAAAGCCAGAAACGCCAGGAAGGCAGTGAGCCCTTGGGGGGCCTCTCTCTCTTCCCAGACACCAGGCTCAAAGCCCAGCTTCAGGCCCTTAAGCCCCACCCCTGGCAGGCCACCTCAGCAGCCCTGAAGCCACTCCCTCAGGCTGCGTCCTAGGCACCAGAGGCAGCTGCCTGCGGATACACCCATCAGCCCAAGAACAACAGTGTCAGAAAGGGTGAACTCAAGAAGATGCAGCCCGTAACATCTACAGCAGCATCAGCACCCATGGGTGGGGCCTGTTCTCCAGTGGGCCCACCACTCCCACGCCGCTAGGAACTGGCCTGGTACCTAGCACAGTGCCACACAGAGACACAGGACAGGGCAGCTGCACCCGGGAACCAGTCTCCAGGCCCCAGGCCCATCCCCGGAGCAGCCACCCCCATGAGCGAGGCCTCCTTGTCCCCTCAGCAGCCCCAAGAGATTGACCCAGGGGAAATCTCACAGGGGAGAGGCCAGTCTCATGCTGTGCCCACACCTGCCACAGGGACTTGCTCAGCCAGACGGGGCTGCAGCCACCAGGCAGCAACACATGACGGGGAAAACAGGACCCCTGCAAAGCAAAACACCCAAGTCCACAGCAGCCACACTGATCCAGGGTGAGACACCCCGGTCACCTGTCTTACTGTTAGGCTATAGACATGCAAAGATCAACGGTGCCCTGTCCACTTCTGACCCCACACATGGACAAGTATGCCAAATGCATGAACAGACAGTGCAAATGCCGGTGGAGGGGGATCAAGAGGCAGCCCAACTCCTGAAACATGGAGCCGGTCCTCAGGTGAGCAGGCTGCGGGCCAGGGCCCGTGGAGCGTGGGCAATCCTAGGGAACACAGGTGGCTCCTGCAGGGCAGAGACACACACAGGGTGTAGACAAGGGCCTGATCAGGAAAGAGCAGGGTGGGATGGGCATGAGGATAAAGGTGCCATGGGGTGTGCCTGTGTGGGTTAGTTCTACCTAAGAGCACTTGCCCTCCAGCCCTGAGACTGTGTTGACAGCAGTGGCCCAGAGGAGCTCAGTCCAGGCTGGGGTCGGGCACAGCCTGTGGTGGAAGGCAGGGAGCCTGACTGCTTCAGTAGAGAGAGCAGGAGCCCCCGCCCCTGCAAGGTTGCTGCCAGTGTTTTTGCAGCCTTAGTGGTTACGAGCTGGACTGCGATCCACATGGTCGGCATTTCGAAACCACCAGCAGCTCCAAGGGAAACATTATTGGACTTTCTACTCAGCTACATGGTTATGGCCTCGGACACCCACAGGGGGTTGCCGAGTCAGCACTGACTCGATGGCAGCAGGTTTGTTTGGGGGCGAGTGTTTAGTGGACAAGTGCCAGCTGCTACCACATTCACAGGGGCCAGGGATGAGGGTTCCAGGGGGCAAGAGTGGGTGTCTGCTCTGACAGAAGCTCTGGGAGGCAGGACACCCCCTGAGAATTGACCTCTCCTGACAGCCCCCCACCACTTGAGAGGGTGTGACAGAACCAGGGTGCACCAGGCAGCTTCTCCTTCCACATCTGACCACAGGGCCACCTTTCTGCCCCCTGAGCTCCTTGGACTGAGCCCACAAACTCTCATCTCCCAAGTCAGCTTTCAAAAACAACTCTCCTACGTGGCCCCTCCGAAGGCCACTCAAAATGCACGCTGCCAAAAGCCACCTTCATTAGTGTCCCAGCGTCTCCTGGACCATTGCCTCCCTGGAGGGAGGTGGCTCGGGCAACAGGGCTAGCTAGCTAGTCTTGTAGCTGAACGGAGATAGTCACTGATTTATGATCTCTGGACAAACTCAATACCCTGTGTGGACATTCCTGGGCGTCCTGCAAGGGGCTGGCCTTTCCAGACAGCCACCACCGGTAACTGTGCAATGCCACACCACAATTCTGGTCTACCCAAGCGTGCCTCCTGCACCCAGCTCCCCAACGCTTTAGAGGCTGTAGCTAGGGGAAACGTCCTGAGACCAGCTGCTGGCTGTACAAGGCACCAGAGTCCAAACCCAGTCCACTACACAGGAGATGCTGAGACGTGTGAGCCGACAGAGCCATCCCAGCTCCCTGGCCTGTCTACTGAAACACGGGCTCTAGACCATGTCTGCAGTCAGACCTGCACCTGAGCTTCCTGTACTTTGGACCTTGGCAATCTCCTAGTCAAAGGGGCCCCTTTGGACCAACTGGTCCTGTAGCTCCCTTCTCCCCACTGAACTTCTAGAAACTAGGTGCATAGGTTCTCAAAGGTCCTTGGAAGGGGGGCACCCCCAATCCCTGGCTGTGGTCTGTCCATGCAAACCTCAGTGGGTGTCCCCTCCCCTGGAAGCCACCCTCTCCATAGCCTGCAAATGTGGCTCATCCTCCAGGCCTAGCTCAAGTCCCTCCTACCCCTTCCTCCTCCAAGAAGCCTGTGACTCAACCACTCATTTCCCCTTCTGAGATGAGCCGCAGTCAATGGAGGGGTTAAGGAAGAACAGCCTTGACAGCTGACGGCCTGGGTTCACATCCCAGCACCACCACTTGCCATGTGAATAACCCTGGGCAAGTCCTATCGCTCTATCGAAGATCAGAGCATCCAAGGATGCCCATGCAAACCTACCTGCTTCATTCCGGCAAGTTCTCCCTGCTACATGGGAAGTTGGGAGAGCAGGGTATCCTCCCGGAGGCCCTGCTCAGGCAGGAGGCCCTTTCAACTTGTATCCCTTATCAGAAAAGCTGGTGAGAAAGAGGTTGGTCCAAACATGGAAGCCAGCTCTGTGTGCTGCCTAGCCAGGGCCTGCCGGGGGTGGTCAAGGAACTAGCCCAGGACCCCTAAGCAACTCTGGTAGGGTTTATCGCAGTGGTTCTCAACCTTCTTAATGCCTTGACCATTTGACACACCCCCCAACCATAAAATTATTTTCGTTGCTACTTCATCACTATCATTTTGATACTGTCATGAATTGGGCGACCCCTGTGAAAGGGCTGTTCCACCCCCAGGTTGAGACCCGCTGGTAGCAGCAGTGTAGCCCAGTGGTTAGGGGTGGTTGGGTGCAGAATCCCAGCCACTCCGGTCCAAACCGTGGCTTTTCTGTTTAACCATTCAGTCACCTCTGGGTTGCTCCGCCTCTGTAGCAGAGGGAAGGCAGGGGTGGGGGCTATGACATGGACTCGCCAGAGGCTTTAGAACAATGCCCGGGGCATTGGACATCGGGTATGTGTGCACTGATAGGAGATGGCTGTTATTATCAGCACCCCACCGCGCGGGAGGGCGGCGAGGGAGCAGGACCCAGCGGCGCGCATCTGCCTTCTACAGGCCGCTCAATTATTCTGCAGTTTGGGTGGCCCGGTTGTGTGGGGGAGTGGGTGGGGCTGCGGACCCGGCCGTGGGAGCTCTGTGGGTGTTCTCGCCGGCACCCCACATTCTTGGGGTGCCCACGCCCATTCTGCATGTCTCCTGACCGCAGGCCACACTCATCGACCGCTTCCCGAACAAAGATATAAATTCAGAGTTGGGTTTTTTGGGGGG
>NW_022111357.1:35423494-35433117 GCF_000313985.2 Echinops telfairi
ACTACCAGGCTCCAGGGCTTTAAAAAAAAAAAATCAACACACAGGTTCATTCATGTAATATCGCAGTGGTTCTCAACCTTCCTCATGTTGTGGTGACCCCCAACCATAACATTATTTTCATTGCTACTTCATCACTGTCCTTTGCTACTGTTATGAATCAGGTGACCCCTGTGAAACAGTCATTCAATCCCCAAAGGGGTCTCGACCCACAGGTTGAGAACCACTGTAATAGCCAAAGGTTGCAAACACAAACCCTTAGAATCTGTGTATGTTTGCAGGAAGTCCAGAGTGGTTAACATTTGACTGATAACCTGAGTTACCTCAGGTGGGTGGGATGGGAAGGAGAGATTAATTTTGTGTATGTGTCAGTATTGTTGATTTAACTACATTTGTAATGAAAACACAGGGAGCCCTGGTGGAATTGGGCTGCTAACCACAAGGTAGGTGAGGCTTTCCACTCCAATAGTTATGGGCTCAGAAACCCAACGAGGCAGTTCTACTCTGTCCTATAGGGTCACATCAGTGAGAACGGACTCAATCCTCAGTGAGTTTTTTGAGAAAAACAAAATGTTAATCAGAGGTCATTTTTGATATTAATGCACAATGCTTGTTTCAATGTTCCCACTTTCCCAGTGTTCAGCCCTGAACATCAAAGGTATTTTTGTGTGGATCATGATGGATTGTAGGTTTGGGGGAAAATGTTACTTTTGTTTCCCAGGTGTTCCGTCCAATGTCCTGTCTCTGTCGCATTGACAGGGCTGGATGGAAGAGGGGCCGCAGTGAGGGATGAGCATGAATCCTAGGGGGGCTCCCCTGTGTGCAAGTGGGGAGCAGAGCACAAGCCCTTCATCTGCCCTCCTGCTGAATCCACCGGCTACCAGCTCACACATGAATAGGTAGGGTGACTTCTTTCATGTGTGTGGCATTGTGTTTAAGTCATTCTCTTTCCAAAAAATTTAGCATCTGGAAGGACTCTGATCTTTGTGGACAGAGCATGCATGCAATTGTCACATGCACTAGTTCATGTTCACCTTGCTCAAGGAGAAGGGTCATGGATTTGTAATCCTTCAGGAAACCAAAGGATAACTCCACAGCTCAAATGTCCCCGCTGCCTCTGACGACTTAGATAACAGGTATTGAGTCTCATCCTCATTCATCTGTCGGTTTGTCAGATTGTGGGGACTTGCAATGTTGCTGTGGTGCGGGAAGCTGTGCCACCAGTATTTCAAATCTCAGCAGGGGCCCTCCTGGTAAACAGGTTTCAGTGGAGCTTCTAGACCAGCGGTTCTCAACCTTTGGGTCGTGACCCCATTGGGGGTCAAATGAACTTTTCACAGGGGTCACCTAATACATCCTGCATATCAGATATTTAAATTATGATTCATAACAGTAGCAAACTTACAGTTATGAAGTAACGAAAATAAATTTATGGTTGGGGGATCACCCCCACATGAGGAACTGTATGAAAGGGTCGAGGCATGAGGAAGGTTGAGAACCACTGCTCTAGAGGAAGACCAGACTAGGGAGAAAGAATTTATCATTTGTGTGCCAGTTTGTCAATACTGTGGTGTTGCTAGAAGCTATATTACCAGTATTTGGGATACCAGCAGGGTGACCGTAGATGAACAAGATTCAGCAGAGCTTTCAAAGAAACACTAGAAAGAAGGGATAGATTATCCACTTCCATGGAGTTAGCCACCTTATGAATAGCAGCAGACACAGTGCCGGATGCTGAGTCCCTCGGGAGGGGACTCAACGTACAAGTGGGGAGGAGCTGCCTCTGCAAGGTAGAGTGGAGTAAAGCTTTAGGAGCCTTTACTTGCTGATGGGACATGATTCAAAGGGAGAATAAACAGCTACAAACATCTATTAACAATGAGAATCCCCCCCCCCCCAAACAGGGGGACAAACGACAGAAACATGGGTGAAGGGAGACAGCAGATGGTGTAAAATATGAAAAAAAAATAGTGTATAAATTACCAAGGGTTCACAAGAGTGAGGGAGAGAGGGGGAAAATGAGGAAAGAAAATGTTTTGGAAATGATGATGGAAACCTATGTACAAATATGCTTGATACAATTGATGTATGGATTGTTATGAAATGTTAGAGCCCCCAATAAAATTATTTAGTAAAATGAAAAAAAAAAAAAAGCAATGAGAACATGGAATATACAAAGTATGAATCTAGGAAATGTTGAAGTGAAAAATGAAAGGGAATGCATAAATTGATATGCTAGGCATTAGTAAATTGAGATGGACTGACATTGCTAATTTTGAGTTGGATAATCATGTAATTTACTGTGTTGGGAATGACAAATTCATTAAGAACAGCATCACATTCGTTATCAAAAAGTAATACAACTATTATTCAAATTTACAGACTAACCATGAAAACTAGTGATGATCATTATTGGTGACTGGAATGTGAAAGTTGGAAACGGAAGGATCAGTAGTTGGAAAAGAAGGTTTTAGTGACAGAAATGAAACTAGAGATAGTTTGATTCGAACTCTCTAAGACCAGGGACTTCTTCATTACAAATACCCTCTAACAACACGAATGGCAACTAGAGACATGGACGTCACACCAGGAATCAAATGAACTACATCTGTGGAACGAGACCATCGAGAAGCTCTACATCAGCAGGCAAAGGAAGGCCGGGCTGACTGTGGAATCAATTGCTTACGTGCAAGTTCAGGTTGAGGATCAAGAAAATGAAAACAACTCCATGGCTGAGAACAGACTAGGGAGAAAGAATCTGTCATTTGCATTTCAAGACAGAGTCGACGTACTGGACACTACCGTCACCAAAGACCTGAAGAGCTGTGGGATCCCATCAAGGCCATCCTACACGAAGAAAGCAAAAGGTCCTTGCAGAGACTGCAAAGAAACGAGAAGCCCAGGGGATGTCAGAGGAGCCACTGAAACTTGCTACAGCAAATGGAAGAAATGAAAAGAAGAGCTGGTCAGAAATGTTCAGAGGGCAGCTCCACAAGACCAAGTTTTGCAGAAGCATGAAGAGAAAGAGGATGTAAAGATTATACAAAGTCATTGTGCCAAACAGAAATGGCCGATAGTCAACCATTCTAAGAGGTAGTAGATGATCCAGCAAGAACCAAGGTATTGGTATGGAAGGAAGCCGTTCAAGTTGCATTGAAGGCATCAGCAAAAGGCTCCAAGAATTGACCGAACACCAATTGAAATGTTTCAACAAGCTGAAGTAGTACTGGAAATGCTCACTGGTCTATGCAAAGGCATGTGGAAGACAGCTGTGGTAGTTACGTAACCTCTTGTCAATTTGAGACTTACAGGTGAAGGAGTGGAGTGTAGCATGTCAATCAGGTCGCAGCTTGATGACCTCATTTGGAGGCGCTAAGGAGATAAAGGCACTGGAGGAGGGACACATGCTGACTCCCTGCAAGACATTTCCATTGACAAGACAAGGGAGCTATGCTAGAGCTCTGGGGCCGGAGGAGCCACATGGAGACATTGCCAGTGCTGAGATGCTTCTACTGCCACTGGTTCCACAAGACTTTCCACCCACTGGCCTGTGATCTGCCTGCATTCGGCATCATTGCATGTGTTTCGTGCATCTAAAGAAGAATTTATGGACTAGTATTGAACATATGGGCAGATTTTGGACTTATGGGTTTGATCTGGACTGGGCTGCGATGTTGATCTCAACAGTCAATTGCTCTTGTATATAAAGCTCTTTCTTATACACATGAGTGTCTATGAATTTGTTTCTCTAGTCTACCTAGACCGAACAGCTATCTGGCCAACTGGCTGGAAGAGATGCATATGTGTGCCCATTCCAAAGAAAGGTGACCCAACAGAATGAGAAAATTATCTAATAATGCAAGTAAAATTTTCCTGAAGATAATTCAGACAATGATCTGAGTAGATCAATAGGGAGCTGCCAGAAATTCAAGCCAGGTCAGAAGAGGACGTGGAATGAGAGATGTCATTGCTGATGTCAAATGGAGCTTGACTGAAAGGAGAGATGGTAACAAAGATGTTTGTGTTTTACTGATTAAGCTAGGGCATTAACTGTGTAGGTCATAACAAACTATGGATAACCATGACAAGGAATGAGAATTCCAGAACATTTCTTTGTGTGCTCATGAGGAATCTGGGTATGAAACAGAACGAGAGAATGCTACCTGATTTAAAATCAGGGACGGTGAACTCAACTCACCAATTTGGTAGGAGAATCACCCATTGAAATTCAGAGGGCAGCATTTGTCTAACAAAATTCAGAGGGTTAGTAAGGAAGTCAGAATGGAAATAAGAAAAATAGGGTGAATTGCAATGTGTGCAACAAAATGTGTATGACTCATTGAACATAACAACTGATGATCTGTTCTGTAATTCCCAATAGGGAAAAAACAAAAGTTCAAGATCTAACCCTGAGGACTTGGAGATGTGATCCTGTTTGGAATTAGGGTCTTTGTGGTTGTGATGAGTTAACACGAGGGGGCCTAACTCAATATGACCAGTGTCTTTCTAAGAGAAAGGAAGAAGTCAGAAGGAAGATGGACAGGTGATGGTGAAAATGTAGGCTGGAGTTACGCTGTGTACGCCAAGGAATGCATGGAACTACAAGATGGAAGCCACGAGGAAGCACTCTTCCCTAGACAAGTCGGAGTGCGGCCTGAATTTGGACAGGAGAGGTGTGGTCAGGGTGGTATCCTTTCACCGTACTTACCCAATTTGTATGCTGAGCAGGTCAGCTGAGAAACCGTGATGTGCAGATGACAGGACTTGGCTTGCTGAAATCGAGGACTTGAAGCACTTGTTGATGAGGATCAAGGCCTGCAGCCTTCAGTATAGCTTGCACCTAACTGCCAAGAAAACAAAAGTCCTCACAACTGGACCAACAGGTAACATCGTGAAGAAAAGATTGAAGTGTCAAGCGACTTTGGCTTCCTTGGATCTATAATCCATGTTCAAAGACGCAGCAGTCAAGAAATCAATGTACTACTTTGGGAAAGTACTGTTTTTTGCGTGCTAACGATCCAAGGTGTCGCCTTCAGGATTAAGGTGTGCCAGAACCACGCTGCAGTATTTTCAATCATCTCATGCATGAGGAAGTTGGATAATGAATACGGAAGACTGAAGAATGGATGCATTTCAATTAGGGGCTAGGGGAAGAATACTGGACGTACTGTCGACTGCCAGAAGACAAGTCTGTCTTGGACGGAAGCGTGAGGCAGAACGCTCCCTAGAAGAATGGAGAGACTAGAGATGTTGTCCGGAGAGGCCAGTCTCTGGAGAAGGACATGAGCGTGGTAAAGCAGAAGACCCCCGACAAGCCGGAGTCATGGACTGGCTGCAACAAGAAGCTCAAGCACAGCACCATACTGAAGGGGTGCGGGGTCAGGCATTGTTTCCATCTACTGAGCGGGAACAGACTGGACGGCTCCTAGCAACTACAGGGAAAAGCAAAAGGCTGTCCATTTCTGAGGGCTTTGCCATGGAAAACTTGGACAATGAATAAAGAAGACTGGAAGAGAATTTGAATTATGGTGTTCCTAAAGGTCTTTGAAAGTCAAAGAACAAAACTGTCTTGGAGGAAGTACAAGAGTACTCTTTAGAAATGAGGAGGGTGTTATCAGGCATCAAAGACCCAGAACAAAATATATCATTGTGAATGAGGGGGGAGTACAGAGTGGAGACCCAAAGCCCATCTATAGGCAACTTACAAAAGGGTTGTGGGGAGGAGACGAGCCAGTCAGTGTAGCAACGATGAAACACAACTTTCCTCTAGTTCTTTAATGCTTCCTCCTCCCCACTATCATGATCCCAATTCTACCTTACAAATACAGCTAGACAAGAGCATGTACACGGGTACAGATAAGAGCTGGAAACAGGGAATCCGGGACAGATAAACCCCTCAGGACCAATAATGAGAGAAGCGATACCAGAATGGGAAGATGGGGGAGAAAGGGGAAACCGATCAAAATGTTCTACATATAACCCCCTCCCTGGGGGGCAGACAACAAAAAAGTGGGTGAAGGGAGACATCGGTCAGTGTAAGACATGAAAAAATAAGAATTTATAAATTATCAAGGGATCATGAGGGAGGGTGGGAGAGGGAGGGGAAAATGAGAAGCTGATACCAAGGGCTCAAGTAGAAAGAAAATGTTTTTAAAATGATGATGGCAACAAATGTACAAATGTACTTGACACAATGGATGTAAGTACGTATTGTGATAAGAGCTGTATGAGCCCTCAAAATGATTTTTTAAAAAGAAAGAAATGAGGAGGGTGAGATTTTGTCTCATTTCGGACATATTATGAGGAATACAGATAAAGTGAGAGGATCAGGAAAACGAGGATGCTCGACAAGATGGACGGATACAGTGACTCCAACAGTGGGCTCAAACCGTTCACTGTGAGGACGGGGAGGGTCCAGGCAGCGTTTTGTTTTGTTGTGCAGAGAGCTGCATCCAACAAGTCTTCTGAGGGTCAGCTCACTACTTACCACTGCATGAGTGAATCAGCTAAGTCCCCCATCCTCTCGTTTGTAAAATGTGTGGTAACAGCGCCACAATTTTGTCAGTTTGAAGGTGAAAAATCATCCCGATTTGAAGGAGAAAAAAACACTAACACCTTATGTTTGGCACATTCTGGGTATTCATATGACTTAAAAGAACAATGACATTCCACTAACTAAGCTGGTGAAGGAAGGCAGGAACGATGAGATTTCACCATCTCGCTCATGTTTAATAGAAATATTAAAAGCTCCTTTAACAGGGAACATTTCTTTCTGGTTGTTCTTTTCCTACATTTGTGGCAGAAATTTGATTTTAATGCCCTTGTGCAGACAGAAGCAAGCAGAGGTCTAAATTATACCAGGTCAACACCAAAACATTAATTCAAGAATGTATAATAGGATTCTAAATAATCTATCTAATAACAACAGCTGTGGTTGTTAGCTGCCTAGAGTCCATTCCAACCCTCGGTGGCATGTGTGTAGAACAGAGGGTTTTTTCAAGAGGCCTGCTGGCACTGCAGGGTAAGTGTAGTTAAGAGTTAGACTGCTGCTCATGAGGTGGGTGGCTGAAACCACCAGCTGCTTCTGGGAGAAAAGTGAGGCTCTCTGCTCCTGTAAAGATTTACAGCCGGAGTCACCTAACCTTATACAGAGCCCCGAGTCAGAACCAACTCGATAGCAGTGGGTACAGGATTTTCAAAGCTTCGCCCTTTAGGAAGCAGATGACCTGGCCTGTCTTTGGAGGTACTGACGGGTGGGCTCAAACTGCCGTCTTTTTCACTTAACCATTTTTGTTACACCTTATTTTGAGCCTTCAGAAGGAACAAAAACTGAGGGAACGCTCAGGTTTTCACCTGAATACCAGAGGAGGATGAGCGTCCGCCAATGTACACAAGCCAGCCATGGGTCCTGAGGGCTCTCTCGGGAACCTGTCTTAGGATGGTGCCAGCTCGGCAGCATTTGGACCCATTGTGCACGGGGTCTCTCTCCAAGGGTCAAGGCCAAATCCACTGCAGCCCACAACTACATACAGGTGGCCATTATAGCTACCCATCACACTCATTACACTGAAATCTACTAACATGATAAAACACTCGTTCATATAGCCTTATAACAAATAATAAAATAGGTAGGTGCTGCTACGTGCCACTATTCAAGAGCTAAATGTGAGCTTGTAGAATCAAAATCCCAACCCCCTTGCATTTTTGAAGTTTGGAGGCATTTGTTTTTGAGTTCCGGATGGGTGGAGAAGCTGGAAGGCGCAGGAACATCAGCGTTCCTTCCACGGCCACGATGGTGAGCAACTTGAAAATCTTCCCTCATCCCTTATCAGAGCATCCGCAGCTGTAGCTGAACTACCCTGCCCTGTGAGTTAGAATCAAGTATCTTTCTACGCAGAGGGAAAACCACCTTAATGCCACAGCATTCACATCCCAGTGACAAGCAGCAGGGGAAGATTACTGACCCCCCCGCCTTTTGTCTTACTTCTCTTTTTCCGCCCCATCTTTTAAAAAAAGGGGTGCACAATGCTGGTGATTCTCATTTCTGGGATTTAAAGTTTTCTACTTCGAGAGAGTATTCTACCATCACCAACGTCTCCTGTCAGACTCCGTGAAGGGGCCAGGGCTGGCCTCTCCTCCTCAGCCCACTCTCCGTCCACTTTGAGGCTGTTCTGGCACACTCCTCGAAGTGGGATACAGGCGGGCTTACTCCGGCTTAACTTCTGGACAGGAATCCATGAGCTAGGCAGTTAAACCATTTTTTAAATCTCTTCCTTTGGTTGGGGGGGGCGGCGGGGTGGAAGAGGAGGACAACTTCAGGAAAATGTTTATAGGTTAAATTATTTAGCAGCAGAAACTTGTACTGATTTTCTCATCCTAGGGACCTTAAAGCTTAGTTTATAAATGACCTGAAACTCTGAAATGTAAAAGAGAGAGACACAGCTTAGGAGGCTATCCCGGTCCCCACAGTGCCGCCAATGGTACAAGGTCAGATTAGAGCACAGGTCAGACTTTACGGTTTTTCTTCGTACCTCTGTGCGTTGCCCGAAATGCTGAAGTCCTTAGCTTTTACAGTACCGGGATCATAAAAAGAGGACACAAACCAAATTAATACTTAAATTAAATAGCATGATTTAATTTAGTTGCTGCTTAATCCTGAATCCTCTTAAATTAAAAAAAAAGTTATAATTAACTCTTAACGTTAATGAATTAGAACCTTCCAGAAAGCATGAATCCAAAAGGAAATGTCCACTGCGTGATAGCAGCCAGTTCTTCCACGGTTCTTTCTTTTCCTGTTTCTGTCTTGAACATTCTATAGATCAACGAGGAAAAAAAGTTCTCTACGGTTTCTATTTTATTCTCGGAGAGCACAGTGTTCTGGCCTGTTACTGAGCACGGTCTTCTAACAGGTACACAATTAACTCGTAGGTAGACAGCACGATGGCAGTGTTTGGTATCTGCCTGATGAGCTGGGCAAAGAGTCCTCTGTAGAAGGCCAGGTAACCTTCCTCCCGGAACACCAGGCGCGCGGTCTGCATGAAAGACTTGTACTTGGTGCCTTCCTCGCGGAGCCGCGTCCGTATGACTTCTGCAAAGAGAGGAAGACACCTTTTATACTCCAGGCACACGTTCTCTCCAGGCACCACGAGGAAGGCAAAGCAGCGAGCATGCAGCTTTGTCACACAGTTCGTCCCAGCACCACTTGCCATCACAGCTGTCCTCAGCCAGGGCGGCCACATACACAGGAACAGAATGAAAGGGTACACTTGTTTCAGACCAGGAACCCGTCAATTGTGGACATACGCGTGCGTGCGCACACCCACACCCACACCCAAGGGATGTTTAAAAAGCTTAGTTTGAAGGGGACTTAATATCCTTTATGGTTTTCTACTCCTATTTAGAGACTTGATTGTGTAAGACTTGATTAGTGCTTGGCTGTTAACTGAAAGGCTGGCCATTTGCATCCAGCCACCCACTTTGCAGGAGAAAGCCCTGGCAACCTGCTTCTCGGAGGATTATGGCCTAGAGAACCTACTGGGCAGTTCTATGTGGTCACACGGGTTGCTCTGCTTTGAAATGGACCTGACAGAACGTAGTAACCACACTCGCAATTAAGCATCTACAAC
>NW_022111357.1:35433596-35456381 GCF_000313985.2 Echinops telfairi
GGTGGGCTGACAGCTGGATGTTTACGCCTGCACACCATGTACATGTGGACCCCAGGCCTTACCTGCAGGATCTGGCCTACAGAAGTTCAACTCACCCAGACCCACCAGCTCTCTCCCGGCTCAGAGAGAAAAGGCACAACGTACCGTGAGGGTAGGCAATACAGGCGGCAAACCCCTTCGAAATAGCAGCAGCTGCCATAAGTCCAAAGAAATTTGTGGACTCTTTCTCAGTCCCGTTTGTAGAAGAGGTGAAAGGAGCTTCTTTCAGATGTTTCTTTAAACTTTCATAAATAGCAAAACAGATGATGGTTTCTGAGATGCCAGCATAGGAGGCCGTTAACCCTCTGTAGAAGCCACGGATGCCCTCTGACTGGTAAACATAGCGCGCACACTGGAGTGTATTCATCTGCTTGGAGCCTCGGACTCTGCACAAGGTCAACGACAGGTCTGTTAGTGCGTGCACCAGCCAGTGCGTGACTGCATGCTCGACACCCGGTGACTCTCAGGAGCAGACAAGTTCCACAACAGGTGACCTGTGTCATCCTGGCCCAGGGGAGGCATGACACTTGGCTGGTCCACAAGGAGTTAAGTCTATCTGTATCAAGAGATGCCAGAAAATGTTCATAGCCTTTGATCTAATTTTGAAAAGATAATCATCACAGGAAGTAACAGTGATACACGTCATGAAAAGAATCTAAATATCTAAAAACAGGAGTCACAGCTACACCCTGTGCACACACAAGGCTGAAAATGGTTATGAGTTAGTGAACTACAGGGAAATGCTCTAAGCAGGGTGAGATTATTTGGGAAGATTAATCACAATTAATAAAAGAGAACTGGTGGTACAGTGGGATACACGTGGAGTTGCTAACTGCAAGGTTAGCAGCTCAAATCCACCAGCCGTTCTGTGGGAGAAAGACGGGGTAGCTCTCTCTTGTAAAAATGTACAGCCTTGTCAACCCTAGGGAGCAGTTCCCCTCTGTCCTAGAGGGTCACTGAGTGAGAACTGACTCAGCGACAGCTAGTTTGGAATGACAAAAATATGCTTAGGAAATACTAAAGCTACAGTCACCTAAGTTCTGACAGGGTGGAGAGCATATTGGCACTCTTTCAAAATTATGAACTTTTAGGCTATTTATTTCATGATTTTATAACAAATATCATTATAAATGCCAAACAGATTATAAAACAACTAATCCTCTCGCTGCTATTGAGTCAATTCTGACTCACGGTGAGCCTATCTACAGGACAGGGTAGGACTGCCCCGGTAGGAGCAGAAAGCCCTGTTTTTCTCCCGTGGTGGTTTGAACTTCAGACCTTCCCCTGCACCACAAGGGGCCCCAGCTAAAATTACTAATATAGTTTTATTTATATATGGGCTATATGGTCATATGGCTTCTGTTATATTCAAAGTACTGTGGACTGCCAAAAGAATAAACAAATCTGTCTTGGAAGAAGTACAGACAGAATGCTCCTTAGAAGGGGGGGAGGCAGTAAAAAAGAGGAAGACCCTTGATAATATTGACACAGTGGCTGCAACATGACGATCATGATATTGGTGCAGGACTGGGCAGTGTTAGAGAACTGAGACAATGGTACCAAGCAACAATGAAAACCAGAAAACTGGTTGCTCCACTGCCTGGTGCCAGGTGACGGGCTGTTGACACTGCTCACAAGCTAACAGCCTCCTGTGAAGCTATCGTCCTTCAGCCCATCACCTCTGCACGCTCAGCCGGCCTCCAGGAGTATCCTGCCCTCTCTTCTAGAAGCCATACTCCACAGCAGAACTGACCTTTCAAATCACGTTCAGATCACTCCCCTGGACCTGTACCCTGGGGCCAGAGGCCTCCCTGCTGTCAAGGCAGGCTGTTTAGCAGGGTCTCCGACTTCTACAAGATGCCACTAGCACCTCACCCAACTTGCGACAAACAAAATGGTCTCCAGGGCTAGCCGAGAGTTCCCTGGGGTAACACTGCCCATCCAATCGCTTCTTACAGTCTCTATGACACAGAGCCCAGTCTACTCTGCAAGCCCCGCCCCTTTCAGGATTGGGTCCCCACTGGCTTTCCCAGCTTCTTTTTCTCCAGCGCAGGCACAGACGCCTGGTGCGCTCCACCCACACGCGCCTCCTGATGATCGCTGGTGATCTCGGTGCCTCATGATTTTAACTTTCTCTACTGTGCATACCCTTTCATTTCTAAGTTAAAATTTTTTATTTTACTTCTTGAGAATATACAGAACAATTTCCACATGTACAATTCGGTAATACTGATTGCATTCTTGAGTTGTAAAACTGAATTCTGACCCTCCTTTTCAGAGTGCTTCCTCCCCAACAAACTCCCCGCACCCTGTCCTCTCTACGGTCCTCAATGTGATCTCAGGTAGAGAATCCTTGAATTGACTTGGTGGCAGTTCATTGATACAGAATTCACATACCATACAATGTTTGAAAATATTTTTAAAAGAATTGTGCAATCACCACCACAATCCACTTTAGAACATTATTGTACGTACTGTTACTGGCTCCCCATTTCTCCCAGACTCCCCTGGGTAGGTAGTTCTTAAAAGAATAGAACGCTCAAGGCAGACATTCTTTACTAGCTGATAAACTATTATTTGGTTTAAAGAAGACTTCGAGAGCTCGTTTTGGATCAAGGTTTAAAGATTCTCTCACAGCAATAGTTCTTAGGGGTTTATTTAGCCTCCACATACCCAGAAATCTGGATTCCATAAGAATTTTAAAGTCTGTTATATATTTTCCCACCACTTAATCAAGATGGAGGATCTCTGATCAAAATATACAGTAAAGGTAGCTGGGACCCATCCAGTTCTGATCTTACAGCAAAGGAATCGGTTGTTCATGGAGCAACTAGCCACCAGCCACCTACCGACTGTATTAGCGATGCCCCACAGTCCTGTTGCACCCTGGGTCCCTTTTAGAGCAGGCTCTAATTGTTTTCTTACATTCTGTCCTCCCCACTGGGCTGCAGCTCCTGTCAGATGGGCCTGTGTCTCCCTCCCTGCTATTTCCCTAGTGGGGAAACACGGAAGCAAGCCAGGCATATTTCCCTCCGAGGGGCATGCTGACAGTGCCCAATGGAGTCACGTTTGGAAATGCCAGGGCATGCGCGCTCCTAGGCTGGCCCTGTCTCCCCACTGTGGTCTGCAGCACAAAGCTCAAAACAAAAGAAGTTCTACACATGCTGACATTCAAGGAAGAGAAAGGCTGAGGAGGGCTGAGACTCCTCAGCTGGAATGGGAGGAAGACAACCCCCTAAGAATTCCTCCTCTATCTAGGAAAGTGGGCATGGAAACAATGAATAGCTTACTTCTGTTCTAGCTGCATCCGGGTTTTAACCATCCATATAGGATTCATTAAGGAATTTGTGACGAAAGCTGAAAGAAAGAAAGAAACACAAACAAGTTAGCATTATCTATGGTCCGTGCTTTAAAAAGCTGTCCATACAAGATAAACTTTGAAGCTTTCACAATAAGAACGGGCAGTAGGAAGCAGTTGCAATTTATACCTAAAGTTATATACCAACACGAAATTGGTAATGTTGGGGCTAAAAGAAACCTTGCTGCAACTTTCTAGATCCCTGTCTCACCTTCACAACCTAGGTGATGTCTGTGGTAACTACGGAACTATCCTAAAACTCAATTTATAAAATTCAGGTCCAGAAATAATGCGTTTTAGGAACTAAGTCTCCATTTACTGGAACAGAATCTAGAAACTGGAATACTTGCCTAATCACTGATGACAACTGCAGTTTTAAGCCTGCTCCGCTAATAGGTGCCATTCTCTGGTTAAAGTAAGAGTCTCCATGTTAACACTGCCTGAGATTCCAACTCCACCAAGACACTGCAGTGCGGTGGGGCTGGGCTGACTCTGCCAATGCCACACCTCCACGTATGTAAAATAATTAGATATTAGGAAGACTGAGTTTCAAAAATTCCCTTCAGGTCTGCTTTATATCCCAGGGGATTCTTCTAAATTATTTCTGCAAAAGTTACAACGCTGATTAACATTTTTCAGCTACAGCTAACTCATTACTGGCCTATGAAGTAAGGAATAAATGAAAACCAGTCTGTTTTGAAGCTCTGTATCCCCTCCATAGCAAGCAGAAAAGCCCGCCATTCTGCTAACACACTGTCTACTCTGGGTCAGCCCTTACCATCTATAAAGGGAGTGCTTTCGTTTGGACCGACTAAGACTAGCAAAACAGGAGATACCTTACGGGCCGGCAGGCCTAGAGCCTTCATAAAATGCCAATTTAAGGTCTCTACAGCATCTTTCTATTTACACGGACACAAAAGTATATATAAAAGATCATCTAGCTTTCACTCTAGAAAGCTACAAATTCAACTGGTTCTTTTGCGAGGGAAACAGCCCCATGAAGAGAGAGCAAGGGCTACCTGATCGATCAGCTGCTGATCCTACTGAAGAAGTTCAACTACACATCCTGAATAAATCATCCAGAAGGGTTCTGTGTGTGGCCAGGATGAGGTGGACATGGAAGTGGGGTGGGGCACGACTATGAAGAAATCTGCTCTGCTTTGGGACGTGGAACAAAAAGCATTAATATTCCTTTAAAGGAACATAACGCTAATAGCATGTACATTTTTCATGGAATAAGCCTTAGTGGTCAAAGAAACCGGAACTAAGTTTCAAATGGCACAAGGACACATGTATCAGTTCTAATATAAAGCTTTACAAAACAATTTTAAGTGCCAAAGAAGCAGGTATCACTTTAAAAACAAGCTAGTGGGCACAACACAAGCTTTCCGGAAAATGAGAACTCTTCTCTCCACTCATGAGGGTGACATACCTGCAGAGCCCGCGGAGAAAATATGCACAATATTGCTATTCGGCACGAAAATGCCATTAAACTGCTCTTTGGCTTTGGAGTAACATGCAAAGTACAAAGCCCTGTTAGAACAAAGAGAAACTGTAAAGAAATTGTGATGGCACCACACCCCACACACTCCCCTGCAACATCTGAAAATGTCCAAAACTAATATGGGAAAAAGTTGATAAAGAACCAAAATAATCTCCAGTACCACTGCTGAAACCAAGCCCTTTCAGGAAGCCCCTGCCACTCCAGAAATGATGCTGATAACAAAGGTGTCCAACATATAACTGGGGAACCAGCGCTATCAAAATGCCTAAGTCCTCCTGCAGTTTTCATTCTGAATTAATTAATCCTCTATGTGCTACCATATACCAAAATTTTTTTTTTTAACTTACTGGAAACTCTTACAGACATTATTATAATCCATCATTCCAACAGATCAGGCATAGTTCTAAAATTGTTACCATGATCATCTACGATCCATTTTCTTTTTACTTGAACTCCTTGATGTCAGTTCCCTTTTATCCCCTCCCTCCCCAACACTACTCTCCTGAACCCTTAATATATTATTATTACTGTTGTTTTGGGGTGTTTTTTTTCCCATAACTTATACGATCCAATGAATCCATTCACCTTAAATTCTGATGTTCGTTCCCTTTTAAATTTTGTAATCTTTGAAAATTGTATCATGCTTACACCAAAATGAGAATGTCAAATATAATTATTTGAACTTTTTGGGAAGACTGAGAGAATCAAGTAAGAACAGTCATGATATTTTCAGATAGAGGTAAATCCTGATGCCCAGAGGTGAGGGGCTGAACTATGCCACTCTCCTCAAGCCCCTCCACCTTCCCTTCTCCCTCTGGGTCTGCCTTCCCTCCTGCTAGCAGGGACTAGTTGAGATTATCTGTGCTGGCCAAGGAATCCAGTACAGACCAGGTTGTAACAGGATCTTGACTACTTTTGTTGTGTTCCTGTATCTCCTTCATTTCCCCCCATCCCTAGGTCCCAACTGTTTTAAACGAGTGACATAGTCAGGAATCTATACAAGGCAATATTAGCCCCGCCCACATTCTATTTAGTACATATATTCAATATTTACCATCTACTTATAATGCTACATCCATCCCATACTGTCCCTCAAACTAATACTTTACATTTATTTATTAAAAATCATTTTATTGGGGGCCTGTACAACTCTTATCACAACCCATATATCACAATCCAAATGTCAAGCACATTTGAACATTTGTTGGCATCATCATTTTCAAAATATTTTCTTTCTACTTGAGCCCTTGGTATCAGCTAATTTTTTCCTCCCCTCTCTCACCCTCCCTCATGAACCATTGATAATTGATAAATTACTACTTTTTACTGCTGTCTCCCTTCACCCACTTTTCTGTTGTCCATCCCCCTGGGAGGGGGTTATATGTCGATCATTGTGATCAATTCCCCCTTTCTCCCCCACCCTCCTGGTATTGCTATTCTCATTATTGGTCCTGAGGGGTTTATTTGTACTGAATTCCCTGTGTTGTGAGCTCTTATCTGTTGCATGCTCTGGTCTAGCCCAATTTGTAAGGTAGAACTGAGGTCAAGATAGTTGGGGGGTGCGGGGGAGGAGAGGAAGCATTAAAGAACTACAGGAAAGTTGTATGTTTCATCGGTGCTATACTGCACCCCGACTGGCTCATCTCTTCCTTGTGACCCTTCTGTGAGGGGATGTCCAATTGTCTACAGATGGGCATTGGGTCTCCACTCTGCACCCCTCATTCATATTGATATGATTTTTTGTTCTGGATCATTGATACCTGATCCCATCGACACCTCATGATCACACAGGCTGGTGTGCTTCTCTCATGTCGGTTTTGTTGCTTCTCAGCTAGATGGCTGCTTGTTTATCTTCAAGCTTTAAGACCCCAGATGCTATATCTTTTGCTAGCTGAACACCATCAGCTTTCTTCACATTTGCTTATGCACCCATTTGGTCTTCAGTGATGGTGTCAGGAAGGTGAGCATCATAGAATGCCAGGCTATTAGAACAAAGTGTCCTTGTACTGAGGGAGTACTTGACTAGAGGCCCAATGTCCGTCTGCTACCTTAATACTTTAACATGTAAATATATGTACATAGATCTATTTCCCTATTTTATATATATTTACTATGTACATGCCTACATTTAGACCTCTATAAATGTCCTTTGCCTCCTGGTTCTTTCCTCTATATTTCCTCAATTTTCCTCTTGTCCCACTATGTTTGACCTTCATTCAGTTTTCAATAATACCTCTAAGCTACATTGCACTTGATCAAGCCCCAGGACCAGGCATCCTGCGCCCTCCTTGCCATCGATTTTAAATCACTTGTAGTTCCCTTGTCTCTGGGTACTTGCTATTTTTTAACTAAATGATGTGCAAATGCTACAAAATTCTAGAAGACGAAGAGAATTTAATAACAACGGTCACATTTTACAGTATTGACCTTCCCAGGTGAGTTGTGTACACAGAGGGCACTGGTCTGGAGGAACTGTTGAAGCTTTAGTCTCATTTTATATGAAACATTCTCATTTTGGTTGTAAGGCTTACTTCTCTTTAAAGTCTGACGTTAGTATGAGCATGAAAATAAATGGATATATATCTACCCCACCCCGAGTCCCCCTCAGAACTCAGGAGGCAAACTCTAGTCCTAGCTGTTTATCTACCTTTCCAGTCAGTTATCAAAACACACACACACACACACACACACTTTTATGTCCGCACCTCAGGACTGCCCAGAAGAACTCTGAGAAGATGGGATTGTTCTCTAACTATGCTCTCCCTTACAGTAGCCACTAGGAGAACAAGTAACTGAAAAATAGCTAGTAGTGAGACTGAGGAACTGATGTTTTTATTTTCATTAATCTGTATTTCCTAGTTTCATGTGGCCAGTTGCTTACAGTATCATAGTCCAGTTTTATATATTCTAACAATCTTTAAAGAGAATTAAATTGTGTAACAAAAATGAGAATGTTTTATATAAGGTAAAGCCTAAAAGCTTTTAAAATCCCTTTAGATCAAGACATCAACATAGAAATAAATCACCAGGGGTGCTGGTTAAAATGTAGATCTCTATATTGGCCTGGGAGATACCCTGAGAATGTGCACTTCTAACCAGCTTCCAGATAGGCAGTGCTGCTGCTTGCATCCCACATTTTGATGAACAAAGCTTAGATTACACTGACTATAAGTCAATGTTTATATTTAATAAGATCATCAGAGTCTCGCTCGCTCTCTCTCACTCACAAACCCACAGGGCAGAGAAAAAGAGGAAGACCCTCAATAAGATGCTGCGACCATGGGCTCGAACACTGAACAACTGTGAGGATGGCCCAGGACGGGGAGGTCTTTAGTTCTGCTGTATACAGGATCACTATGAGTCGCAACTGACTGGACAGCATCTAACAACTCTTCCAGATCTTTACCATTAAAATATAGCCCTACCAAAGGACACTTATAGAGGTCTAAATACAGGCATGTGCATATGTAAATATATTTACATATGATAATGGGGAAATATATCTATGTGCATATATTTATAGGCTTAGCATTAAGGTCGCAGATGGACATTGGGTCTCCACTCAAGTACTCCCTCAATGCAAGAACACTCTGATCTATTAACTTGGTATTCCATGATGCTCACCTTCCTGACACGATAGCTGAAGACAAATGTGTGCATAAGCAAATGTGGTGAAGAAAGCTAATGGTGCCCGGCTATCAAAAGATATAGCGTTTGGGGTCTTAAAGGCTTGAAGGTGAAACAAGTGGCCATCTAGCTGAGAAACAACAAAGCCCACATGGAAGAAGCACACAGCCTGTGTGATCACAAGGTGCTGAAGGGATCAGGCATCAAAGAACAAAAAATCTTATCATCGAGAATAAGGAGGAGTGCGGAGTGGGGAGCCAAAGCCCATCTGTAGGCATCTGGACATCCCCTTCCAGAAAGGTCGTGGGCAGGAGATGAGCAGTCGGGGTGCAGTGTAGCATTGATGAAACATACAACGCTCTAGTTCTTAAAATTCCTTCCCCCCACTATCATGATCCCAATTCTACCTTACAAATCCAGCTGGACCAGAGGATGTACACTGGTACAGATAAGAACTGAAAAACACAGGGTATCCAGGACAGATGAACCCTTCAGGACCAGTGGTGAGAGTGGCGATACCGGGAGGGTGGTGGGAAGATGGGGTAGAAAGAGGGAACCTATTACCAGGATCTACATATAACCCCCTCCTTGGGGAACGGACAACAGAAAAGTGGGTGAAGAGAGACATCAGATAGTGTAAAGCATGACAAAATAATAATAATTTATAAATTATTATTCGTAAGTGGTGCGGGGCACGGGGAGGGAGGAGGGAAAATGAGGAGCTGATACCAAGGGCTCAAGTAGAAAGCAAATGTTTTGAGAATGATGATGGCAACAAATGTACAAATGTGCTTGACGCATGTATGTATGTATGTACTGTGATGAGTTGTACAAGCCCCCAATGAAATGATTTAAAAAAAAATATAGCCCTACATAGAGAGAGCAGGAATAGAAATTCCATATGCTTCTAATAACTCTTCTGGATTGGAATAAGTATTATTTAAAGTTGAAGTCTAGTTCTCATATCAAAGATAATGCCGTGACTGTTTTTCAAAAACGTTAAATATCAGGGTTTTGTTGTTGTTGAAAGGACAAAGAAATCCCAAGTGGCTTGTCCAGAACCCCCACCAGCAGCACTTTCCACTCTAGCACAGTAATTCTAGTTAGCACTGCTATCTGATGATGTTGAACATATTTAGGCAAATCCCAATCTTTCATCCCAGCATCCCCCTCACATGAAATGGCTCAGCACCATACAGAGTGTTGGTTTAAGTCAGCTGAAGAGCATAATGCTTACCTTGATGGTGCCACTCCAACCAAATTTGGACCCAAGCCTCTGAAAAGTGACTTTGGTCCTTCCTTCTCCAAGATGGATCTGAATAATAAGAAAAGATTTATCTCTCAAACCTCTTAGACAAAGCGTATGGAAACAAAGAGTCAGCTTTTACATTAGTTTCTTAAGAAGATAAAATTTGTAAGACCTCAAACTCTTGCCAGTTTGTAATACAGTGCAACCTGTGAGAGCTGGAACTTGGGGGAGCCTTTTTTGCTTCTCCAAGTCCTGCAGGGTTTTCCACCGTTGACAGTGTGCAGTCTGACTACTCTTCTATTGCTTTCTATTAGGGGAAAATATGAGTCTGTCTTCTCTGACAAGTTTCCTCATTGCAGGGGCCTGGCTTTTCGTTTTATGTGCTCAATATAGAAAGGGAGTGCTCTTGTTCACGGAGAACATGTGCTCCTAGAGCAGGGGTCCTCACGCTTTTTAAACAGGGGGCCAGTTTACTGTCCCTCAGACCTGTTGGAGGGCCGGACTATAGTTAAAAAACAACAACCCATGAACAAATTCCTATGCACACTGCACATATCTTATTTTGAAGTAAAAAACGGGGCAAAAACACCCAGCGGGCCGGATGAATGTCCTCAGCGGGCCACATGTGGCCCACGGGCTGTAGCTTGAGGACGCCTGTCCTAGAGTATCCGACAGTCGGAAGCTCCAGAAGCTGGCCCACTGCCCCCAGGAGCCCCATTTTCAGAATTGGGAGGCAGAGCTGAGGAAGCATGAACGTCTGGCAGTGGGGGTCAATGCAAAGATTCACCAAGAAACAGGCTTGGAGATTTCTTTGGATGGTCTGTCTTTTGAATTGATTCCTAATCCACAATTCTCCTCTCTTCTAGAGGGACGGGAAAGACCAGTCCCTGAAAAAAAGACATCATGCTTGGTAAAGTCGGGAGGCAGTGATCAAGAGGAAGACCCTCGATAAGATGCTGCGACAATGGGCTCGTACATTGAACAACTGTGAGGATGGCCCAGGACAGGGAGGTCTTTGGTTCCGCTCCACACAGGAGCACTATGAGTCGCAACCGACCGGATGGCACCTAACAACTCTTCTAGATCTTTACCATTAAAATGTAGCCCTACGTAGAGAGCAGGAATAGAAATTCCTGATGCTTCTAATAACTTTTATGGATTGGAATGAGTTTTGTTTAAAGTTGTTTAAAGTTTCAGGTACTTTAACGGATGACACAGCTGGAACTTTGCAAGCATGCTGAGTGTAAGCAGCCAGTCACCGAGGGCCACAGAGCACATGTTACATTTAGACTGACTTTCCAGAACAGACAAATGACTGAGACAGGAAGCAGACCCAGGCTGCCAACGGGGTGTGTGTGTGTGGGGGGCGGGCGCGCAAGGATGGGACTGATCGCTAATGGATCAGGGTCTCTTAAGGAGAATGAAAATGTTCTCAAATTAGATTGTAGTGGTGATTGCTCAGCTTTGTGATTAGACGTAGAAACCACTGAATGGCACTTTTTGAATAGGTACATTGTAGGCATAGGGATTACAGGTATCAAGGGGAAAAGGGACATGATACATATAACTTAGTCCGAAATAGTTAAAAAAAAAAAAAGTACATAAACAGAGGACAAGTGAAAGCACAAATGTGGCTAAACATTCAAAACTGTGGACTCTAAAGAAAGAGTCTAAACAAGTCATCCGTACCACCCTTCATTCTTGCATTTTATTTCAAATCTTTCTTTAAAAAGCTTGCCATAGGCTATAACAATACTATTTTAGCCCACAAGGGCTGGTTGGGGTAAACAATGCACATAAAACATGTCTGAATGAATCCAAGGAGTTTCAGTTAATTTTCACAGTGGTCCGAAAATAAGCCATTTGGCCTTTTCTAGAGATGGTGCGAATGTAATATTTTTTATTTTAGCTACTTTTTACTATCTTTCTATAATCAGCAGTGTGTTAGAAAAAGCTGAACTCTCTACAAAAACATTTCTCAAATCACACCTTACAGTGACATATAGCTCATAGTGTATAATAAAAAAAAGTCCAAACGCCAAGTATTTAGCTTTCTGTGGTCACCATCCCCATAAGCTGTGCAGGCCAGGAGCCACTTAACACAATGAAGGAAGTCTCTGGCTCCAGGAAGCACAAAGCCGCTCATCCATAATGCAGTGGGGAACACATGTCCTCAAGTGACTTGGGCCTTTCAAGAACTGCAGAGAGACAGTCCTCACAGTTATGCACAGTAACATTGGCAAAGAGTCAAGTCTCTGTTACATAACCCAAACTTCTACCCTAGTGCATGTTTACAAAACGTTTCTGGAACAATCAAGTTCCTACTATAAATGGTACACTTAGCTTCAAAATAAAGCCTGTAAAGACTAGACAAATTTTCCCACAGCCACGCAAACCTTCATTTAGGGAAAAATGCAGAAGAGTCTTGTTTGGAACACTTCACTGGAACACAGGACATAATATGCACATGGTACAGAAGTCTAAGACAAACGTCCCATCTGAACATGCTAGTATGCTACGTCAAGATCAACATTTTTAACTACCCACTGGCATTTAGGTTTCAACCCAGCATCTGTTTGTTCTTCTGGTGGTCCACAGTACTTGCAATATTCTCCACCAACCTCATAATTCAAATGCAACACTTCCTATTCTTTATTCAGAGTCTACTTTTCACATACACGAGGCAGCTGAAAATGCCATGGTTCAGGTCTGGCACACTTTAGTCCTCAAAATGACATCTTTGCTCTTTAACTGTTTAAAGAGGTTTTATATAGCAGAGTTGCCCAATGCTATATATGACTTGATTTCTGGATGGCTGTTTCCATGAGCAACAAATATATATATATACAAAATTAAATCCTTGACAATCTCCATCTTTGCTGTATATTACAATGCTGTATATGAGCCCAGTTCTGAGGATATTAGCTCTCTGTACACTGAGTTGCAATCCATGCTGAAAGTTGCAATTTTTGATCTTCACCAGCAAGTTCTTCAAGTGTTCCTTGCTTTCAGCAAACAAGGTGGTGTCATCTGCATATCTCAGGTTAAGCCTTCCTCCAATCCTGATGCCAAGTTCTTCATCGTACAGTCCACACTCTGGTCACCTGCCCAGCGTACAGATGGAATGAGGATGGTGAAAGGGCAAAACCCTGATGGAACTGTGCAGATTTCCTTTTCCTGCTGGAATGACAGCCTCGTGGTCTCTATTCAGATTCTGCACAAACGTGCCCTCACAGAAGGGTCACGAGGAAGAGAGGAGCCAGTCAGGGTGCAGGATAGCACTGATGAAGCACACAACTTTCCTCTAGTTCTTTAGTACTTCCTCCCTCCTCCCGCCACTGTCACGACCTCAATTTTACCTAAGAAATCCAGCTAGACAAGAGCATGTACACTGGTACAGGTGAGAGCGCACAACACAGGGAATCCAGGACAGGTAAACCCCTCAGGACCAATAATGAGAGTAGTACCAGGAGGGTAATGCGAAGGTGGGGGCAGAAATTAGGAACTGATCACATAATCTACATATAACCCCTTCCCATGTTTTGAAAGTGATGATGGCAACAAGTGTACAAATGTGCTTGACACAATGGATGTATGTATGGATTGTGATAAGAGCTGTAATAGCCCCCCCAAAAATTATTTTTAAAAAGTTCTAAATTTTATGATTAAAAGTACAGAAGGTACATATTAAAATCATATTACAATAACAGCTAATCGTTATTATTTATAAGTACATGAAGCCTTTTATATGCATGAACTTCCTAATATCTCAAGATCTAGTCCTTCAGCACACACTGAATGCCTAATGGGAGACAGGCTGCATTCTAGGTCCTCAGGGAATACTTTGGAATCCAAATCCCTACCTCTGAGGAAGTTCAATTCCAGTGGAAGAAAAAGTCCATAAAGTACAACGTCTGTTGGATGGAGGTAAGTGCTAAGGAGAACCATTCAAGTAGAGGGAAGGTTCAGTGGTAAATAGCAGCTGCTCCCTGGCCTTCCGGCAACAGTCACAAGTGGGGTGATGACGTCACGTGCAAGGGAGCACAAAGGCCCGGAGCAGAAAATGTTCTCAGCTAGGAGGAGCTGGGTGAGGGGAAGAGTCACTGGCAATGAAGTCAGAGAAGTCACGGGAGGGAAGGGCCCTTGTGTGGAACCTGGGTGCCCAGAGTAAGAGCTTTGGCTTCCTCAGAGGGAGATGGTAATCCCTACAGGGAAGTGAGCAGCGGACTGCCTGCTTGTGGAGAGGATGGTGAGGGCAGCAAGGGCTGGAGCCAGAAGACCAATCAGGAAGCTAATGAGCTACCAGAGGATAGAGGGACAGTGGCTTCAACCAGAAGGGCAGTGGAGAATGCAGAGAAGAGGAGTCAGAATCTGAAAGCAAGATTGCTAAGAATTTGCTGAAGGATTTGAGAGAAATAAGAACCAAGATGGAATTCTTTACTTAAGACAAGGAAGGCCTTCAGGGTACAGTACAGAATCAAGGAAACACACAACATTCCTCTAGTTCTTTTAAATGCTTCCCTCACAACCCCCACCCCCCCATCATGACTCCAGTTCTACCTTACAAATCTGGCTAGACCGGAGCAGGTACATTGATATAAAAAAGAGCTCGCAACATACTGGAATCCAGGACAGATAAGCCCCTCAGGAACAGTAATGAGTAGTGAGACCATGAGGGCAGGGGAAGGTGGGGGGAGAAGAGAAAGGGGGAACCGATCACAATGATCGACATATAAGATATGAAAATAATAACAATTTATCATTTACCAAGGGTTCACAAGCTGCAGCCAGTGAGTAGGAAGAATCGCTTCTAGAAGTCTGAGTCTGCGGCTTCCATTTGAGAGGTGCAGAGACTAGCCTAGTTTCTAGCAGACTTCTGCTGGTCACTTTCCGAGGTGCTGTAAATCTTTCTGAGCAATAGACAAATGCAGTACCAGGGCTCCCATATTACATAATAGTGCCCCCCCACCCCCATTTGGAAGCTATTAAATAGCTGATGTGGACTGGAGAATCTTAGGAATACACACAGAGGTGTGTCCTGGCGACAGAGACATCGAGATGCTGGGCATCTCTATGAAATAAGAACCTTAAAAAACTTGCACTATAGAAACACTCCTATTTACCTTAGTGGCTGGGCCCCGTTGACACCCACAACTTTGGGGCAACAGTTTCCAGTTACAGTAAACAGGAATTCATGAGTCATGAGTTATTTGGCAAGCATGTAAGAGGAAGTTTCTCTTAAAATGTTAGTTGGCAAATTACCTGTCTTCCTTTCACTCTGGGCAAAGCACTCTGTTCTTCAGACAAAAGGTGCATCTTAGGGAGCACCGAGGGCTAACTGTGTCAAAGGGCACATCAACACATGGGTGTTCCTCACAGCCCTGCCCTGGAGGACGTGGGGATGGAGGGCTCCTTCCTGAGACCAAAGGGTGCCTCCACAGTTCTCGATTTCTGTTTTCCCTGGGTTTCATCCTACGGCTCTGCCTTCTGTGTCTTCACTCCCCATCGCGGGTTAAATTAGAAAGCACATTCTCTGAGGCTTGGGGAGCAGCTCCCCACTCGGAGTTTCAGATGCTTTCACTCAAGACCCTGGCCCCAGCAGTTGGCCCTGTCTTTGCGTAACCCACTCAGATGTGCCCACACACACCTTTGGCAAGGACTCCTGAGAGACAGAGGTAGATTTTACAAACAAAAGTACCTAAAAATAAACGACGCGCTTTCCAAGTCATTCTCCCTTATCTAAAACACGACTGAACTCTGGCAAACTGTGGTGATTACTCCAACAGAGCATTTCTCCGCTTACTTCATCTTTCTCAAATGGTTCCCAACTAAACATCTACTGGGGAAAGGGCAATGTGTCTTTGTTGAATATAAAAACATTCATGCTTTTACTTGAAAGCTATTAAACGTCAAGAAATCTCAAATGGGAAGTTTCAAAGATCTGAGTATCACGTTCAGCTAAAGCATGTGTTCATGAATAGCCACTGAGGGTCTCTCTGAAAGGACAAAGCCCCAAGCCTTTTAAAAAGTCAGACATGGAAAAGTACGTACCTTAATTTCTGATTTAAGCAGAGCAACTGATAAGCCAATGCAACTTATGAGTATCTAAACTATGTTGTAAGCACGTTACTTTTAATGCAGTAAAATAGTACAATGGTCAGGTAACCTAAGCATGAAACCAATCTTTTAAATGCAAAAGTTACTAAATAACAAATTGTATTATGTGGCAACTCTACTATACACTTATTCCCAAGAAAAAGGCATAAAAATAAAAACATTTTATTTCCCTATTACTTCCTCTTAAGATAGTCACAACCTGTCATGTGTGATATAAAAAAAATTTAAGTTTTACTGCAGTAGAATAAAATGATCCATAGCTTGCTAGGAAAAGATTTTGGACAAAGGTAACAATTGATGCAACCAGTGAACCCGGGACTTCCCGCCACCTCAGTGAGTTCACTTTAACTGTCTGGATGATGATCACATGCTGCTTGCTAAGAGGGCAAGGTCAGAGTTCAGACGCATTGGTAAAGAAATCTCATTCAGAAGTCTGGATACTCAGAGAGTCTACAACAGAGCCGCCTATCCGATGCATGCGCTACACAAACGTTTAGTACAGGGCGGTGGGGAGTGGGGCAGCTGCAGCATAAGTGAACTTACTTCAGAACCTGGAAGAGCCCAGGTGTCACAGACGTTGGTCTCACCACTCCAGCTCCGCTAATGGTCCCCAGATGAACCTGAGGATAGTAGACTGTCCCCAGGGCCAGTCGTGAAGATTGTAACCGTGTCTTAATGACTTCTAGTGGACATGTGAAAATAGCACCAACTGTGCCCCCACACCTGGAAGAAAAGAAGTCACAGAGCTGTCAGAAGAGCAACATAATTTCCTACATAAATGAAACACGAACGGTTCTCTACTTCTATAAATGTGTATGCGTTCATACAGGGAGGTTGAAAAATAGTTGAAACCTCATCAAATAAAGAGAAAATGACCATATGTAATAGTTGCACATCATTTTGTATTGCTGTATAATGTTTTAAACAATTTCCCATTGTTGGACATGTATGTCATTGCTCTAATTTCACTATCCTATTGGGATAAATATTCTAGAAAACACATCTTTGCACACACAAAATATTCAAGTAGTGCTACTCCTTTGAAATTCAATGTTGGCAAAATTATAGATTTTTATTAAAATCTGATTAACTTCGACTTGATTAAACATTAAGCGAAAGCCTACTTTCATTGCTAAAGTTCTTGAGCTCTCTCCGTCAGAAGGGGTCAACTTTGCAGCCCCATTCCTGGCAGAGACTAGTTCCCCAATGTCACTCATTTGAACCCTTTTCACGTTGTTGAACATTTCTATTCAAATATTTTCTTTTAAGCAGTTCCTTTCTTTATTCTGGAATACCCACTTCCATCTTTCCCTGGGCAACAGCATGTAGGAAATTACATGTGTGATGGCTAGTCCTAACCAGCAATGCCATGCATCATCTGAAACCCTCGCCAGGCCGCTGGTGATACAGGCTCTCCTCTTTGGAAAAGGCTGCTGCACAGTGAGTTCCTGGAGGTCAGGACCCGTGTCTGACGTAGCCCCTTATGCCCGGCCTCAGGTCCACAAGCACTATTTGCTAAGCTATGGGATTCTGCCATTGGGAGTTCAAGGAGAACAGCTTAGGAGATATCTAAATATTCCTTCCCCACAGCCTCACTTCAATCTTTAGGCAAGTCACAGCACACTATCCATGCATTTTGTTGTTCAATCAAATAAACTTCCAGAGCGACTCCTTAGCAAGAATTGCTGTTGTCAATTGCCTGCTCAAGACGCTGGCCTCGACTCAAACCCTGGCTTCCCAATGACCTTTCCTTGCCCTCCTTGGCAAGAATGCATACAGTCAATACTTACGCTATAATTGAAATAAAGTATATTCGGCAATTTAAGCATTTCACTACTATAAAATCTCTCTCCACTCTTATCAGTGAGATTTTATTTAACCGCACTCACACCGTCCAGTAAGGCTTTCTGGGAGCATACGTTGATTGCATCTTGCTTGGAATCTACCAGCTGTCGCTTGCACTAGAGGGAGTGCTCGCTTGCTAGGGAAGGAGGGCAGCTTCCAAGCATACCGTGGTGGAGCACAGGGCCCACAACAGGACAGCAGTCACAAGGAGGAAGCAGGGCCCAGTGCACACAGAATATTTAAGCTTGCTTGTCTTCAAGGAGCCTTGGTGGCATTGTGGTTGTGTTGGGCTGCTAAGGCTGGGAGTTCAAAACCACCAGCCACTCCACGGGAGAAAAGATGAAGCTTTCTACTGTAAAGAGTCATGATCTCAGAAATGTACAGGGACAGTTCTACCATGCTCCGGAAGGTCGCTATGAGTCAGAATTAGCGTAACTCGATGGCATTGAGTTTGGGGTTCTCTTCTCTACCAGAAGTTACGCATTGAAATCTAGGTGCCAACCTAGCACCTCACGGACCTTGACGCAGTGAATGAGGGAACAGTCCTAGCAGGACTTTAAAATCAGAAGCCCGTAGAGTCCCGCTAACTAAGCACTGGAAGCTGCTGAGCTAAATAACAGCCATTACTGTCATTTACTGAGTGAGTACAGCATGACAAGCACTTAAACTTCCAGTTGTCCTGTGAAGTAGGGTCTATGATTCAGCTTTTATTTGCACTGAGAAACACGGATCTCAGAACAAAAGACTGTAAGGGTAAGGAGAGGAGAGGAAAATGGCCCTTCGAGAGCTATTTCATTTGTTGGTGGTGTTGCTTTTGTCAGGTGCCAGTAAGTCAGCTCCAACTCACAGCTACGTGAAAGGGAAGCCTGATTTCAACGCCTGGTGACAATTCCTCCTAACCTGGTTATTTATCACAGGTTTCCAGAGTGGTGAGCCATAGCCCATCCATTACAAAGCAAGGAAGTAGGCCAGGGTCAGAATCAGACAGGAGAAAAATGGGAAACCAACAATGGACTTGAACACCCATCACTTAACTATCAAATCATTGCCCAGACAGCCAGGTCATTATAACTCTAATGTGTTGAGAAAAACCAAAACGAAACAATTTAGAGAGAGAGAGAGAGAGAGAGAGAGAGAGAGAGAGAGAGAGAGACACCACACCTAATTTAGGATTAGTATGCACAATTTCTTCTAAGTGTTAAAACATATCTAAAGGAAATTACATGTTGGGAATGTTCCCCCCAAAATAATTAAAACTACAAAAAGTGTTTTTACCTGTACCTATTTACACAAAATACAAGGGTAAGTCAAAAAGTATTGCTGCTGGGTCCCGGTCACACCCACCGGGGTCTGCTCCACACAAAATGTGCTTGAGCATGACTCTGGTGACAGTGCATGACTGCAGACACGTTCTCTGGGCAATAAGCTGTCTTTGTCTTGTAGGAGGTCTTCAGAAATAGAAGGCCCAACCAAAGCAATGACTTTCAGGGAGATCTGCAGGGCCAGCCCAATTCAGGGTTGTAGCAATTTTTTTTAATAGCAATGGTTTTTATTGGGTCTCCAAAGAGGTAATCCTGAAAATTTTCTTTAAATCACACAGGAGAAAATTGAAAACTGCATTGGTGAGATAAGGACTGGTAAGTTGAGCCAAGGAATTTTTTTCTCCATCACAACACTGTGCCTGCTCATTCTCCCAGGGCAGCCAGGGCTGTCCTACATGAATTTCCTAAGGCCATCTTCCCCCACCAACCCTACAGCTCTGACCTTGCCTCTTAAGACTTCTTTTTGTTCCCCAAAACTACAAAAACACTTTAAAGGAACACAATTTGAGTTTCTCAAGGACGCTCCAACTTTGCTTTGATGTGTTACAAATAGAAGAAGGCAGAAGTCTTTGGGGAATGGTCAGAGATGGAAACACTACCTTTAGAAGTGTACAAACCTAGATAAAGGATTATGTTAGAAACAACAGCTTCACATTTTGATTATTTTTGTTTAATAAAGATCCTGTATCAATACTTTTTGACTTGCCCTCATAAATTATTCTTATTTACTATGATTAACCATGTGCTCCAAAACTATAACATCTGAAAACACTTGAAAATGAAGAGAGTAAAATAAACATAGGACTCTATAATATGGCTGTCATTGAAGAAACAGAACATCTGGGGTAATCCTTTCATCAGAAAGTCAACAAGATCAAATATGACACAGGTTAATCATTTCTGCTTTGTCCCCAAATCAGCTGCCCTCATTACTCTGGTCAACTTTCATCCAAAACTATGCCATCGATCAGGGCAGGAAGCTGTGTCTGTCCAAAAAGCAACACCCTACTGACAGTGAGGCGGCAACCTCTTTGAGGGCCATCGATCAAGGATGACCTGGCAGGAAGCTCTGTTTGTCCAGATAGCCAATTCCCCTAGTGACAGGGAGGTGGTGACCTTTTGAGGATGACCTTTCTGAGGCTCCTGCCCTTCAGGATCCAAGGCGACTTATTTCTGACTGCATGAGGACCTCACGCATGTCGAGAGCAGAGCTGTGCTGCACAGTGTCCCAGGACGGACTCTTTGGAAGTAAGGCTGCCGCGTCTTTCTTCTGAAGTGCCTCTGGTGGACCCCAACTTCTGGGCGAGCAGCCAAATGCGGTAAATGTTTGTATCAACCAGGGATTCCAAGATGGGTAATGTGGTAGGAAGCCTCCCCATGGCTTTCCCAAGCACACTCCATCAGCCCTTCACATCCTGCTGCTCCGGGGAAATGAAGCTGCCTCCCCACTGCAGAAAGCTGCTGGCCAGGGGCCAAGACACCCTTCCTTGGTCTTACACACTCCCTCCCTCCACAGACAAGATCTCTAAGATGGAGAAAGGGTAGGGGTGGTGACAGGAAAAGCTCCTTCCAACACTGCAGAGACCAGAGTGCCATGAGCAGTTGGGGCAGATCCTGACACCCCTGACACATCTGTCTTGAGGAAGCGTCTAGCTCTGGTGGGTGGACACTATTTAAAATGGGTTACTTAGTATCAGCTGACCCTAGTAGCCAGTGCTCACCAACAGGATGAGTTGCATTTAACATCCAAGAAAGACAGTGTAGCATCACATGGCTGTCAAGACTGATGAGTTGGACTGGACTGGACACCAACATGTTAGGCTTTTACTTTCTACAGTAGGGTGTAGAGACACATGCTCATAAAGAAAATGCTCCAGAATAATGCTCAGAAAGAAAATGCTATAGAATAATGTGTCAATAAAAATATTATAAAAAAGAAAGAAAATGTTACATTTTCCATTTCATTAATAAGCACCATCATTTCATTTCTATTTCCTGGGCATGTTTTATAAACGTATAACAAGTTGTCATCAAGTATTGGCACTTAGTGGGTGGAGGCCAGGAATGCTATTAAAAATCCTATACAAGACAGTACCGGCAACAAAGAAGTATTCGGCCCAGTGTGAGAGATACTGCGATAGACTAATAAAATGGACGCTATGCTTGAAGAACCTAAAACCAACCTAGTGGTAATTATTGGTGGCCTCTACAGACCCATCTCCCTCTGTCTAATAAGGCCCTGTACTTCTGAAGCCATACAATTTTAGATGGGACTGAACCCATCTTTAGTCCCAGCCTAGACTCACTAAGTCAACAAAACATGATCTACCTTCCCATATATCTGTTCAGAGATGGGCACATGCACCCACACTGGTCCTAAGTTCAATGGCAAGAGAAACAGAAAAACTGGAATCCACTTTGTGGTCATGTGGGGACCACCCTGACAATAAAGCAGCTACCACAGTGACATTATGAGAGACCAGCCCTCACCTAGTGTCTCTTCTTTCTCTAGAATTCAGGTATATTTGCCAAGAATTCCTCACTGCTTACAGCTAGTTTGAAGAAAAGTCCCTATTACTTACAACTGAAAGTTTTCTAAATGATCCTACACAAATTTTTTAATGAAAAATTATAGATTCCAAGAAAGCACTTTTACTACTACAAATAAATCTTCCAAAAGGCAATTAGACTCATGTTTATAAAAGCCTGTGTGTTTTAACAGCCATGAGAAAACTTCCTGGATATTAATTTAATTTTGCTTCTAAGGTAATCCAGTTCTAGTCACTGATTCCAGAGTCCAAAGGAAATTCTCTGTGGGATACTCCACTCAAGAGCCAAGCACACAGAGATTTGAATAAAGAGTCTCAAAAGGCCGTGAGAGTGATGAAACCATGCCTCAGAGCAGTCTCAGAGTTACTCTCTGAAAACCCCTATTCCTTGGATCTTTCTGCATCCCCTCCTCTTTCACCTTTGTCTATGAAAATGCTCACACCCCAACTCTCTACCTTCTCTCATCCTGCCTTCCAGAGTCTTGTTTATTACTTATGGATATACTTCATCATTGATCTCTTTACCCCTGCATAACCAATTGCTGTTGAGTCGATGCCCACACATGGCAGAGCAGAAATGCACAGAGCTGTAAGGGATTTAGTAGCGAGGATCTTTTGGTAGCAGCTTGCCAAGCCTTTCTCCCGAGGCACCTGAGTGGCTAACAACCCAACCTTACCTTTTCAAATGAGTAGCTAAGCCTTAACCATCTGTGCTGCTCAGGGCCTCCTCTGCTCACCTACACCAAAACAGGTGCAATGGAGCCTATTCTGACTCCTGGCACCCCACCAGCCAGGTGCTACACAGAAGAACCGCTCCACTGGGCTTCCTTGCCAGTCCTCACTGTATGTACCATCCAGGGACCTCATATCCAGAGCCCTTACTTCACTTTTCCTGAGCGGAATAGGCTCCTACTCTCTCGAATGGCAAACCAAAACAAACTCACTACCACCGAGTCAATTTTGACTTGTAGCAACTCCACAGGACAGGGCAGAACCGTTTCCCTGACTTCACGGCAGTAGAAAGCCTTATCTTTCTCCCACTGAGCCGGAGGTGGTTTCAAAATGCTGACCTTGTAGTTATTAACAGCCTAATATTACTGCTACAATTACACATGGGAGTTTGCGATAAATGATCAATACTTTAAATTACACACACACACACACACACACACACA
>NW_022111357.1:35456481-35463559 GCF_000313985.2 Echinops telfairi
CTTTTAAAGAAAACAGTTTCCAGTGTGCTCATCATTATAATTATTACCATCCAACTGATGATAAACTAGTTTCCATACGAACAGCTTGAATAAATGTACAATATGGGTTCTACCAAGAAATGATACTGCCCAGACATCCTCACTCCTAATCTTGAAACACCTGGTAATTTCTCCTTTTTATTTGCTTCCTCTATAGTCACCATTTGAAACACACCAGTTGCCACTGTGCACACTGTAATTTTCTGGTGTGCTTTATGTGAATACCTGGCATAAGGTCCACAAGATTTGGACTATGCAAATTCTATATTCACTAAAAACCAAACCAAGCTCACTTGGCACAAAATCAATTCTGACTCACAGCAATCCCACAGGACAGGGTAGAACTGACCCTGCAGGTTTCCTCAATGGTAACTCTTTACGGGAACAATGAGTTACAGTCCATGAATATGACCCTTGTAGACATAATTTCCTATGTGATATACTATAATCCTGGACTCTATACACCAGTGGCTATAGTCCCATTTTGGAGGGCATTTGCTACTATACAAGGAGCCCTGGTGGCATAGTAGTTAGGTGTTGGGCTGCTAACCCAAGGTCAGCAGTTCAAAACCACCAGCCACTTTGTGGAAGAAAGGCCTGGCTTTCTACTCCTATAGAGAGTGACAGTCTCAGAAACTCACAGGGTATAGGTTGCTGTGAGTCAGCATAGATGGCAATGAGTTTGGTTCTGGCTTCTCTACTCTATCAATGGACAGGATGAGGGTATGAACCAAGCCATATCCTTGGTTCATAGGACACGAGCCAAACCATACACTGGTACCAGCATACAGTTCTAACATACATCACGTCGCCTGGAAAGCCATACTTGCGTTTCTTGAGTAAGCTTTGGTAGAAGCAAAAAGACCTGCTGTGACTTTCTGCCTCGGGCTCAGGACCCTGCATTTTGCTTGCCTCTGCCTGACCTTCACTTTAGGGACTGAACAGCACCAACCATCACGTGAGACATTTCCTCAAAGTTTTGTGAGTTTATGTTGGATATTCATTGAATCACAGACTCCAGGGATGTGAAGGAATATATTCAAGAGAATAGTGAGGTGGAAATGGAGCAGAATAACATCTTGGAAGAGTTAGATATTTGGAGCATCTTTAATCTCCAACTCCTTGGGACTCGTCTGGTATTTATTCTAAAATAAATTATTACCACACATAGAAAGCCTTGTCTTTCTCCCTTGGAGTGGCTGGTGGCTTTGAAATGTTGACCTTGTGGTTAATAACCCAATGTATAACCACTACACAAGCAGGGCTCTTCAGCCAAAGCAAAATACCTAAGTTTTGATGCAGGCATTTCAGTGATGGTTTAGTGATACAATTCTCACATTATATGTAGGAGAGCTGGGTTCAACTCCCAACCAAAACATCTCATTGCAGCTACCATGTGTCTGTTAGTGGAAGCTTATACGATGATATAATATAATGCCGATCAGATTTCAGCAAAACTTCCACACTAAGATAGACTAAGGAAATCTGCATAAGAAAACCCCATGGATCCCAGGAGTCTGATCCAAAATCATGGGAGATGGCACGAGACCAAGCAGTGCTTCCTTCCATTGTGCCTGGGACCAGCGTGAGGTGGGGACCTACTCACTTGGAGTTAATTCCAACCACCACCACATCTCCTTGAGACGCTCCTTCCTGTACCCTCCCTAATTCAGGAAGGAAATTAAAAACAGCACCCAGAATAAATAAAAAACTCGACAGTACTTCCTGACATTGAAGAGAATCACTATCTTTCACAGATACACAAGCCCAACAACAACAATAACAACAACAACAACAACACCCACTCCCTTAAGCCAACACAAGTTCGTAAGGCACACATAATCAAAGTACTCCTTCTCTTTACTTGGGACAATTTAACAAGCTGCCTCCGTCAACAAGCTCTGGTAAGGCACGAGACCCTCCATTCTCTTATTCATCAATCATTCCACAGCTATTAACCGAGCATCTATAACATACTGGAGGCCTGTGCTTGGGATATTAAAAACAAAACAAAACAAAACAACCACTTCCCACTGAGTCAGTTCTGGAGAACTTGCCTTTGGTTTTCAAGGCTGTAAATCGTTACAAGGGCAGAAAGCCGCACCTGTCCCCCTAGAAGGGCGGTGAGTTCAAGCTTCATAACCAACTACACTACCAGTCGCCCCCACCTTGGGATACAGCAGTGAAGAAAAGACATGGTACTAATGCTTAAGAAGCTTAAATTCTAGAGGGATCCTTTCATTCAAATACCACACAGTTAAAAAAAAAAAAAGGCACAAATACACTGGATGAGATGGAAGTCAATTTATAGTCACAGAAGATTTGTATCCATCTTATACAAAATATAAGGCACCCTGGTGGCTCTGTGGGATAAGCATTGGGCTGCTAACCACAAAGCTGGCCGTTCAAAACCCACCAGCAGCTCCACAAGGGAAAGAGGAAGTTTTCCACTCCCACCGATTTACAGCCTCAGAGAAACACGAGGGAGCAGTGTTCTGGCCTGTAAGATGAAATGACAGGAGTAATGGCCATACATATGAACACAAATAAAAATTCCTCTAAGTGATTCAAAACCATTCCTGCAATTTCTCCACGTTGTTCCCTACACCAGCGATTCTCAACCTGTGGTCCCGACTCCTTTGGGGGTCAAACGACCCTTTCACAGATATTTCCAAGGGTCTTAGGAACCGAGACAGCGCTCCTCTATCCTTCTCCAGGCGGGTCCACCCACATGCAGATACACCCACATACGAGTACCTGGCATGAAGACTGTTACCCATGCTACCCCAAGACAAAATGTCATTTATTTGGAATTAGAAATAAATATTTCACAATATATAATTACATATTGTTTTTGTGGTGAATCACTATGCTTTCATTATGTTCAATTTGTAACAATGAAAATACATCCTGCATATCAGATATTTACATGATGATTCATAACAGTAACAAAATTACAGTAATGAAGTAGCAATGAAAATAATCTTAAGGTTGGAGGTCAGCACCACATGAGGAACTGTATGAAAGGGTCGTGGGATTAGGAAGGTTGAGAACCACTGCCCTACATGAACCGGCACCATTTCTGTACTCCTTCACACTTCAAGTAGCCACTGGCTGATGAACACCAAGGGCCAAGCAGTGTGTGTGTGCGCCAAAGGCACATACCATATCCCACTAAATACATTTAAGGGTTCTCTAAAGTATATCTGATGACAAAACAAACTGTGCCATAAAAACAGGACCTACACACGTAGTCCAGGCCAGTACCCTCTACATCTGCTTATAGCTCAGGCCTGCTACTTCAGGTCCCATGGAGATCTATTACGCTACTGCTGGCTCAGCAGATGATGGACATCACTTCACACTCTGTGAGCAACCACCCTTGTCATGGCATAGAGAAGGTTTTAAGGTATTCCGTTCAACAGCAAATAAGGATTAGCCAGCCACAGAAATATGTCAGACTTTCTCTTAACGGGACAGCTTCAACAGGGAAAGGGACCACAGAATTTTGCTTGTTGTGGGGGAGCAAGAAAATTGGTTTGAGCCCATTTTTTGTTGTTGTTTTGTTTTGATAGCAATGCTACTCAGATTTGGGGGGTGAGGAAAGTCGAAATTTTTGTTTTGACCGTTACATACCAGAATTGGGGGAAGGTAAGAGAGCAGAAACCCTAAAGGTCATAAAAATCAACATCAAATGAAGATTAGTTTCAACAGAAGTATGTTAGTTTAAGAGATGATTTATGAATGTGTTACTCAGGTACCAAAGCCTCTCAAGATTTAACTATTTGACTGCTAATGGTGCCTCCTAAGGAAATAATCAGAGAAGTACATACAAGTATCTGTTGTTTATTTTAGAAAAGAAAAAGAAAAGAACAATCATAGGCTATTAGACAACAATTATAGGCTCAGAACCAAAGATGGGTGGGTAAATTACTAAAACATCTTGACGGGACTCTAACCACCTGCCAGATGCCCAGGACTCTTGAGTACACCACTCTGATAAAATCAGAATTCTGGGGGGGTGCAAGCTCTCAACTAACTGAAAGGTTGGCAGTGGAGGCCCACCCAAGGCACCTTGAAAGAAAAGCCTAGCAATCTACCTCCAAATAAATAAATAAATAAATAATTGAACCATGGAAAACCATATGGAGTACACTTCTGACACACAAAGGGTTCCCATGAATTGGAACCAATTGGTTATGTAACACCCTCACAAAACACCACTAGGACCCATTAAAATTTCCCAGTTAGTTGGCCTAATAGCATAATTAATGCTGCTTTTCTATCTCCTAGTTCCTTGCATGGTGCCTGGAATGTTAAAAGCTTCTAAGTGGTCACCCAAGGCCCCACTGGTCTCTCTTCACCTAGAACAGAAGAAGAGTCAGGGATCGGAGGAAGAATGGAATGGTGACAAACTGCCTCCATGAACAACTCTCTTCTTTACTATGAGACCAGAACTGAATGGTACCCAACTATCATTACTAAACATTGCAGTTAGTGTCTATAGAAAAATCTAATAAAAAAAAAAAGAGAAAAATCTAATCAAAAGGGGGTATGTGTGCAATAGAGTTTCAGATTCTAAAGGAATCCAGAATTTTCGTGTAAGGGAGGCTAGATGTATACCTAAAAACTGGTACCCTGAGAATCTTTAAAGCCTTAAGCAAAAATATCCCCTGAAGTCTCTTTGAAATGGAACCATATCTTCAAATTAGAAAACAGTCTTGTATACTATTTTGTTAGGGTAAATTCATTTTTTTTTAAAGAGCGGTATACTGCATTAAAGATATTATAATAGGTTTATGTAGAAATATTTTCTCTTTCACACAAATCCTAAGAAACGGATTTTTTAAAAATTCAACAAAATTAAAAAGACAGAGTTGCTTGGGAGAAAGATGAGGCTTTCTATTTCCATAAAGAGTTATGGTATCTGAAACCCACCAGGGACAGTGCTACCCTGACCTACTGGGTCACTCCGCCGCTAATCACAAGGTTAGCAGTTCAAATCTACCAGTCACTGGGAGAAAGATGATGCTGTACTCAAACTCGATATAGAATTGCTGAGTCAGCACAGATTCCATGGCAGTAGGTTTGGGTAAGCTGTTTTCATATTGTATATAGTTCCTATTTCACATGATGTAAAACTTATTAGACCTGATTGAAAAAAACAGTCAATATCATTGATTGGTAACAACTTAAACTTGTTATTCTAGTTTCCAATGATTATTCAATAAACAGGAGAGATGTGACAGATTTTAAAAGCAGGGGCTTGGACTTCTTTTCAAAGGCAATGAACTTAGTTCTCTGGAAAGATGCCCAGCTTATCCACAGTGGAAACTGGTTACTTAAAGCAAAGCAGCCAGTATTTCACCCAGGCACATAGGGAACACAGGGCTAATTATAACTACATACAGGGGGGAACCTCAAAACGTTCCTGGAAAAAAATGAAAGGAAAAAATAATGGAATTTTCCCATGAACTTTTTGAAGCCCGCTTCCCTCCCTCTTGTATATTTTAAGCTGGTGGGAAGTGATCAAAATGGAACTCATTACTCTGAAAACATTCTTTTAGAAGATGGAATTTTCTCTCTTGAATGTCTTCTAATCCTGAACTGCTGTCACGGAAGGAAGGAAAACAGAATAGATGCAGTAGCTGTAGGCACTACCCTAATAAACTTCCCACAGCTCCATCAAGCCGCCAGGCTGTCCAGACCACTGCAGTCTGCCACCATCACAAGGTACGCGGCTGTAGCTCCAGTGGAGCAGCAGCAGCCAGAGGGCACTGTGAAGGGCGAGGGAAGATTCATCAACACTAATTATGGTGTCAGCACCTCAGCCCAGGCTGCTCCGGAGCAACCAAGGCTCCAGTGAGAAATACAAAGCATTTTTTAAAAGACCACCTCACTAAAAGCAGAAAAGCAAACCCAACTGAACATAACATTGTTTTTGTTTTTTTTTAAACAAGCCTTGGCATTAAAAAAAAGTGAGACTAATAACGTGGCCAACCTATTAAACTCCTGAAGAATTTGTATAACGAGTCTCTTAATTTAAGAATGCGTTCTCCTTGTGTTAAGTTCTCAAAGGAAAAGGGGTTGGGGTTGGGGGGGCGGGGGCGGGGAGAAGGTACGGTTAATAGAGAAGGGGAGGGGATGAATGAGAAATTGTTCCTCTCCACCAACGTTTTCTGGTTTGAAGGCTCACTGCAAGCCCACAACAAAAATGAGGCCAAGCTCGGAACACTTCTGTCCTAGTTATCATTGAAGATAAGTTTCTCAACTATAACCAGGTAACAGACATATTTGGGGCGCAGGTCCAAGTTGCATCTGAAAATCTCAAGTCCAGATGGTAACACACGACAAATTCTGTTTTCTGCAGAACACTGGGCCTGGCCTGTCTGTAAGGTAGGCTGGTCGACAGCACACATCTGGGAAGCCAGCCGCCAAATGAGCCCCAAACCACTGGGCTATGATAAAAGGCACACCATGCCCAAAGATCAATGATCTCTCCGTTTCCAAATCTGGGGGTGGGGGTCTCTATTCAAAGCACAGACCCGAAAGCGCCAGAATCCGGCATGATTATCAGATGAATGCCGCGCACACCGACCGTCACGTCTGTCCTGTGTTGGAAGCATCCATCACCAGGTGAAGAACATTTGCGCACACCTTCCCAGCCGCCTGCTCACATTCTCCCCAGGTCCTCGTCACGCACGGGGCGCTGCCGGCATCACGGGCCACCCTTGCTGAGGATGCCCAACCCCAGCTGTCTCCGGGGACCCCGGGCGGAGGGTGGCACCCACCAGACCCTGCCCGGCCCCGAAACGCCGGCCGCGAAGGCCCCGGCGGAGCAGCAGCCGGCAGGAGGTGCAGCGAGCTCGCGATGGCCAGGGCGCTGGGCAGCGGAGGCCCGGTGGCCCGGGGACCCCATCGCTCAGCCGAGCCGCTGATTGTTAAGGAGGAGGAGGAAAAGCTAAGACGCGCGGTGGCGTCGGGGGCGCGACCCACGCGGGGTGAATCGCAGGCCCACGGCCTCCCCACCTGCCACCTG
>NW_022111357.1:35464115-35465560 GCF_000313985.2 Echinops telfairi
GCGGGGGGTGTGGGCCCGGATCCGGCGCGCCCATTGGCCAGAGGGTGCACGAGGGCCGGTGACTACACCTCCTGGGCGTGTTCAGCCTGCGGAGGAAGGCTGGGCCCAGCGAGTAAGCCGGTGAAGTTGGGACTCCTGGGGGTCGCCTGGTCCCGGTCCTGTCCACAAACCCGAACAAAAATCAAACCCATTCGGCCAGCTGATTCCGACTCACAGCGACCCTACAGAACTGCTCCTTAGGGTTTTCGCGTCTGTAAATAAATGTAAATGCAGGACAGCCTCATCTTTCTTCCAAGGAACGGCAGGTGGGTTTGAATTGCCAACCTTAACCCACCAAGTCACTGGGACGCCCACAGGCCCTCACAGTGGCTTTCTATTTCCCCCCCCCTAGGTGGTGCGCTCATAGCACCCTATGTTGGGCACGGTAGAATTACCCCACCAGGGCTTCCAAAGCTGTAATCTTTACAAAGCATATGATTTTTAAAGCGGAGCCACTGGTGGGTTACTGTAAGTCGAAATGGACTCCGCTGAAAGGGGGTTTACAGGTGGTGGACACAAGACCAACTGAGATGTTTCAACAAGCGGCTGCAACTCTCGAAGCACTCACTCATCTATATTAAGAAATTTGGAAGACAGCTGCCTGGACCGATTACTGCAAGAGCTCCCTATGTGTGCACATGCTAAATGACCCGACAGAAATTATAGAACAATACCATTAGTATCACACATAAGTAAGATGTTGCTAAAGATCATTATAAATCAGTTGCAGCATCTGGATTCAGAAAGGAAGTAGACAGGAATATCATTGCTGCTGTCAGATGGACCTTGGCTGAAAAACAGAAAATGCCAGAAAGATGTGTATTTGTGTTTTATTGACTATGCAAAGGCAGTGGACTGTGTGGGTCCTAACGACTAACTATGGATAACATCGCAAGGGATTGGAATTCTAGAACGCTTATTTGTGCTCATGTGGAACTTGAATATAGATTAAGAGGCAGTTGTTCAAACAAGGGGAATACTGTGTGGTTTAAAATCAGAAAAGGTATGCATCTTATGACAAAATCAAAGCCACATAAGACCAACTATACCAACAGCAGCAGCAACCAACTAGCAAACAAACAAACAAATGTGCTAAAGGCAGGAAAACAAAAACCCATAGAAACAAAAAAGTACAACATTGTCAATCATCCCCCTGGGGTTTAAAGTGATTATACTGATGACATCATCGATGGGGTCAGCACGCTGGGCAATGCCCGCAGAAGGAGTCTTTTGGAGTACAGTCTACCCAGAGCTGCAACCCATGTGTTGTTGCCCTACATAGCTTGATCTCCCATTCCATTGAGCTCTGTTTACCCTAAATACGGGGCTTGGTGTCAGGGGGAGACTTCCTGGATCAATTCTTCCAAGTGTAGATCCCTGCCCAACAGATCAAAACCTCTCATGTC
>NW_022111357.1:35467385-35468578 GCF_000313985.2 Echinops telfairi
GGTTGCTGCTTTCAAGTTTTCATTCTCTCCCTTCGACTTTATATCACCCTCTTCCCATTGGCCTCAACAGCTGCCCTGTCTCCTTGGCAAGGTGACCTGCACCCCACCCCTCTCCAGAAGCGCCAGATGCAGAGCGCACCAACGCTTGGTCTTCAATCTCCCGGAACTGCTGAACGCAGTACCTTGACCACATGAAGCCGCCTGATGTCCTGTGTGTAAACACAGAAAGAGCTTAAGTAGGGGGCCAATTGTGAGCAAATACAGGCGGTAGCAGGGCAATCTGTATTTCATTTCTGGGACTCTGAAAACCACTCTTTGGAGCAGTCAGCCGGAACGCAAATAGAATGATTACTCTCTATGAAAACCATTGCTCCCAGGGCTCAAAAAGAAAAGGTATACTTCTGCTCAATAAACAAAGGAGAGAAGGAAGGAAGGAGGAAAAGGAGGGAGGGAAGGGGAAACAGAAGAGTTCATATTCCCTGCAGCTCCCAAATCCCTGCCTTGAGTGCCTTCAGAAGTCCGTGTTTGTCTCAGCTGCAGATGGGTGAAGAGGGCTCAGGTTGCGCTGGAGGACAGTGTTGCTGACGCTGGTGACCTGGAAGGAACTGCGCCTGCTCCAGGGAGGATCCTAATTCCCCAGAGCACAGTCCTGGTCCTCCACCTCCGCTCCCTGCTCACAGAGGTGTCTGAGGCTAGGCCCACACTCCTAACTCCGTGCCCTACATGGCCTCCTGCCTTCTTTCCCCCACCCCTCCTAATTCCTCACCAGCCAGCCCTGTGCTGGGAACAGCAGGGCTCCCCATCTCCTTCACATGAGCTACGCTTTGCCAACTCCGCTGTTTTTCTGCAAAAGTTGGATATCTTTGTCCAAAGTCACGCTGCCTCTGGGTTTTGAACACGCAGCTTCCTGTGCCCAGGATGCTCTCCTTTCTCTCCTGGAATTCCTCTAAGACCAGTTCAAGTGACCACATTCCTGCTCATCCAAGCGAGCTTCCCTCTCCCCTCCCTCCTTTCCTAGTGTCCTGTTGCACTGAGCTGTCCTCGCATCCGTTCCCTGGTAGACATGCTGGTGGGGTAACATTATCTGTGGGGAATCTGGCCGTTTATGTCAAAATGTTGAAATGCCCCTGTGTTTTGCCAAAGAACTTCGGAAACAGGGTTAAAAATCACACTGTTGAGGTTATGAATTTGTC
>NW_022111357.1:35469180-35471626 GCF_000313985.2 Echinops telfairi
CTGTGGGTTTCTGAGACTAACTTTTTACCAGAGTCAAAAATTCACCGTACAGAAGATCAAAATCCTCACAGCTGGATCAATAGGTAACATCATGGTCAATGAAGAAAAACTTGAAGTTGTCAAGGATTTTGTCTTGCTTGGATCAACAGTCAATGGTCATGGCAGCAGCAGTCAAGAGACCAAATGAAGCATTGCATTGGGGAAAGGTGCCGCACAAGACCTTCTGGAAGTGTTGAAAACAAAGAGGCTCCTTTGAGGACTAGGGTGCCCCTGACCCAAGCCATGGTGTTTTTAATTGCCTCATATGCGTGTGAACGTTGTGCATTGGATAAGGAAGATCGAAGAAAAAATATGCATTTGAATCGATGGTGCTGTCAAAAGACACACAAATGTCTCTCTCTCTTGGAAGAAGTACAGCAGAGTGCTCCTGAGAGGCAAGGCTGGCTAGACTTCGGACACGTTGTCAGGAGGAACCAGTCCCTGGAGAAAGACATCATGCTTGGTAAAGAGAAGGCGCTACAAGAAGGAGGAAGGCCCTCAAGGAGATGGAGTGGCACTGTGGCTGCAACAGTGGCCTCAAACATAACAATGGAGGCAGCACGTCGGGAGAAGTGTATGGTCTCTGTGTGGCTGAAAAAAGGTTTTTGCTCCGAACAAGTCGCTGCTCTTTCAAAATGCTACCACGCCATCTCCAGCTTGGTTCCCATCACCAACGCCATCTTTTCCCACCGCTGTGCCTTCCTCTTTGTTTCCAACTCTGCATTCTAATGACCCATAATTATCAATAGGTCTTAATCGCATGCTTGATCAATCTCAGATTGAAAACACTGGAAAAAATGTTCAATTTCTTCATCACTAGCATTAGTGGTTGGTGCATAACTTTGACTATTAGTTGTCTTGGCTGGATTTCCTTATATGCAGAAACTTTATTATCCTATCAAAGACTGCATTGTACATCAAAATCAATCTTGAAATGTCCTTTTTGATGATGAATACACCATTCCTCCCGAATCTGTTATTTCTGGCATAGTAAACCATATGACAATGTGATTCAAAATGGCCAGTACCTGTCCATTTCAGTTTATTGCCTAGACTATCAATCTTTATGCGTTCCATTTCTTTTTGGAGGATTTCCAGTTTTCCCAGATTCACATTTTGTACATCCAAAGTTCCAATTATTAATAGATGTTTGCAGCTGTTTCTTCTCATGTTGAGCAGTGATTAAACAGCAAATGACGGTCTCAAAGGCTTCACTGCATCCATGTCATTGTGGCCGATCTGAGGAGACAAATCTTCCTCAATCATCTTTTGAGTGCCTTCTGATCTGAGGGGCTCCTCTTCTCAGTGTAATCCGTGAGCGTCACAACACAACCTGGTTTAGAGACATCTCAAGAACAGATTTGACACAAATGATGGAAGACCAGATGCATTGTGGGATGACATCATGCATATCACCTATGACCCCAAAAAGAGAGCTGTCATTAAGAAGACAGGCAATAAAGAGAAGAGCAAAGCTGATGTCCGAAGAGACTCTGAAACTTGCTCTTGAGGTCAGAGCAGCTAGATCGAGAGGAAGAAATGATGAAGTAAACGAGCTGAACAGAACATTCCGAAGGGCAGCTCAAGGAGACAAAGCAGAGTATTATCCTGAGATGTGCAAAGGCCTGGAGTTAGAAAACCAAAAGGGAAGACTGTGCTCAGCATCTCTCCAGTCGAAAAAACTGAAGAAAAAATCCAAGCCAATATTGAAAGATTTTGTAGGAAAAATATTGAACCACGCAGGAAGCATCGAAAAAGTTGGAAGGATAGTCACTGAAACAAAAAGAATTTGCTAATGTTCAACCATTTCAAGAAGTAGCATTTGATCAAGAACTGATGGTTCTGAAAGAAGTCCAAGCTGCACTGAAGGCATTATCAAAAACAAAACTCCAGGAATTGATGGGATTTTGTGTTAGTCCAGGTTGACTAGAGAAACAAATTCATAGACACTCATGTGTGTGAAAGAACTTTATATCAAAGAGCGATTGTAAATTAAGAAAACATCCCAGCCCATTCCAGATCAAGCCCATAAGTCCGATATTACCCCATATGTCAATACTAGTCCATAAAGTCCTCTTTAGACTCACACAGCCATTAAATGACACTGAATGCAGGAAGATCACAGGCCAGTGGGTGCAAAGTCTTGTGGATCCGGTGGTGGTGGAAGCATCTCAGCTCTGGTGCGGGTCTGTACATGGCTCCTCCAGCTCCAGGGCTCTGGCTCTATCAGCGTAGCTCCACGTGGCTTGTCAACAGGAATGTCTTGCAGGCAGTGAGTGTATCTGGCCTCCAGTGAGCTATTTATCTCCTTTGTGCCTTCAAATGAGGTCATCAATCTGCGACCTTATTGACAGGCCAGACTCCACCCCTTCACAAGTTAACAGGAGATAATGTAACTGCCACAGAT
>NW_022111357.1:35472348-35474528 GCF_000313985.2 Echinops telfairi
ACCAGCACTGAGATGCTTCCACCGCCACTGGATCTACAAGACTTTCCACCCACTGGTCTATGATTTACCTGCATTTGGCATCATTGCTTGGCTGTGTGAGTCTAAAAAGGAATTTATGGACTAGTATCGGAAGTATGGGCTAATGTCAGACTTATGGACTTGATCTGGACTGGGCTGGGATGTTTATCAATATAAAATTGCACTTTGATATAAAGCTTTCTTATACACATGAGTGTCTATTAACTTGTTTCTCTAGTCAACCCAGATTAACAGAGATAACATTGGGAAGAATGAGGATTCCAGAACAGTTCGCCGTGTTCTTGAGGAACCTGTCCAAGAGGCAGTCGTTCCACCAGGGGATACTTTGTGGTTTGAAATCAGGAAAGACGTGCATCAGAAGTGTATCTTTTCACCATGCTTAGGCAATCTGTGTGCTTAGCAAATCATATAAGAAGATACGCTATATGATGAACTTGGCATTAGGATCGTTGGAAGACTCATTAACAACCAGCGAAATGCAGAAGACAGACTCTTGCTTCCTGAAAAGGAAGAGGATTTAAAGCCCTTCCTGATGCAGAGCAAAGACGCCAGCCTTCAAGAAGGATTACAACTCAACTTAAAGAAAGCAAAAATACTTACAAGTGGGCCAAGAGCAACATCATGAGCAAGGAAAAAGAACTGAAGTTGTCCAGAGTAACAGTTTATTTGGATCCACGATCCATATCCACGCAAGCCACAGTCAAGAAATCAAGAAACCTATTGCCCAAGACCTCTTTCTTTAGAGTGTGCAAGAGCAAAGATGTCATTTTGATGACTAGGACGTGCCTGACGCAAACCAATATATGTTCAATGAAAGCTCCTGCCAATGACTCATTGATGTCTCATCGAGACCCCCCACCCCCACTCCCGTGGGTTTCTGAGACTACAACTGTTTACGGGAGTAGAAAGTCCCGTCTTTCTCCCACAGAGCTTCTGGTGGTTTCGAAGTGCTGACCATGAGGATCGCAGTCCAACGTGTAACCACTACACCAGCAGGGCTCCCCAATAACCCCCCATAATCATTAGCGTTGTCTGTGAGTACTGTGTGGCAGAGAAGTAGCACGCTGTGAGAGGGGCTGTCCAAATAGAGTAAAAGAAGGGTGGTGGATGGAGGCCTGTCTGACCGCTGCCTTGTGGCATTGGCCTTGGGCTGGTATGGACTTGGATTCTCCTTCTCCCTACCAAAGCCGGAAGAGTTCAGATGTGGTCCCTATGCCAATTCACTCAGGATCACAGGAGTCCACTCGGCAACTGACCGTGGCGTCTGGGCAGTGTTCTGTTGTGAATGGGCTTGCCATGCCAGGATGCCTAACAACAACACATCACTTTAGAGATTGGAAAAGTTCATAGGTAATTCTACACAGAACTCACGTAAGTGAACTAGATTCTAGAGAGGCACTGGTCCTGTGCTCTGACATTGGTGGGGTGGGAGAAGGGGTTTGGGAGAGAAAAAGCTTGTTTGGGTCTTTTGTGAACATCGAAGGTAAATGAGCCTGATTCTTCCTGGTGACCTGTTGCCAGCTTCTTGCTCCTCTGATTTTTGACTATCAGATTTCTAGTTGCTTCTTTAACCCTTGTTCTTCTGCAAAAGCGGCTGGCTCTTGAAAAACCTTCCCCTCAATTTGGAGTTTTGCAGAAAGCCCCACGCCCCAGGAGTCGGAGGACAGTGGTTGAGATGGAGTGGTTTAGGGGCAATGGACTACTGCCCAGAAGGCCGCTGGTTTCTCTTCACCTAAGTTCTACGTTCAGCGCAGTGCGGCCCCACCAGACAAGCGTCCTCACTCAGAGAAGGCCTGGCTTCAGAGACGGATGACTCATTGTGACTGTGTCCGCAAGGCTGGAACCTGCTTTTCCAAATGCTTTGTGAGCTTTTGTCCCTGCACACCGAGTCCCTGATCGTTTCCTAGAAAGAACGCACCTTCTGTAGAAGCTCAGTTCTCGGAAAGCTAGAAGGTCAACTTTTGCTTGGAAGAAAGCTTAGAATTTGATGGACATTCAACCCGGACTAAAGACCCTTGTCGTTGGACTATCTGGCTGGTGGGTGTAGACACTTTCCCTGCCTTCCCCTCTCTCCTTTCCTCTCCTCCCTCATCCTTCCCTCCCTCCAGCAGTCTTCCCTCTGACTGGACTTGTGGGAGACC
>NW_022111357.1:35475161-35477054 GCF_000313985.2 Echinops telfairi
TTGTCAAGGATGTCATTTTACTTGGATCCATGGTCAAAACCCATGGAAGCAGCAGTCAGGAAATCAAATGATATGTTGCATGGTGGGGGTGGGGGTGGGGGTGGGAAAATCTGCTATGGAAGACCTCTCCTGTGTGTTAAAAAAGCAAAGATGTCCTTTTGAGGATTTAGGTATGCTTGACCCATTATTTTCAATAAGTGTACTGTCTGGGAAAGCTGGACAAAGAGTAAAGAAGATGGGAGAAGAACCGATACGTCCGAACTATGATGTTGGTGAAGATTATTGAAGGTACCATGGACAGCCAGAAGAATAAACAGATTCTTAGAAGTAAAGACAAAATCCTCCTGAAGAGGGAGGATGGTGAGGCTTCTCTGTACTTTAGACACGTTACTAGGAGGAACCAGTCCCTAGAGAAGGACGCTTGGTAAAGGAGCGGGCCAGTGAAAAGGAGCATGCCCACCATGGGATGTGCTGGCGCAGTGGCTGTACGAGTGGCGTCAAGCATAGCAGTGATGGTGAGCAGTGTGTTGCTCTATTGTGCACAGGGTCACTGTGGATTGGAACAGATCAATAGCAACACAGTCTCCTGTGGGGCAGTTAAGGTCAGGGTTTGCCAAGGGGTGAGTTTGTGTACACTCTTGGTTTCTTCCACCAGCTGCATTAACCTGCAATTTCCAGGACTTTGAGAATTGTGGCTAAGGGACCACGGACCCATGCTTTACATCATTCTGCCATCATCCCTAGGTGGTGGGGCTTCTCAAGGATAGCCTGGGGCCTTTGGCCTGAGGTCCCAGAGCCTACAGCAGTTCTGATATCGTTCTTGTTGTTAGTTGTTGCCCCATTGATTCTGACGCTCGGTGACCTTACGTACAACGGAGTGAAACCGCACAATCATTGGCATGCTGGAATCCAATATTGTAGTCAGTGTGCACTTGGACTGACCTCTGGTCGCGGGGCAGCATCTCATCGGACAAATCCTGTTGGAATCCACCGGCTTTTCGTTGACTCATTTTGGAAAGCAGATCAGCAGCCTTTTCCTCTTCGTCTGTTGTAGTGGAGAAGCACTGCTGAAACCCGTCCACCACGAGTCATCCTGCTGGTGTCTGTGATACCATTGACGTAGATTCTGGCATCATAGCAACATGCAAACAGGCCCAGGATGACCGAGTGACAGAGAAGAGGTGGGCAACGTCACTCGCTCTAGTTTCTTGAACATCCCCTGCATGCTCAGCCCAGTATCATGCACTTCATGGTCCTGATCTCATCTAACCCTCTCAGCGAGACGTGCCCTCTGATAATCCCCCTTTGACTGATGAGCACACTTTGCTCAACAGAGGATGAGCAACTTGCCTCAGAGTTAGGGTTTGAATCTAGCTGCCTGTGTCTGCAGAATGTGAGGGCTTACTCTCCAAGCAGAGGCAGAGAAGCCAGAAAGAACAGAGGCTAGGCGTGTCTGCCCTTGAGCGAGGCCATGTGGGTTCAAACCCCAGAACCTTGGGCAGGTTCATCTTCATCTGAGCAGCTGCCCCCCGAGTTGTAAAGGGGAGATGGGGAAGGGTAGTAGCTGCTTCCCAGGGGTTCTCAGGATGACATGAGAATTGCACCTAGGCCAGACTGTGCCCAGGAAACAGAAGCTTTGCCATCAGGGTGCCTTTGTCACCCCAGCCCCTCGATGTGGGTTTAAGCCACACTGGCTGGTGGGTTGGGAGCTGGCAATTGGAAAGGCTATTGAGCAAGGGCCTTTGAGGGTCCTGAGCACAAAGATTAGGGTTCTGGGCTCCTGTCAACAAAAGGTAGTACTGAATTGGGACCCTTTGCCCTCATCAGCCTGATATCCAGTGCTGACTGCTCTGAACACCAAGGGATGCTGGGTCATGGGGTACCAACATGGAT
>NW_022111357.1:35478616-35480638 GCF_000313985.2 Echinops telfairi
TGCATGGTCCGGACCGGCCCAAACAGATGGCAGCTAGACAGCTTTAGGCCAATAGGGAAATCCCACATTTATATTCCTTACTCATTTTTTAAAAAACATTTATCTGCTCAACAGTGAATACACTAAGCGCCAGGAGTAATGTTTGAGGGCTTTGGTGGCATGGTGATTATGCTTTGAGCTGTGATCTGAGCGTTAAGCAGTTTAAAACCACCAACAGCAACTAGGGAGAAAGGCAAGCTTTTTCTACTCCCATTAGCAGTTACAGTCTTGGAAACTGCTGGAAAGTTCTACCCCTTCTATAGGGTAGCTATGGGGTCTGAGTGGACCCGATAGCAGTGAGTTGTTCTTTTGGTAGTAATGTTTATTCTGTCTATATGTATAAAAATTAGATGGAACTATGTAATATTTATTCATTCACTTCCTAAAACTCATTATACTTTGATGAAACACTACATTATTTTAAAATTTTATTTATCTTACAGTTTTATTGGCACATAATCCATAGATTATACAAGTCAACAGTTTACTCATCTCAAAAAGAATTGTACAATCATTACCACTCAATTTTAGAACATCCCCCCCCCATGGTTAAATCACCTTTAAAATGAGTTGTTAAATCACAGTCAGTTCTAGTGCTCCGTATCCCCTCCCAAATTTATCGTCTACTCCCCAAATCCCCTCACCCTCCCTATCTCCCACCCCCCACCCTTAGATATCCTATGCCCATTTGTATCAGTTATTATCTCCATGCTGCTACTGCTTCTGTGCTTCACAAAATGGGAAACTGGATAGAAACAATAAGAAACACAATCAAAATAAAGTGGTAAGCATAAAACAATAAAGTAATAAAATAAAGCTGAAAATGCTTATAATGAATAAGAAAGAAAAGATCACCACGGAAGAAATGTTTTTAAAGCCAGGGAAGAAATGTATGTCACAGAACAAGCAAGAGATACTTAGACCTAAAACAAGTTCAGGTTGGGTCAAGAGGAAGGACAACTGACCAAGTATCAAGTTCGATCCAGCATCATCAAGATTACAATGATCTCTGTCTGACAGTAAGGCTGTTAGAGACCCTTGTCTGTGGCTAGAGGGGATCAGCCAATAGATACAGATGATCTGACTAGATACTCTGCAGATGGGTTTTAGCCCCACTGTCCTCCATAGACTTCTACAAATTGGATATTCACAATTTAAGCTCTGATCCATTTCCCTTCATCATATGTGAATTTTGTTATTGTCATCTTTGGATCACACAGCTGGTGTGCTTCTTCCATGTGGACTTACTTGACTCCTTGCTTAGATGGTTGCTTGCTTGAATATAAGCCTTTAAGACCCCAGACACTATTCCCATTGATAGCCGGGCACCATCTGCTCTCTTCACCACCCTTTGCTGTAACACCCTTATCTTCAGTGATCATTTCATGAAGGTGAGTATTGAACAGGGCCATTTATCCAAACTAACTGTTCTTGGATTGGGACTAGAATTCAGTGGGAACCCAGAATCCATCTGCTTGTCCCTGGGATAGGCATGACTCAGGTTTACTTTGGCGGTCATGTTATGACAAAATCAAAACCCCCAAAGATCAACTACACCAACAGCAGCAACAACCAACTAGCAAACAAACAAACAAATGTGCTAAAGGCAGGAAAGCACAAAACCCATAGAAACAAAAAGTACAACATGTCAATCATCCCCCTGGGGTATAAGGCCATTGCACGGATACCGTCATGGATTGTCCCAAGGACACAGCCTTCTGGGCACTGTCCGTAGGAGGCGTCTGTGTGAGCACAGTTCTACCTCGACCCACAACCCATGAGTTGTTTGCCTGCACAATTCAATCTCCATTCCATTGAGCTGCCCTTACCTAAGTGTAGGGATTGGTGTCAGGGGAATCTTCCTGGATCAATTCTTCCAAGTGCAGATCCCTGCCCAACAGATCAAAACCTGTCATGTCACTGTGAGGGGCATGGAGGTACTAAATATATGGTGATTCTGGGTCCCTTTCCATTGGACACCCA
>NW_022111357.1:35487905-35488749 GCF_000313985.2 Echinops telfairi
CCTTCTAACCCTAATTCCTTATGTGATATATTATTGGGAGCTTGGGCTGCTAACCACAAGGCCTACAGTTCGAACCCCCAGCCTCTCCTGTGAGAAAGACATCCTACTCCTGCAAAGAGCTACAGTTTTGGAAACTCACAGGGGTAGTCCTACCCTGCCTTTAGGGTCCTTCAAGTCACCATTGACTCCATGGCAGGGGAGTCTGGATAAGCCTGTGGCTGCAGTCCCATTTTGAAAGGCCTTCTCTACTGTGCAGGATTAGGATGGCATTAAGACCTGACTTTTGTAGAGGGTGTGAAGCAACCACGCCCTTTGTTTCCTTCGGGGTACCTTTGACTCAATCTTAGTGGAGGATCTGACTTAAGACACCATCCTTTGTTTTCCTGAGATGAGGTCCATATACTGGTGCCAACATACAGTTTGAACAAGCATCACCTCACCTGGAAAGCCAGACCTCTGTTTTCTGAATGAGCTTTGGTCGAAGCAAGAAGATCTCTGTGGTTTTTGGATATTTTTGGCTTCTGCCTCTGGACCCTGCATTTGGCTCCCTTCTGCCTGACCTGCGACTGAGCAGCACCCACTACCATGTGAGACATTTTCTCAAGCTTTGGTGAGTTTCTGTGGGAGGTTGCAGGGAAATGCAGAGCCCAAGGACATGAAGGAATCTACTCAAGGGAGCGGTGGGAGAAATCTGGAGCAGAATAGCATCTTGGAAGAGCTGGACATTTGGGCCATCTTTAATCTCCAACTCATTAGGACTGTTACTGTTAGGTTTTATAGAGTCAGTTCCAACTTACAGCTACCCAGTGTATCAGAGGAGGAGACCCTGTCCAGCCCTGCGCCA
>NW_022111357.1:35490222-35491244 GCF_000313985.2 Echinops telfairi
ACCTTTTCTTCATTGATCATGATGTTCCCTATGGGTCCAGTTGTGAGGATTTGAGTCTTCTTGACATTGAGTTGTGATCCCTACGGAAGGCTGCAATCCTTGATCTTCGTCAGCAAGCGCTTCAGGTTTTCTTCACTTTCAGCGAGCAGGGGCATGTTCTCTGCACATCTCAGTTTGTTAACAAGCCTTCCTCCCATCCTGATGCCACATTTTGTTCATATAATCCAGCTTCTCTGATTATTTGCTTGGCAGACAGATAGAATAAATAGGGTGAGAGGATACAATCTTGATGCACACCTTTCCGGATTTTAAACCACACAATGTGCCCTTGTTCTATTCACATAGCTGCCTCTTGGTTCATGTGCAAGTTCTGCATGGGCACAATCAAATGTTCTGGAATGCTCAGTCTTCTTAAGGCTATCCATAGTTCGTTATGATCCACGTAGTTCAATGTTTTGGCATGTCAATAAAACACAAGTAAACATCTTTCTGGTATTCTCTGTGTTCAGCTGAGATCGATCTGACATTAGCAGTGATATCCTGTGTTCCACATCCTCATCAGAATCCTGTCTGAACCTCTCGCAGCTCGCTGTCAATGTATTGCTGCACATGTTGGATGATCTTCAGCAAAATTTTACTTGCATGGGATATCAATGGCATAGTTTTATAATTTGAGCATTTTGCTAGGTCACCTTTCTTTGGAATGGGTACAAATAGAGATCTCTTTCAGTCAGTTGGCCAGTGTCTGTCTTCCAAATGTCCTGACATTGTTGAGTGAGCGCTTCCAGTGATGCATCAGCTTTTTGAAATGCTTCAATTGGTGTTCCATCAAGTCCTGGAGCCTTGTTTTTGGCTAATTCTTTCAGTGCAGCTTGGATATCTTTTTTCACTACCATTGGTCCTTGCTCATCTGCTACCTCCTGAAACCGTGGACTGTCAACTACTTCTCTTTGGTACAGTGACTGTGTATTCTTTCCATCTTTGGATGCTCCCTGAATCAGTCAATATTTTGCCCATAGAAT
>NW_022111357.1:35492118-35493984 GCF_000313985.2 Echinops telfairi
CACAAATCTGTCCTTGAAATTCAGTTGGCATAGACTCAAGGTCATATTTTGACTCCCCTGGACTTGTTTTAATTTTATTCAGTTTGGGATTAGTCTGGGATTAATTCTCCTAAAATAAATTATTATCACGATGGGGAAGCCGAGCCCTGTTGAGATATACAACTACTAAGTCTTAACATGCCTGATCCCATGTTCTTCCTGCAATGCCCTCGCGCTTACACAGAAGGCTGGGTGGTTCACAAAGTGGCATAAAAGAAGGTCCCTGTAGCTCAAAAAGGAGCCGCGGTGGCACAGTGGTTAAGTGCTTAGCCACTACCCACCAGCCTCTCCGCGGGAGAAAAGCTCTGGGAATCTGCTTCCATAGAGATGGCAGCCTGGGATTCACCAGGGGCAGCTCTGCTCTGTCATGTGGGGTCGCCATGACTCAGAAATTACAATTCAACGGTTCAATCACATCAAGAAAGTTGCTCAATCAGTTTTAGAACATTTTCTTCATTCTTGTACTCATTATTATTAGCTCCCCGTTTCTCCCCAAGCTCACTACCACACCCCCAAGGAACCATGAATCCAGTTACTGTCTCTATAGAATTACTTATCTTGAATTTCTTCTACAGAAAAACATTAAAAAGCAAACAAAAATTAGCAAGAATCACAAAGTAAAACAGAAGAAAACCTCAAACGAAAAGAAAATGGAAAACTAAAGCAAATTTAAATGGATCATAAGGGAAATCAAATGATCGGTCGATAAATTTTAAACAAAACTGCATCTACAATTATCTACTTTCCAATGCTTTCTGCATTTTAGCAATGCTATTCACACCCCTGGTCCGTGATCAGAGGCTTAATCCACATGTATTTCCCCTTCACTTAAAAAAAAACTGGAGCAGCTTTAAAGTGGGTCAAAAGAGAGATCAAATGATATATTTAATATTATGTAATAAAATACAAATATCTTAATATTACATTTGACCTACCTACTTCTGCCATAATTGACTTTATGGTGTTCTCTGATAACAGGGCTATTCCCATCCTTCAACCAGGGTTGGAGGGAATTCACTGTAGGCTTAAGCCATGTGTGGACCCTGCAGATGGACTTGGGTTGCCACTGTCATCCCTAGCCAGGTGTTCACAATTTAAGCTCTGTTGCTATTCCTCCTTTAGATTTGGATTATATTATTTGTAATCCTTGGATCACACCGGCTGATGTGCTTCTTCCATGTGGGCTTAGTTGACACCTCAATTAGATGGCTTCTTGCTTGAAATCAAGCCTCTAAGACCCCAGATGCTATGCTTTCTGATAGCCAGGCACCATCTCATTTCTTCACTGTATTTTGCTACAGCATCCATAGCTTCATTGATCTCTTCATGAGGTTGAGCATCAAGCAGGGCCATGTCATAAGAACTAATTATTTGCAAGCCCAAAATCCATGTGTGCATCTATGACTTATATATGTCTCTGAAAGGTCAGAGCCATTGAAAATGCTACTGTGTATAGTTCTACTGTAACACATAGGGCCACCACGTGTCAGAACTGGCTTAACAACAACAGTTTATTTCTTTTCTCTTTACGTGATCTTCTGTGAGAACCACATGGTTCCTAGCTTCTATCTGTGGGTCTACCCTTTCCCTGAGGCATGGAACACCAGATGGGTGCTGAGTACCAAAAAGACCCCACTCTTACGGCATCCAGTCGATGCTGACTCATAGTGACCCCTCTGTGGGTTTCTGAGACTGTAACTGTTTACAGGAGTAGAAAGCCCCGTTTTTCTCCCTCCCAGTGGCTGGTGGTTTCAAACTGCCACATGCAGATCACAGTCCAACACATTACCCCAACCACCAAACCCCATCCACTGATTTCTCTTCCCA
>NW_022111357.1:35494183-35502529 GCF_000313985.2 Echinops telfairi
TTTCAGAGACGGAGATGGTACATGAAAGCATGGCCTTGTGCCCAATGCTGGGAAGGGACTAGATCAGCGGTTCTCAACCTGTGGGTCGCGACCCCCTTGGGGGTCGAACGACCCTTTCACAGGGTTGCCTGTTTCATAACAGTAGCAAAGTGACAGTGATGAAGCAGCAACGAAAATAATGTTATGGTTGGGGGTCACCACCACACGAGGAACTGCATGAAAGGGTGGCAGCGTGAGGCAGGTGGAGAAGCACTGGACTGAATGGTTGCTGCGATGAGTAATTGCTCTAGTGTCTCGAGTTAGCTGTGGAGATGGGGGGGGGGGCGAGGGCAAGAATGGCTTCTCTACTACAGTGGCATTAGGCTGGGCTGTGGAGGACACAGTGGCCTAGAATTGTAAGACCCTGGGAAGAGTGTCGCTGGGGTGGGGACAGCAGGAGGAAAAGCCCGGAGGCAGGGCGGCCGGAGTGGGACTTTTCTAACAAACCGGGCGAAGGCAGCAGCGTGGCTGGAGCCTGGTGAGCAGGCAGAGGCGAGGTAACTTGGTGCCCCCTCCACAAGCCCGCCATCGCCAGTGTGTTCGTGTGGGCATCATGACAAAGGATCTGGCCCACCAGAGAAGTAGTGCGTGTGGCTAGTGCCATGACGGGGGAAAAACCATTGGAGAGAGGAGGCACAGTGGACCTCCACTTCCTGGGAATCAGTCCTGGCCGATGACTCTTGCCTCTTTCTCCCTTCTACAATTGGGGGTGGGGGGTGGGGACGCAGGGTCAGACGGCTCCACTTCCACTGTGCCATTTCCACAAGCACCGAACTGCAAAGATGGGGCTCCTTTTGGTTTTCCCGCAGCACAGCCTGGGGACAAGGGTTTGGGGGGCTGGTGGTTTGCGTGGGGGCGGCACACTCAGCTGCAAGGTCAGGGGTTTGAGACTGCCCAGCGGCGCCTCAGAAGAAAGGCCTGGTGATCCGCTTCTGAAAAGTCAGCGGGTGAAAACCTGCCGGAGCTACTCTGATGGGTAGGGGGTCAGGTCAGAATGGACTTGACAGCCATGCGTGTTCGGTCTGGACGTGGTCCCAGGAAGCACAGGGACAATGAGGCCTCCCTCAGGGAGCAGGGACAGAGGCAGCACTTCCCTCTCCGGGGACCTGGGCCACCATCCCTCTGGGGACCCTCAATGACAGGATGTGGAAAGCAGCCCAGAGTCCACCTCCTCGCCTCATCGGTGAGCCAGCTGGGAGTTGGTCTGCCCTTTTCCTTAAGGATGAAGGTGGAGCCTGGCACGCTCACTCCCGTTGTCTCCCCAGATGCAAGCATGTTCCCATAGAAAGGGAATGCTCCGAGGGCTAGCAGGACCACAGCAGGCCACTTTTGGGGTTGGCAGAGGGAACCAAGTGGAGCCCCACCTTTTGGGTCCAGCACGTTAAACACTCCCATGGGTCCTGCTTGGCTTTGTAGGTGGGGTGAGCTGAAGCAGCAGGGGAGGTCTGGCAGAAGTTCTGCCCCCTCAACAATGACAGGACTCCCACCAAAAAAAGTCCAGCGGAAATGAGTTCAAATCCCAGATTCCAAAGCGCACGCTCACAGTTCCTGATTCCCACCACCACATCTCAGCCCTTCAGGCCTCCAGGCCTTAGGGCGCCTTCCCTGCAGTAGATGGACTCCCAGTGTCACCACCCTCAGGAGGCTGACCCTGCTTCCTCTGAGCCCCAGCCCGCAGCTCCCAGCCCAGCAGACAAGCATGCGTTTCCATGGGTCTCCCAGCTTGAGTTCTCCAGGGCACAGGCCGTTCCCAGCCACGCGGGTATGGTAGGTCCTCAGTGAGATCAGAGAAACCAGACCTGCCCCGACCACTCCTTAATCCTTCTCGAGACAGGCCTCTTCCCGGAAAAGTTGGTAAACTTTGCTTCAAACATCCCAGGTCCTTGAAAGCAATACCATCGACATTCTTACAAACAGTCACATCTCCCTTCAGAAGGAATTTCTAGATGGCCAAATGGTTAAGGGCTCAGCTGCTCACCACCACCACAAATGTGGGGAGGTTCAAATCCACCCGAGGGAGCCTCAGAGAAAAGGCCTGGCGCTCACTGCAAAGGCCACCGTCAGGGGAGCCTCCTGGCGTAGTTCCATGCTGAAACAGGTGAGGTCCCCGTGAGTCAGAACCCACTTGACCACAAAGGGCCTGGTGCTTTGTTTGTGTCCTCTCTTCAAAGTGTGATGTTCAGGGAGGCTTCAAATGCAGCTCCCGGTTGGCGGCACACAAGGGCCTGCTTGCCACTGCTTTCTTTCTCTGACTATTGGACATTCCCCGGGGAGGCTGGCAGCCGTCCAGGAACTTCTTGTTCTAGGAGAGGGTAGGAAATGTTTCCTTCTCCCACCCCCACCCCAAGGGCTTCCCCTGAGTGAGGGAGGGCTCAGCTGATAGTGCTGGCTCTGAGCTGCCAGTCTTCTCGGGCAACCGCCAGGGACAAGCCAACCTTTCAGCTGGCAGTGAGCGAGGCCTCCTAGCTGACCTGTCCACCCCGGTTGTCAAGGACACAAATACAGGGACTTGGCCTCCCCAGTGATTGAATTTCCATATCCTGGACTTGAGAAGCATCGTGCTCCTGGACAGCAAGTTAGGTCATGAGTTGCAAGTCTGAGTGAAGCCCCACCTGCCAGAATCCACTTGGGTGGGTGTTGCCATCCAAGGATCAGGCCCTGCAGGGGGTGGGAAGTGGGTGGCTGCGCAGCCGCAGTTTAACTGGATTATTTGTCGGTCGACTAGACACCAAGAACTGCACCCACCAACAACGACTAAAACAAAGGAAACGGGATGAACCGCTCGCCTGATGAGCATTTTACAATACATTGGACTCGATGTTTTCTGCGATTACCAAAAAGGAGTCTGCTGACCAGTGCTGGCTGGGCCTGATTTGATGTGTGGTCCACAAGCTAAGAATGGTTTTTGTATTTTTCGAGTGTCGGAAAAAGATAAAAAAGAAGACGACTTTATGACTCTAGAAACGTATGAGTCCCAATTTCGATGTCCATAAATCAGCTTTATTGGAGCACAGCCTGACCTTTGGTTCCCTTATAGTCTCAGGCTGGCTTTTGGGGGTGAAAGTGGAATTCAGTGGTTACTTGAGAGATGGAATGGCTGCAAAGCTGGACATTTTTACTCATTGGCTCTTTGTAGAAAGTTTGCTGGCCTCTGGGTTGGATCTGGGTGATAAGGCAGTTAGTGACCTCTCCTACCGCTGGCGCCTGGCCCAGCTCCGCCAGCACAGGGGATCGGTACAAAGGAACTACTAGGTGACGTGAACACTCACAGAGGTTCCCCAGGTCCAGCCCGCACCACTGTCAGCCCCAAGAGGGGCCGGGCTGGTCACAGACCCAGTAAAGCCACGCACTTTTGGACAGCCAGGGCTGTGGCACTGTGGAAAGTGGCCCTGGACAGCCACTGGGGCAGCTCTGGCTAGGCACCCACACACCTGGGTTGTACATCTTGTTCCTTGTTCTTGGTGCACTGGAGGAAGATAAGACTGGGCTCCTGTAAAGATTTACAATCTGGAAACCCCACAGGGGCAGTTCTATTCTGACCTGTGCTGGTAGGTGCCATCAAGTCTGATTCATTTCAATCCAGAACGAGACACTGCCCGGTCCTGCACCACCATTACAATTATTGTTCTTTTGTTTGAGCTCAGGGACACAACCTCTGTGTCAATCCACCTGGTTGAGGGCTTTCTTCTTTTTCGCCATGCCTCTGCTTTCCCAAGCATGATGTCCTTCTCCAGGGACGGGTCTCCTGACATGTCCAAAGTATGAGAGACGAAGTCTTGCCAGCCTTGGCTCTAACGAGCCTTCTGGCTGCACTTCCTCCAAGGCACATTTAGGTTGCTGTAAGTCCGAATCAGATCAATGGCAGGGAGTGTGTTTGTTTTTTGAATCTCGGTGCTGGAAATGAATGCCTGGTTATCTAATGTTTAATAAAAATCACACCGTGTCTTCTCTGTGCCTTTGTCTAGGGCACAGAGGGAAATTCCGTATCAGGTCTTACTGCACCTCCCTGGGGTTGAGAGAGGGTGACACAGCATGCCTGCCCTCGGTCCTCACCTGTGTGGACTTCGGAAGGCAGTGCCAAGTTAAGTCATGGGGAGGGGGGAGCTTTGCTGCACTTGGCAGCCTCACCCCCACCCTGCCCAAAGTCAGCTCCATCTCAGCCTCCTCTTCGGGGACCTTGAGCTCATCAAGGTATTGATTCTTGTTTAGTCTTCTGTGTTCAATGTCTGTCTTTCACAGGCATATGAGGAAATTGCTAATACCATGGCTTGGGTCAGGTGCACCTTAGTCCTCAAAGTAACGTCCTTGCTTTTCCATACTTCCATACAGCAGATTTACCCAACACAGTACGTCGTTTAATCTTTTGACTGCTGCTTCCAAGATTGTGGATCCAAGCAAGATGAAATCCTTAGAAATTTCAATATTTTCTTTTCTTTTTTTAAACAGTTTTAGTGGCACTTCATCCACTTATCATATAATTCAATAGTTCAACTATATCAAGAAGAGTTGTACCATCTGTACCCCAATCAATTTTAGAACATTTTCTTTTTCTCTGTACTCATTGTGAGTCATATAATTTTTTTTCAATTTTGGCAAAAATATCCACACCAAAACATTCACCAATTCAACTACTTCTACATGTATAATTCAGTGCCACCAATTGTACTCTTCATGTTGTACAACCGTTATTGTTATCTCTTTCCAAATTGTTTCACCACCATTCAAATGAACTCAATGTCCCCTAAGCAAAAACCCTTCCTCCTTCACTCATTGTAACCATAGGTCAAGTGTGGTTTCTTTATGTTTTTCAGTAGTGTTCCTATTGTCATCTTCACATGTCACACTTCCCTAGTTGGGTAGGAATATATCTGAGCTGTCTACCCAGGACCATGGAACTGGGCTTATCCTCCCTGTAGGTTCCCTGCGGTTATTGTTCAACATCTTTTCCCACTGTGAGGTTGCTCCTCCTCATTCACTCATCACCCTTAGCAACAGTGATAGCAGTGCCAGTTCTGAAATGTAGATCCTCCATTGCCCTGGTCTCCCCCGGGCTTTCCCGGAAGGCTCTCCTCACATTCCTACGGAAGGTCTGTTCATCTTTCACAGCTTCGGCTCAAGGTGGTGCAGCACCAAGTGGATGATCTTGCTCTTCCCCGTTCTTGCAAAGGAGTGACCCCAGCCAATGGGAGTCTTCCTTCCTTGACTTGGTTCACTTAAGGGAGGTGATGTATGATTCATGTGCAGTAGGCAGCCGGTCCACCCTTTGTTTGGGAATTGGTCTGTAAGGTTAGTGTTTCTCCTTCTAACAGTGGACTTGTCCCATATTTGTCTTTTTGTGATTGACTAACTTCACTCAGCATAGTGGTGTCCAGGTCCTTCCATGTCACGTGGGGTTTCATGCTTTTGTGTCACTGCTTTTAGGGATGCGTTGTGTTCCATTGTGTGCTGTACCACGGTGTCTTGATCTATTCTTCCGCTTTGGGGCCTTCGGGCTGCTTGCAGCTTCTTGCTATCGTGGCTGCACTGCTATGAACATGGCAGGGCTGACCTCCACTTGTATTGGGTCTCTTATTTCTTTGGGGCATATGCCTAATAGTGGAATCGCTGGATTGTATGGAATTTCAATGCCCAGTTACTTTAAGTACCGCCATGTTGTTTCCGTAGTGATTGTACGTATTTACAACTCCACCCACAGTGAACGTGAGTTCCAGTCTCTCCACATCCTCTCCAGCATTTGTTGCCTTCTGTTTTGTTGAATTGGGCTAGCATTGTGGGTGTAACGTGGTATCTCATTGTGGTTTTAATGTGCATCTCCCTAATGGCTAGTGATAGTGGACATTTTTCTTCATGTGTTTAGTAGCCATTTGTACATCATTTTTGGTGAACTGTCTGTTCATGTCTTTTTCTACTTCTTAATTGGGCCATTTGTTATTTTCTTCTTGAGCTGTTGTAGAGTTCTATATAGTTTAGTAATGATACCCTTGTCCTATGTGTCATGGGTCAAAAAATGTTTCCCAGCCTGTGGGTTCTGGCTTCACTCTCCTGATAAAGTTCTTTGGTGCACACAAGTGACGTAACTTCAGCATGTCTCAGTCGTCTATCTAGTCTTCCACCGTGCGTGCCTCCTGCATTTTACTGGGTGCTCTGTGCATGCCCTGTAATAGGGCCCTTACATTTGTTCCAGCTTTCTCATTGATGGTCCTGATAGCTTTGGGGTTTACATTTAGGTCTTTAATCCATCTTGAGTTAGTTTTTGTGTATGAAGAGAGATACGGGTCTTGTTTCATTCTTCTGCATACGGAAGCTCAGTTTGTCCAACACCATTTGTTGAGGATGTTGTCTTTGTCCCATTGGATAGTTCTAGGACTTTTGTTGAAGACTAGTTGCCTGTAGGCTGATGCTTTTATGACTGGGTTTCCTTGACCTAGGTAACTCTTGTTGTACCAGTACCACGCTGTTTTGACTATTGTGGCTATGCGCTAGGTCTTTAGGTCAAGTACTTGAGTGTGAGGCCTCCTATATAGTTTTTAAAAAAGAAGCTCTTTGTTTATCCTAGGTCTTTGGCCTACGGATATAAAATTGGTAATTCGTTTTTTCATTTCTTTAAGGAATGTATTTGGGATTTGGATTTGGATTGTGTTGTATTTGTAGATTGTTTTAAATAGTATTGGTATTTTTACACTGTCAAGTCTGCCTATCCATGAGCATAGAATATTCTTCCATTTATGTAGGTCTTTTTTGGTTTCTTTTTTTTTTAAACCATTTTACTGGGGGCTCATAAAACTCTTATCACAATCCATACATTCATCAATTGTGTAAAGGACATTTGTACATTTATTGCCCTCATCATTCTCAAAACATTTGCTCTCCACTTAAGCCCTTGGCATCAGCTCCTCATTCCCCCCCCTCCCCCCTCCCCCATGAACCCTTGATAATTTATTAAGTATTATTTTGTCATATCTTACACTGTCCGACTTTTTTGGTTTCTTGTAGTAATGTTCTATAGTTTTCGCTGTATCAGCCTTTTGCTTCTTTAGTGAGGTTTATTTCTAAGTATTTAATCTTTCGTGTGGTCATTGTAAATAGTGTTGTCTCCTTAGTGTCTTTTTTGTAGCTCTCTTTGCTGGTATACAGGAATCCGATTGGGTTCTGGTTGCTAATTTTGTATCCTACTGCCTTGCTGAATCCCTCAATTATTTTCAATAGGCTTTCTGTGGAAACTTCTGGGTTTTCTATATATAGAACCATATCATCTGCAAATAGCAAGAGTTTCACTTCTTCTTTGCTGATTTTCATTCCCTTGGCTTCTTTGTGTTGTCTGATGACTCCAGTTTAGACTTCCAGCATGATGTTGAATAAGTGGTGATAGGGGACATCCTGTCTGGTTCCCGTTTATAGTGGAAATGTTTCTAGCTTTTTTCTGTAGAGAGTGATGTTAGCTGTTGTTTTTATCATGTATGGCTTTCATTATGTTGAGGAATTTCCCTTCTAGTCCTATTTTGTTGAGGGTTTTGATCAGAAAATGAATGTTAGCAGAGGCAGAAATCTGAATGGCCAATAAACATTTGAGAAAATGTTCCTGATCATTAGCCATAGAGAAATGCAAATTAAAACAACTATGAGATACCACCTAACACCCTCACAAGATAGCCCAATTCAAAAAATCAAAAAGTTACAAGTGTTGGAAGGACTGTGGTGAGATAGGAACTCTTGTCTACTGCAGATGGACCTGTAGGTATGTACAGCCATTATATCACCAATTTGATTTCCACATATGTGGTACATACATAGAATGGAGTACTAGGCATCCCTAAACATCAGTAATGAACACATGAAGCACCGCTGCATGGGAAGAACTGGAGGAAATCATGCTAAGCGAAGTAAGTCAAGCACAAAAGGACAAATACAATATGAGTCCACTGAAGTAAGCTTTAAAAATGGGGCATATGGGAAAAGCTACTATATACATACATTCTTGGGGTGAGGTCCAGGTACTATGGCTGGGGCCAAACCCAATCCAGGGATACATATGGGAGCCAACTAAATAAGAGGGGGAAAGAAAGAGAGAGGGAGAAAAAAAGCCACGGGTAGGGGTTGAGCAGGGCACTAACCCACCCAAGGAGAGGGTATTCTTTATATCTCTGCAGCAGAGGGAGAGAGAGACCAGGCTTCAACTCGATGCACCAAGACGTGAATGCAACATACCGGCATGTACCAGGGAACCAATAGAGAGGTCTGTGGGGCGGCCCCAATCCCAACTATGTGGACACCCCACCGCCCCCTGCCCCAGAAAAATGCACTTCAGAT
>NW_022111357.1:35509623-35511263 GCF_000313985.2 Echinops telfairi
TGATCAGATCAGCCAATCCTGTGATGCAACATTGCATGTCATGCACAGTACTAACAGCGAGATGGACAAAGTCCATCGCCCACTCCAAAGGACTGTCCTTGTGACTGAAGAATGTTCTAGTAGTTGGGGGACTACCTGTAGTTAGATTCTTTTGTCTGTCTGATTCCATTCTGGAATCATCTAAACTCCTTACTGATAGAAAGAAAATAAAAGCCCCCTCTGTGAGCTACCATACTTTCATGGGTTTTGACATATGAACAGTGTTACACTTTGAGCACTACGAAGTCACTCAGTACAGCCCCCCGCCAAATCCTCGGCTTCACCCCTTCAACACTCTTCCTGACAACCCCTGGCAACCATCAATGTGTTTGCCTTCCCTCTGATTCATCAGCTGAGCAGACTTTCCTCAGCACTCCTGCCTGCCAACATTTAGTGTTTCGCAAGCATTTTCATGGCATTATATACTTTCTCCCCTTCATAACCAAATTCTCTCTTTGTCCCCAGCCCGACTCTGTCCTTCCTGTCACCCAGGGCTCTTGTTGCTAAGCCTGGGGGTGGGCATGGGGAGGAGGTTAGATGGGGGAACTCGCCTCAGTAGCCCCTGCAGGTCTCACCCTATTCCTGCCCCCCACCCTGCACCCTTCCCTGCCTGGCCAGCTCAGCCTCCCCTGTCTTTTGGGCCTGGTTTGGGTTCCATCCCAACCCTGCTCCGCTCGCTCTACAGTGTGTCTCCTGGGCGACTCATTCCCTCTGCTGACTTGATTAAGCCCTCCTATGCTGGAGAAGGAGCCTTGGTAACGCAGTTAAGTGCTTAGCGATGAACCCAAAGGTCGGAGGTTTGAACCCCCCAGCAGCTTCCTGGAAGAACTCTGGTGACCTGCTCCTCCAAGATGAGAGCCTAGGAAGCCCTATGGGACCCAATACTCCGTCATGTGGGTCACGATGAGCTGAAACGGACTGGTGGCACACACCGCAGCAGAGTGTCAGAGGCACTGCCCCAGAAGTGGGCGTCCGCACCGCCAGCCAGGTTCTCTCATGAACACAAGGTCTGCCTAGAGTAGGCCCGGCACTTCCACCTGGAAGTGCTCACAGGCGCCTCCAGCACGGCAGGACCTGCGCTGACCTCGCTCTCTCACCTGTCCTGCTGACGGACACCACCAGGAAGCGGTGAACATCAAATAAAAATCAAAAAACGTTTCAATGTGAATTTACATATTGAGACTCGGCACATGTGGAGAGGCAGAAGTTAACTAGTGGTTTCCAGGGGTGGGTTGGGGGCAGGAAGAGAGGAGAATTACTGAGGAAGCAGTCCTGGGTTTTTGTTTGGGGAGATGGAAATTTGGGGGAAATGGCTCCACATGGTGAGTGTACTGATTGTCGCTGAGAGCACACTTAAAAATGGTTAGAGTAGCACTGGAGACAGAGTGTGGGAATTGCACCCGATATGACCCCACCATACGGAGGCAAAACACTAAGGGCGTGCAACAGAACAGCAAGGGGAACAGAGCAAGGAAGTCCCAAGGGAATACCAAAAATAGACTGGGGTCAGGGCGTGGCACCCCATCAGACTCCACCGGAAAACACTCCTAAAGGTCAACGACCAGACCTTGAACTATTTACAGACTTTTCTTTTGTTGTCA
>NW_022111357.1:35513146-35514174 GCF_000313985.2 Echinops telfairi
ACACACACACACACACACACACTTACACACTCACACACTCACACACTCACTGCCTGATAGAGAAACATCAGCTGCTGGGACCCCTGTGGAGCATGGCTCTACAGATCCCGTGGGCCACCGTGAGCCAATGATTCGGTTCCGTTTGGGCTTTCCTCCAATAACTGAAAGCACACACCGCTGACTAGGAGCCACATCAATGCATCCCACCAAACCCAGTTCACTTCCCCGTATCAGAGCCAGCAGATGCCCACAGCCAACGCTGTGCCGTTGGCCAGGAGAGGCAGGGAGTTGCAGGGCAAGGTGGGGCGGAAAGACGCATCATGTAACTGTGGCAGGTAAGTATCTCAGGTTTGCCAAGTGCGCAAACCCCTTTGGCTATGGGAGCACCACTGCTCAGGTCCCTGAAACTTAGGCTGTGTAAGGCACCGGAAGGAGTTCCCAACCCACTCCTTCCTAGGGTTGAGGCCAGATGCTACTCTGGCTCTAGAGGACATTGATCAGTGCCTGGCTGCTGTTTCCAAAAGCAAAGTGCTGTCTCAGAAACGTGCTTACACGAATGTTCAGAGCTGCCTTGTTCGTCATAGCCACGTGGTGGCAATACCCAAATGTGCGTCAGCTGGTGAGTGGGTATACCGAGGGTGGCCTATCCATACAAAGGGTACACCTTCCTATTCAGCCACACGAGGAGTGAAGCATTGATACAGGGTACAGCAGTGGTTCTCAACCTGTGGGTCAAGACCCCTTGGGGATCAAACGACCCTTTCACAGGGGTCGCCTGATTCATAACAGTACAAAAATGACAGTGATGAAGTAGCAACAACAATAATGTTATGGTTGTGGGGCACCACCACACGAGGAACTGTATGGAAGGGTCGAGGCATGAGCAAGGTTGAGAACCGCTGAGTCACAGTGTGGCTGATCCTCACAAGCACGATGCTCAGCGAAAGCAGCCAGGCATTGAAACCACAAGGTGTGTGATTCCACTTTCATGAAACGTCCAGTACGGCAACTCCAGAGACCGAGATCAG
>NW_022111357.1:35515148-35528906 GCF_000313985.2 Echinops telfairi
GTGACGAGTTAGGCTGCGAGCTGAAAGGTTGGTAGTTCAAAACCACCAGGGGCTCCTCGGGAGAAAGATGGGCTTTCTACTCCTGTAAAGAAAGAGTGACATGGGGGCAGTTCTACCCTGTCCTACAGGGTCGCTATGAGTCAGCGTCGACTCAATGGTAGTGAGTATGCAGTTGGAGGGTACTCAAAAGAGAAAGGAGTCATGGGGCACTCCAGTAAGCACTCAGCTGCTAACCCGAACTCAGTGGTTCAAATCCACCCAGTGGCTCTGCTCCTGTAAGGAGTACAGCCTAGGAACCAGATCACATTCTTCTGTCGCAGAAGGGGGGCTTGCCTGGAGTCAGAACAGACTTGACACTCCGGGCTGGACCACTCACCATCAGGAGGCGTCCAGGAGTCACTCTCCTGGCAACCCCAGTGTAGGTCGGGGAGCTTCATGCCAAGGCAGGACCAGTGAAGAGGCTTCTTCCAGGGCCAGTAAGACGGCATCGCACACCAGGGTGAGGTCGTCGGCTGTGGGAGGGCTGAGAATTATGTGGGGATGAGCAGGACGCAGGTCAAACTCAGGGAAGAATTATTAGCACCATGTCAGGTTCTGATGGTCACCTGTGTCCGAGTTAAGATGCTGGGATTCGGACCTGGACCGTGGGCAGGGGCAGAATTTTAGCTCCATCGCCTGAGTGGTTGCACTGTCTCGGAGGGAGGTCACTTCCAGATGGCGGCCCAAACACCAGCTGCCGTCATGGAGTGGTTCTCAGTCCGTGGGACCCCCTCAGAGGGGCTGGAGGTAGAGGGGCACCAGCTGGGTGTTCAGAGCGGTGACTAAGAATTTGTTCTCCCCATCGTCCTACCTCAGACGCTTGCTGCCTCGTGCATAACCTCGGTACACATTTGTGGTGACCCCGGCTCTCTGTCTCTCACAGGGCCCGGTCTCCTATCTGCCACCAGCTGGCAATGTCACCATAACCTTCCCTGTAATGTGCCTCTGAAAGGCGGTGGCATTTACCACATGCCAGGGATTACGTGCGGGCCCTGCATGGTACAAATGTTTGAGTAAGTGCTCAGCGACGGACTACAAGGTGGACTTCAAGTCCACCCAGAGGCACTTTGGAAGAAAGGCCTGGCAGTCTACTTCAGATAAGCCAGCCCTTGAGAAGTTGGATTGCCTCCCTGGCTAGCGCTTTGTTGTGTCAGCGGGGCGGACTGTCCACTTAAAGGAGTCCTGGTGGCATCATGGTTCAAGCGCTCGGCCATGGACCCAAAGGTTGAAGTTCAAACCCACCCATAGTTCTGTGGGAGAACGATGGGCAGTCTGCTTCCTGAAAGATGTACAGCTTTAGAAACCCAGTGTACAGGCAGCTGGATCCACCTGCTCTGTAGGTTCCCGGGAGTTGAATTGGCTCCATGGGCGTGCGGCTGATGTGTGTGTGTGTGTGTGTGTGTGTTACAAGAGCCCCGGTGGTACAGTGATTGAGCTCTTGGCTGCTAGCCGGAAGGTTGGTGGTTCAAACTCACCAGCTATTGCATGGGAGAAAGCTATCAGAATCGGCTTCCTTCAAAATGACCGAGTTGGAAACCCACTGGGAAGGTTCACCTTGTTCTCCAGGGTTGTCTGTGTTGGGATGGATGGAGAAGGGATGCCGATTCTACATTTTACCTTCTTGCACCGCGGAATCCTCTGTACTCAGTGATGAGGGGAGGGAGGCTCAGAGGGTTGACATGTCCTGGACCGGACAGGGTGACTGCACAGGATGTGGTCAGCTCCCTCCAGAGCTCCTGCTCTAAGACACCTGACATACGAAGTCCATGATCAAACGTGTGGCCTGTGACTGCCTTCAGCCCTGCTAGCCCTGAGACCTTGGAGTCTGTAGCGCCAACTAGCCTAGCTGTACCTGAGGGGATGGGAGATCAGAGGATTCAACCCACACCTTAGATGGCAATTTTCCAAGTGCAGCAGCCAGTCTGGTCCCAGAGGAACCAGGGTTGATCCCAGAGGAGGCTGTACAGGTGGGGACACACCTGGTTCCTGGCTTGGGTCCAGAGCATGTGAGCAGGAGAGAAATCTCCTAGAAGCAACAGGACTGAGGATGCCTTAGAGCAGTGGTTCTCAGCCTTCCTAATGATGAAACCCTTTCATACAGTTCCAACCATAAAATTATTTTCTTTAAAAAAATCATTTTATTGGGGGCTCATACAACTCTGTCACAATCCATATATCCACCTATTGTGTCAGGCACATTTGTACATTCGTTGCCCTCACCATTCTCAAAATATTTGCTCTCCACTTAAGCCCTTGGTATCAGCTCATTTTCCCCCTCCCTCCCCGCTCCCCCCTCACTCATGAACCCTTGATAATTTATAAATTATTATTTTGTCATGTCTTACACTGTCCGACATCTCCTTCTCTTCACTCACTTTTCTGTTGTCTGCCCATCCCCCAGGGAGAAGGTTATATGTAGATCCTTATAATCAGTTCCCCCATCCTACCCCACCTTCCCTCCACCCTCCTGGTATCACCACTCTCACCATCTGTCCTGGATTCCCTGTGTTTCCAGTTCCCATCTATACCAGTGTACATCCTCTGGTCTAGCCGGATTTGTAATGTAGAATTGGGATCATGATAGTGGGACACGAGGAAGCATTTAAGAACTAGAGGAAAGTTGTATGTTTCATTGTTGCTACACTGCACCCTGAGTGGCTCGTCTCCTCCCCGAGACCCCGGAGACCCTTCTGTAAGGGGATGTCCAGTTGCCTACAGGTGGGCTTTGGGTCTCCACTCTGCATTCCCCCTCATTTACAATGATATGATTTTTTGTTCTTTGATGCCTGATACCTGATCACTTCGACACTTCATAATCACACAGGCTGGTGTGCTTCCTCTATGTGGGCTTTGTTGCTTCTGAGCTAGATGGCCGCTTGTTTACCTTCAAGCCTTTAAGACCCCAGACACTATATCTTTTGATAGCCGGGCACCATCAACTTTCTTCACCACATTTGCTTATGCACCCACTTTGTCTTAAGTGATTGTGTCGGGAAGGTGAGCATCATAGAATGACAGTTTAACAGAACAAAGTGTTCTTGGATTGAGGGAGTACTTGAGTGGAGACCCAATGTGCATCTGCTGCCTTAATATTAAACCTATAAATATACGCACATAGATCTATTTCCCCATCATCCTATATAAATATATCTACATATGTACATGCCTGTATTTAGACCTCTATAAATGCCCTTTGCCTCCTAGTTCTTTCCTCTATTTCCTTTTACTTTCCTCTTGTCCCACTATCATGCTCAGCCTTCATTTGGGTTTCAGTAATTCCTCTCGGTTACATTGCCCTTGATCAAGTCCTACCAGGCCTCTCACACCCTCTTCACCACCGATCTGGGATCACTTGTTGCTCCCTTGTCCCTGGATTGGTCAACACCACCTCCTTTCCCCCACCTTCCCCTCTCCCATGCCCCCTCCGGAACCATGAGTCCCGTTGTTTTCTCCTCCAGACTGTTCATCCATCCTATCTTATCTAGATAGACCTGCCCATCAAATTATTTTCATTGCTACTTCATAACTGTCATTTTGCTACTGTTATGCATCATCATGTAAATATCTGATAGGCGGAATATATTTTCATTGTTATAAATTGAACATCATGAAAGCATAATGATTCATCACAAAAAACGATATGTGATTATATATTGTGAAATATTTATTTCTAATGACAAATCAATGAAATTTCATCTTGAAGCATGGTGTAGCGTGCTAACAGTCTTCACGCCCCGGAACTCGCATGTGGGCATATCTACATGTGGGCGGACCCGCCTGGAGACGGATAGAGGAGCGGTGTCTCGGTTCATCGGCCCTTCAGAAATCTGTGTTTTCCGATGGTTTTAGGCGACCCCTGTGAAAGGGTCATTCGACCCCCAAAGGCGTGGTGATGCACAGGTGGAGAGCCGCTGCCTTAGGAGAAGGGAGACCTGGGCAGGCTCGCTTGCTCATGTGGGCACATCACGAAGGAGATCACGGCTGAGAAAGGCCATGAGGGTCGGTGAAGCAGAGGGGCAGCGAGGCCAGGTCAGAGAGCCCTCCAGGCGATGGATTGGTGCAGCAGCCACACCAAGGACCCACTCAGAGCAACGGTGTTGGCGGGGATGCTGGGCCGGGCTGCCTTTTGTTCCATTACTCACAATGTCATCAGGAGTAGGAGCCAGTCACACCAACAAGTCCGAGTGCTGGGCGTGAGGCTGAATGGTTGGCTGGGCACAGGCAGGGGCTGGTCCCCTGCCCTCGGGCCATACAGCTTGGTGGGCTCACAGAGCACCCTCTGAAGGTGAAGACCCCTTAGCCCACCCAGTCCTGCCCACAGCTGTGGAACCTCCCTCACCCCTTGTCCTCATCCCCCAAAGAAGCATCCTGGGTTGTTATAACATGTACACTCTAAAAACAAGCAGGTGCGTGTCCTGGTCAAGGCAGCTAACTTTAGTCCTGTGACCTTTCCCAGCCTCTGGGAGCATGTCCTTCTGGAACGGGTGAGTTGGCTCCCGGGAAGTCACCTGAGCTCCTCCCTCTGCTGGCATCGAATGACAGCCCGGGTGATGCCATAGGGTGCAACACGGAAGGTCTCCCTGGGACGCAGTGTACAGCACAGCCTCCCCACGGCACTGTGGCATGGCTGTTTACACACCCTGGACGCCGGAGCGGGACTGAACCGGTTGGTTGGAGTCTCCTGTGCCAAGTCCCTGTGCTATGATATATTTTTTCCAAATCGGAGTCTGGATCTGCACATAGTCAGATAGACCCAGACTCAAACAGCTGGGTGTGTTCTTGGGAGCCAGCCACTGTCCACGCCACTTCTGTGGTCCCGGCTCTCTCTGGACACAGACTTGGCCATGGGGCTTGCTTCTAAGAGCATTTGCCTACAGTTTATTCCTCATCTTGTCTTTGTCAGAGAGGGGTGTATTAGAGCTTCATTTTTATTTATATAATAAACAGATGTCCATAGAAACAAGGCCTTAAAAATATATGATTAAAAAAGAAAGAAAGAGAACAAATATTGGCCGTGGGGCCCAGGGCTGCACTGTGGCTTTCGGGGGCCATTGTGGTGTAGTGAGTATATATTGGGCTGCTAGCCGCAAGGTTAGCAGTTCAAAACTCCCAGCCACCCCATGGGAGAAAGATGAGGCTTTCTACTCCTGTAAGGAGTCACAGTCTTGGAAACCCACAGGGGTTGTTCGACACTGTCCTATAGGGTCGCTATGGGTCAGAATGGACTGGATGGCAGTGAGTTAGAGCAATTTTGGACCCATTTGAAGGCCCTGGATGCTTTTGGAAGGTCCCTGGGTGACCTTCCAAATTTACACTTGCTATTAACCTAAGGTTGGTGGTTCGAACCCGCCCAGTGCTACCGTGGAAGAAAGTATGGAGCTCTGCTTCCAGAAAGATTACAGACAAGAGGACCGGGTGGAGCAGTCCCACCAGTGGTGGGGTTCAAAGAGCCGAACAGCCAGCTCGCTGCCCGAATGACCCTGTAAAGCATTAAAGAACCCGGATGTACTGAGAGGGAGTTGACTACTTCACCCAGCCAACACTTAAATAAGAGCCACACGAGAGGCACACAAAACTAGCTTTTGTTATAAGACGGAGTTTAAATACATTAAAAAATATTAATGACACTTGACCCCAAAACCATAAAACAGCTATTTACTATATTTCCATATTGCTTTTTGATTGGCATCTTCACTTGCAATATTCTTTATTTTGCAGTAAAGAATTATCCTTCGCCATCCTTTCACTGTGGGAGTAGGATCCCATTCCTGTAGAATAAGGCCATTAGACAGAGTCATTGTGTTTAATGTATGAGAAACGGCCCCTTTCTTCTCTGCACATATTATGTTCATCTTTGAAAAATCCCGTTCCTCTTTTGCTGAAGTGACGGTAATTGTTCTGACAATATTTTTTAGCCCTTTGAACACTTTCTGGCATAATTCACGCATCACACTCGTGGGACTTTGGGGCGTGGCACAAAGCTGAAAGGAATGGCGTGTCGCCCTCTGCTTGCTCGGCGGGTCTTCTCCTTTCGTCTATGACGGTTCACCGAAGTAAGAAACAAACGTAGGGGATGAGAATGTAGCATTGCATAAACTATAACGAGTTTCATGAAATGAATAAGTAAATATTACAATCCATGTAATTTTTTATACCTATGGAGGGAATGAACATCACCACAGGCTCTTAGAATACGCTGTTGAGGAGATAAACATTAAAAAAAGAGTAGGAATAGTAAAAGCCTATACATTATCAAGGGTTTGTGAAGATGTGGGGGCGGAGGGAGGGGAAAATGAGGAGCTGATACCAAGGGCTCATGTGGAAAGAAAATGTTTTGAGAATGATGATGGCAACACATGTACAAATGTGCTTGACACAATGGATTGATGTGTGGATTGCGATGAGTTGTCTGAGCCCCCAATAAAATGATTTAAAAAAAAAGAGTTGTATGAGTCCCCAATAAAGTGATTTAAAAATTAAAAAAGAGTCAGGAATGTCAATGTGTGATTTTCACATCGGGCAGCTGTCTCACCTTAGAGAACCTGTCACAAGTGACATTTCACCAAGGGGTTCGCTGACCGCAACAACAAATTAGGCAATTGTCGGTGGCCTGGCTGCATCCCACCAGAAGTTCTACCCGGTACCCGCGGTCTGACTGAGCCAGAATTGGCTCAGCAGCAGCTGGTTGGGTGTTCTGGTTTGATGACTTTTTCCTGTAGCAGCTCCCTTTTCTATTAAAAACAAAAAATGAACCGATCAATTGTTGTTGCTATTGCTGCTGTTAGGTGCCGTCAAACCATAGAGACTCTGTGCACCACAGAACGAAACGCTCCCTGGCCCGGTGCCATCCTCACAGTTGTTCCTGGGCCTGAGCCCATTGGTGCAGCCAAGGGGCCAATCCATCTCCTTGGGCGCCTTCCTCTTCCTCGCTGCCCTTCTCCTTTACAACACACGATGTTCCTCTCCTGACAACAGGTCCAAAGTCCACGAGACACAGTCTTGCCATCCTGGCCTCTAAGGAGCACTTTGGCTCTGCTTCCAACCCAGATCGGTCTGTACTTCCAGCAGCGCATGGCTCTTCCAACATTCTTCTCCAGCTCCACAACTCACCAGTCATCCTCGGTCTTCTTTATTTAGTGTCCAACTTTCACATGCAGGTGAGGTGATCGAAAATAGCATGGCTTGGGTCAGGTGCACCCCTTTGACTTTGAAAAGTAGACCCATTCTCTTGGCCCACCCTCCAGAACTAAGGTTGTTATGCCTAGTCTCCTTGACACCTAGGGTGGTTTCACCCTTTGAATGGGCTGCCGGGCCTTCTCCATCCTTCCCCCATGTGATCTTGTTCATTCAAGCTGCTTCTGGGATTGTGCCTTCTTTGCCTTGGTAGACAGAAGATGCTCACAAGTATACTATCAATTAGTGGTCAGCCATGCCAACATCCACTCTTAAGTTCCAAATCCCATCTTCTTAGTCATCTAAATGAGGTAGGGATGAGACTGTGGGTGTGTTTCATCCTGGGACCAAATCCCTCTCCATCGATGGACCTGGACATGTGAAGACCAGCTATCTGCTTCCAAAGTACGGGGGTGGAACAGGGCAGACATTTCTGTCCCACATTGGAGTGGAAGAAGGGGTTCCAGGAACCGAGCACATCCAAAACCCAGCAGGGCAAATCTCAGTAGCTCTCAGAGCTGAAGAAGAACCCTTTCTTTTCCAGGTGCCTCTGTCCAATGCCCAACCTGGGCATCAGTCCTGCCTTCTAGACCTACGAAGACAGCAGCCCCCACCCCCACAGCTTTGGGTGGCCCCATTCTTTACATCCATCTGAGGGGTGACCCCAGTCCTCTGCCCCTTTCCTTCTAAGCTGGTAGGACTTCTGCTTCAGGGGCCACAGGCCTAATCATTGCAGTAAAAGACGGTGGGGCACGGCTCTTGGTGAAGGTACTGGAACACATTTCCTTAGGGCAGAACAGGGCACATCATTCAGCTCTGCTTCCATCTGCACAAGTCATCTCTAAATCTGCCGCCTTGCTCTTGCAATTTTACTATCAGCTGCCGGGAGAAGGCACGCTGCATCTTCAACTTCCACTTACGAATCTTCTCAGCCAAATGTCCACATTCATCACGTACGAGTTCTACCTCCCACAAAAGATCCAAACATAATTCAGAAAAATTCTTAGCCACCTATAAGAAGACCTCCCTTCCTCCAATGTCCAACACCATGCTCATGGTTCCCTTTTAAAGGGCTGTCAGAACACTTAGCATTCACATTTCTAGTAATATTCTGCTCATAAGCAGGCAAAGCTTCATCATAACTCTCAAATTTTCCCTAAGTCCTCATCTAAAGCACCCTTAATGTCCATAAGTCTACCATCTCCCCAAGACTATTTAAGTTTTGACTACCAAGACCCACCTTCCTTGACTCAATTCTGATTGACAGTGATCCAAGACAGGGGTTTCTGAGGCTGTACATCTGTATGGGAGCAGCCAGCCCAATCTTTCTCCAGGAGAGTGGCTGGTGGGTTTGAACCACTAATCTTGCCCTTAGCAGCCACATGACTAACCCAGAGTGCCACTAAGGCTTCTATCAACCATCACCCAGTTCTAAAACCCCTTCCATGTTTTAGGGATCTGTTTGAGCCAACACTCCATCGCTCAGCTGTACTTCTTCCAAGACAGGTTCATTTGTTCTTTTAGCAGTCAGTGGTACTTTTAATATTCTTTACCGGCACCACAATTCCAATGTGTCCATTCTTCTTTGGACTTCCTTAATCAGTGTCCACTTTCACATGCATGTGAGGCAATGGAAAACTACCATGGCATGAATCAGAAGCCCCTTAGTCCTCAAAGTAACAAACATCCTTGCTTTTCGATACAAAGAGGTTTTATGTAGTGAATTTAATCAATACAACGGTCATTTATTCTCTTGACTACTGCTTCCATGAGCATTGACTGGCGATCCAAGTGTGTTAGTCCGGGTAGGCTAGAGAAACAAATTCATAGACCCTCACTTGTGTATAAAAAGGAGCTTTATATACAAGAGCAGTTGAATATTGAGAAAACATCCCAGCTCAGTCCAGATCAAGTCCTTAAGTAGGATATTAGCCCATATGTCCAATACCAATCTATAAAGTCCTCTTCAGGCTCAGGAAACACATGTAATGATGCTGAATGCAGAAAAATCACAGGTCAGTGGGTGGGAAGTCTTGTGGCTCCAGAGGCGTTGTAAGCATCTCAGCACTGACAGGGGTCTCCATGTAACTCCTCCAGTTCCCAGGACATGGGGTCTATCTGCGTAGTGCCCTGTGTCTTGTCCATGGAGTGTCTCTCAGGGAGTGGGCAGAGAGAGAGAGAGTATGTCTCCAGCCTCCAAGGAGGACATACAGTAATTCCCAGAATCCTCGGGGGAAAGCCATGCCCACACAGAGGCCTTCTTGGCTATGATCTGATTGGCAGACTACACTCCACCCCTTCACTCTTAATCCTCTCAAGTCCCAAATTGACACCAGATTATGTATTTACCACACCCAGTAAGACAAAATCCTTGACAACTGTCACCTTTTCTCCACTTATCATGAGTTACCTACTGGCCCAGCCGTGAGGATTTTGCTCTTCTTGACATTGAGTTGCAATGCAGACCGAAGACTGCAATCCTTGATCTGCATCAGCAAGTGCTTCACATCCTCCTCTCTCTCGGCGAGCAAGGTTGTGTCATCTGTATACCACAGGCGGTTAAATAAGCCGTCCTCCAATCATGATGCCGCTCTGCACTCTTCGTCATATAATCCGGCTCCTCGAATGATTTATTCAGCACATGGATTGAACAAGTATGGTCAGGGATACAACCTAGACATCCCTTTCCTGAGTTTAAACCAGGCGGTATGCCCTTGTTCTGTTTGCATGGACAGGTTCCACACGAGCACACGGAAGAGTTCTGAAAACCCCATCCTTCTCCAGGTCATCTACAGTTTATTATGACCCCCACACGCGAATGCCTTGGCATAGTCCAGCAAACACCAGTCTCCTTTGCTCTGAGCCAGGATCCCTCTGACCTCAGCAATGATGTCCTTTGTTCAGTCGTTCTCCAAATCCCGTCAAAGCCTCCGGCAGCTCCTCGTCAATGGGCTGCTATCACATAAATAGCACAAACAGCGCGCTTCTAAGAACACGTTTTCAGTGTCTTGTTTTAAGATAATACAGTGTTTATGTGAAAGCTTATGGAGCTAATTCGATTCCTGTTTAACAACCGAAATTTATTTTCTAACAGTTCCGAGGTGAAGCGTCTAGACTAGGCTCTCCGTTGTGTCCGCTCCTTCCAAGTCATCCGGGTGTCCCGTGAAGAATCCCTGGTGCTGTGGTGGGTTAAGTCCTGAGCTGCTAAGCAAAGATTGGCGGTTCAACCTACCAATGATTCCTCCAGAGAAAGAGGAGGCTGGCTGTCCCTGCAAAGGTTTACAATCTTGGAAACCCAAAAGCATTTCTACTCTCCTATAAGGTCATTATGAGTCAGAATTGATTCAATTTAAAAAAAAAATTTTTTGCAGGGGGACAGGGGTGGGGCAGAGGCTGTTTCTTAGCTCTTGGCCTATAGTTGATCCTGGAATGGGCCCTGATTCCCTCTGCTGCCCCCTTCTCCTATGGGTGAGTCTCAGTCTAACCTGTTCTTTCAGTAAATCAGAAGTGAGTCCCTTTAGACCTCAGCCTTCTTGGGTCCCATCTAATGAACACAACAAAGAAAACCCTGCTGGGAACAGGACCACGTTCACAGACATAGGGGCCAGGGTCCCAACACAGCACCACCCATAGCGGTTGTCGTTCTCCTCCCCCTGCACCTCACAGGCCTCTTTCTTAGCTCTGTGCCAGGTACCTCTTTGCCTACCTTTGGTTTTTAGAAGTTTACACACACACACACACACACACACACACACACACACACACACACACACACAAACACACCTCATTGTAGGCACCATGCCCAGGTTCCCAGGGGCCTCCGTTAATCAGTCATGGGTGCATCCGAACTAGGAGCAGAAAGTCAAGCAGAGGGAGAGCCGCAGTTCAGAAGCCACATCAGCAACCACATTCGCCCTCCCACCTCCTTCCCTGGTTTTGGCTGAACCAGTGCTTTTCCTACAGGCCAGGGCCGAAGGCAGCTGGCTCCTTCCAGCCTCGCGTCCCCTTTACCAAGACAAATAGGAACCCCCTGCCCTTAAGTCCCTTGATGACCTCCAGCCAGGAGCCTGTCCCCATAAACATACACATCTAAGATGGCTATGGTGTGGATGGCAGCTTGGACAGTCCACCCATGCGGGCCGCCCTGCCCAGGCCATAGGAGTTTCTGATCTCCGGAGGAAAGGGTGAAAGTCTGGTTCTGGGAGCGGGATGGAGAGGAGTTTGCGGCGGAGAAGGGCAGTGGGAAAGCTCTTTCTAAAACGTACCACTTTGAGGAGTTATCTTTTTAATCTGAGGGAGCAGGCAACATGTTCTGCAAACCACACCTGCATGTCAATGTTCACTGGCGTACTTCCCACAGCAGCCCAAAGGCGGAAACAGCCAAATGTCCATCTCAATGGAGGAGCAGGAGACACGCCATGGAATCCTACGCAGCCCGAAAGAGAGGTGGGGTCTTGATGCAGCTCACCAGCTGAGAGCATCACACTGAGGGAGATCAGGCAGTCCTGGAAAGGATAACTATGGAACGACCTCATTTATATGAAATAAGCAACTATATAGAAACCAAGGGCGATCACGAGCTCCCCTCGTGGCACTGGGGGTGAGAGGTTTGGGCTGCTAACTACAAGATGAGGCTGTCTGCTCCTGTGCACGCTTAGACTTGGAAATCCGATGCAGGGTCCTAGGAATAAGAATCGACACATCATGGCCCTGGCTTGGGCCAGGGGTGGGAGAGAGGGAGACGGAAAGGGGGATGGGGCCTTGGCGGGGAGGAGCACTGAGTAGTCAGGTGCGGCGGCGGGACGGATTCGTGAATAGAGACTGAGGATGGCGGCCACAGCGTGCAGAAGCCGTCAAGGCCACTGACTGGTGCGTGGAGACGCGGTTGCTTTGTTATATGTCTTTTCACCACAGTCAAAATTTAAAACAATTTTTTTTAAGAAGAGAGAAAAACACGTTCATCTTCTCTTGAGAGCTGGGCAGATGGCAGCAAGCCCAGGAGGTGGCACTGGGCAGCTTGGATCTGGTGGGGCGGCAGGCTATAAAACTGGTGGACCGCATTTTGGTGCCACATATGTTAGACTTGTTTCTGGGTATAGTTGAGCCGCTGACAAAAAATGGCCCAGTTTTCCCCGACCAGCTCTAGTTTTCAAGAGACGGAACTTATGCCCGATAGCGCTCTTCACAAATGGATGTCAGGATCTCTTAACGCGGCCAGCCTAAGCTAGGGGATGTGTATGCTGGCTTTCTCTGAAGTAGCTTGTGTTGTACTACATAGTAGGTCAAGTTAGACTTCACATATGAGTGATCTCAGGGCGTAGTGGTTCCGTGTTGGGCTCTGCTAACCACAAGGTCGTTCGTTTTAAACCACCAGCTTCTCCATGGGAGAAAAACTAAGCTTTCTACTCTTGCAAAGAGTTACCATCTTGTAAACTCACAGGGGGGCAGTTCTACTATGTCCTATAGGGTCACTGTGAGTCAGCATTGACTCAATGGCAGTGTATTTGAGGTGTTAAAAATTTTTTTTTTCACTCCACCTTTATTGGGGCCCAAAAAGAAGAGCTGAGGGGCATGCATTGGGCTGCTAACCTTAGGGTTAGCAGTTCAAAACTGCCACCAGCTTCACTACGGGAGAAAGATGGGACTTTCTATTCCCGTAAGGAGTTCTGGACACCTACAGGGCAGTCCTGCCCAGTCCTCCAGGGTCACTGGGAGTTGACATCAGTTCGATAGCAGTGAGTGTGTTGGGGTTTGTTTTGGCACAATAAGAAAGGAGCCTGGTGTTGCAGGGGGTTATGTGTTTGACGGCCAACCACAAGGTCAGCTATTCGAGCCCCCCAGCCACTCTGCAAAAGCAAGTTGAGGCTTTCTGCTCCCATCGAGGTTTACAGCCTCAGAAACCCAGGGGAGAAGCTCCGCTCTGTCCTGCGGGGCCGTGATGAGTCGCGTCGGCTGACTGGCAGAGAGAGAGCTCGGTGCATAAACAGAGACTCAGATGTTTTTATAGCACGTCTTCTCAGCTGTGTTCCGGCTTGTACCTCTGCGTATGCTACACAGCCTCCTGTGCTAGAAAGAAACACCTGCTGCCATCGGAGCAGATTCTAACTCGCAGGGACCCTACGGACAGAGGAGAACGGCCCCTCTTGGTTTCCAAACCTATCAATACTTTAGATCAGTGGTTCTCAGCCTGTGGGGCGCGACCCCTTTGGGGGTCGAAGGACCCTTTCACAGGGGCCACCCAATTCATAACAGTAGCAAAATGACGGTGATGAAATAGTAACGAAAATAATTTTATGAGGAGCTGTACTAAAGGGTTACGGCCTTAGGAAGGTTGAGAACACTGCTTTAAAGGCAGCCGGTGGTTGGTGGGTTCGATCGCCAAGCTCATAATGGGCAGCTCAATGGATAACCAATTCACCACCAGGGGTCCATATATAGCTTCCCACGAAGTCCCTTAATACCTCATTGTTTTTCAAATATTTCTTACCTCTCTTTGTCTTATCCTGTAACTTGTGGGTCTGAATTCTTCTCACACTTACAACTAGG
>NW_022111357.1:35529257-35532986 GCF_000313985.2 Echinops telfairi
GGCCGCACTTGGCCCGTGGGCCGTAGTTTGAGGACCCCTGGTCTATACAATGCAATTTTCTGAATCACTGCCCACCCACCTCCACCCCCCACAAATAACCCCAGAAACGGACCTAAAAACCAAGACACCAAGAAAAAAAAAGTTGTTGCTGTATAATCATTCTTCCCAGCGTGGGCGTTACTGGAACGGGAACTGCTGGAGCGATCCAGGGCTGCAAAAGCAGAGACCTATATTGTATCCTGGATTATTGCCTATAGTTCGATGTTTTTTCATTGCCGGGGGGCCTTGAGTAATTTCTTTTCTGGGAAGGAAGCCTTAGGCCAGATCAATCTGAGTGGTTTAAAGTCAGGAAAGAAGTACATCAGGGCTGCATCCGCTCATCATAGTCATTCGACCTGCGCGCTGAGCGAATCGCCAGGGAAGCTGGATTACATGCGGAAGAGCGTGGCTTGGGATGGGAGGAAGGCTGACTAACAACCTGCGAATGCGAATGCCGAGGGCACAGCCTTGCCTGCTGACAGCGTGGAGGACCGGAAGCCCTTGCTGATGGCGATCAAGGAAATCCTCCCAACTGGCCCAAGGAGTCACATCGTGGTAAACTGAGAAAAGACTGGAGTTGTCAAGAACCTCATCTCAGGAGGGTGGGGTAGAAAGGGGGAACCGATGACAAGGATCTACAGGTGACCTCCTCCCTGGGGGACCGTCAACAGAAAAGTGGGTGAAGGGAGACGTCGGACAGGGCAAGATATGACAAAATAATAATAATTTATAAATTATCAAGGGTTCATGAGAGAGGGTGGAGCAGGGAGGGAGGGGAAAAATGAGGAGCTGATGCCAGGGGCTTAAGTGGAGAGCAAATGTTTTGAGAATCATGAGGGCAATGAAGGTACAGATGTGCTTTACACAATTGATGTGTGTATGGATTGTGATAAGAGTTGTATGAGCCCCTAACAAAACGATTTTAAAAAAAAGAGCCTCGTCTTGCTTAGGCCCATAACCAATGCTCGGGAAAGCAGTAGTTCAGAGATCAAATGAGGCATTGCACGGAATACATCTGCTACACCAGACCTCTTTAAAGTATTGAAAGGCAAGCTGGTTACTTTGAGGATTAAGGTGTGCCTGACCCAAACCATGACATTTTCCATTTGCATATGAAAGGTGGGCATCGAATAAAGAAGACCAAAGAAGGTCCATGCATCTGAATCGTGGTCTGATGAAGAGTATCGAAAGTACCAGAGCCTGCCAGAAGAACAAATGCATCTACGTTGGAAGAAGGCGAGCCGGAATGTAGGACTTTGTCTCACAGACTCTGGACATGTCCTGAGAGATCAGCTCCCGGGGAAGGACGTCATGCTTGGTAAAGTGGAGGGGCAGCGCAAAAGAGGGCAGCCCTCGACGAGAGGGACTGAGGCAGTGGCTGCCACCATGGGCTCAAACGTCACAGCGATTGCGAGGTGGCCACAGGAAGGGACCGTGGTGCATGTTGCTGAGTGCAGGGTCACTGTGAGTCAGCACCGAAGAACAACAAGGCTGAAGCGGAAGGCAGAAGCCTGGGCTGGCTTAGGGAGCAGGGTGCGACACACGGGTCCTGGGGACAGGGACTCCGCCATTCCAGCGAGCAGCACGTGGGGCCCAGAAGGCCCAGCATCGGGTCACCACACGTGGAGCTTAGAGGGGGCACCAAGTGCTGAGGGAGCAAGGATGAAGCAGCAACGACTTCTGCCTGGACCACTCAGAAAGGTGGTACGGAAGAGGGGCATTCAAACTGGACTTTGCAGGGTGAATAGGGGTTTGCTATGCCAAGAAGCCGGGAAGGCACCTTCTGAAGGGAGCGCAGAGGAAAAGGAAGAGAGGTCTGGCAGCTGGAACCACTCTTTGGCATGGCCCCCTGTACTGTGGCCTCTTACATCTCTTTCCCAAGGCACGACAGCCCCTAGGGGCAGGAATGGACTCCTGCACCTGGCACTACCAGCAAGGGGATCTGCAAATATTTGCAGAATGAATGCGCCACCTGCTGACATGCTGTTAGTTGTGGGTGTGTCTAGTCCAGAAGTCCCTGGAGGTCCTTGTTCAGTCCCGCAGTGCCCCCTGGGGGCCACAGCAGCCATGTCTCACCCACAGCCCCCACCGTGGCCCTGGTGGCTTAGCTGGGCTGGGCAAGAGTTTACTAAGCAAGCATCCCCCAAGGTGGCCGGGCAGAGTTTGCCCCCAGCTTCCCCCCTCCAAGGATCGCCATCCTTCAGGCAGAGGCAGTGGGTGTTTGGGGTCACTAAGCCTAGGTGACAAAGTGGTTTAAGCTCTTGGCTGCTGACTGAAAGGTTGGTGGTTTGAACCCACGCACCCATTCCAAGGGAGAAAGACCCATCGATGTGCTCAAATAAAAATGAGAGCCAAGAAAACTTTATGGGGGACGTTCGGCCGGCCACATGGGGTCCCTATGAGCCAGAGCCAACCTGACATTACCCCACAACCACAACCACATACAGGGCTGTGGCTCAAACCCCGTCACCCGCACCCCTGATGTCCTGCGGTCTGTTTGGTCCCAAACCAATGGAGCTTCAAAGAGCACACAGCTCAAGGGAAGCACTTTGGACTCACTCCCTGCCCACTCGGATCGACCCCATAGGACGGACAGTGTCAAATGGCCCCTGTGGGCTCCTGAACCTGTATGTCACTCTTTACGGGAGTAGAAAGCCTCCTCTTTCTCCCACAAAGTGGCTGGTGGTTTCAAACTGCTGACCTTGCAGTTAGCAGCCCAGTGTCTCACCAGTATGCCACCAGCGCTCCCACTTTCTTTACGAACTAAGCTACATTATCCCTTGGGTCACAAGATTAAGTTTCACATCCTTGCCCTCCCTCTGGAAGTTCAGGCTGTTGGCAGCAAACAGGCTCCCCGACTGGGAGATCGGGGCTCGAGGATGGTGGATTGTTGTGGAAGAAGCAGAGCAGGGCACCTAAACCTGAAGCAGAGAGATAGCTCAGAGAGAGGGGTCAAGGGCTCAGCACAGATTGAAGCTGACCGGGGAAGCATTGCTGGGAGAGGCCAAGGAGGGCCTCACCGCCCCTCCCCAGGCTGGCCTCTCTAGCTAATCTCCACAGGAGTTAGATGGAGATCAGTCCCAGCGCTTTGCCAGGGCATTTCCTTTCTTCTCTGACCCGGCGTCTCATCTCAGCTCCACCTCCTGTTTACACTGACTCCTAGCAACCTGACCGGGCCTGGCAGAACTGCCCCTGCGGCTTTCTGCGACTGCAGCTCTTCACGGAGTAGAAAGCCTCCTCTTTCTCCCGCAGAGCGGCTAGTGGGTTCCAGCGGCTGACCTTGCAGTTAGCAGCCTGGTGCTTCATTCACTGGGCCGTCAAGGTCAAGCCTCCTGGTGTAAAGACGGCAGGTCAGACGATGCTCTCACATGCACAGTTCTACACGGTTGCACACAGCGTCTGTTGCTGCATCAGCATCCACTTCGAGGCAACGTCCGGTTGTTTGTGTTTCGATCAGAAAGCTGGTGGCAGAGAGTCGAAACAGCCTAGTCCGGGCACAGCTGGTGGATGAGCACAGTTGCAACCCCAGGCCACTTGCAAATCCGAATTAGGCGTTAAGAGCATCGCGCCCTGGTGGTGCGGCGGTTAAACACTTGGCAGTTTACCGGGAAGCAGGCAGTTGGAGCCCGTGGGCGGCTCTGCAGGAGAAAGGCGTGGCTGTCCGCTTCCATGGGGATGGCAGCAGGTGCG
>NW_022111357.1:35533236-35542590 GCF_000313985.2 Echinops telfairi
GAAGATGACTTCTTACGTGAATCAGGGACTTTAGTTAAGAACAGGTTATTTATCCACTTTGGTGCGGCCATGGTAACAGTTGAACCTCAGGAAGGCAGGGGGTCACTAGCAGGAGAGAGGGGGTGCTGAGGGAGCCAAGGGGACATGGGTTCAGTCTGCGGGGTCTTCCTGGACCCTGAACATGGCTCCTAAGAAATAAAGTCTATTTTAAAAGAGTCAGTGATCCATCAACCCATCTCCGTGGATTCTGAGGCAAACAAACTGCTAACAAAAAAGGGTATCTTTTGCTTCTAACATTTGTGAAACAGTCGGTGATACGCACACTGACCGGCCTGCAATGCTGACGGACACTTTGTCACGGGTGATGCTATATTGGAGTGACGGCAGTGTCCTTCCCTTTTAGAGGACGTGCATGGAACTATTTACAGATGCGATAAGGCCCCATCTGGGACGCCCTCTACCATTACTACAGGGAGGGGGGGTGGGGGTCACGTTGCACTGAGACAGACGGCTCCTCGCCTTGGTGAGGGTGGATGAGACACAAAGCCAGGTGGCCACTGAGCTGAGGCTGACTCATGGTGACCTCCCACCCCACCCCTGTATGGGTCAGAGGAGAGCTGTGTTCCATGGGCTTTCAGGGGCTGGCTTGTTGGAGGTTGATTGTCAGGCCTTTCTTCCTCAGTGCCTCTGGGGTGTGTGTGTGTGTGTGTGTGTGTGTGTGTGTCTTAATGCTATAATCTTGTGGCTTTCAGGGGCTGGCTTGTTGGAGGTTGATTGTCAGGCCTTTCTTCCTCAGTGCCTCTGGGGTGTGTGTGTGTGTGTGTGTGTGTGTGTGAAACTCAAACCTATAATCTTGTGGTTACCAGTCAAGTGTATTAGCCATTTGCACAGTGAATTGGTATATGGGGGAGAGGGGGGTGGTTCATTACACTATTCTCTCTATTTTAAAAAATATGTAGGGACATTTTTCAGAATAAAGTTTTTAAAAGTAAAAAGCAGCGATGTATGGAGCGGCTGAGCTGGCACTCCTCTGGGCGCACAGGGACCTGTGGCTGGGAGCAAACAGGGAACGCAGTCAGCATTGGCCCGGTCCCGATGCACCTCCCTGCCTGTCTCTGGGTGTCCGCCAGGGGGCGGCTGGGACCACACTTCCAGGGCGAATGGCGGGCTCTTCCCAGCTCCTCCAGAGAACCCCCCCAATCTGAGATTTCAAACTCCTGCCTCTGGGGGAGCGAGTCTTGGACCCACATGCCAAGACTGCAGGAGTGGTGCTGAAAACTTGTCGGGGGGAGGACTGGACTTCCCAGCACCTTCGCAGGAGCCGTGGCGGTTTTCTGACCAGTGTTCCCTGAAAAAGCTTGGTTTCCGTCCACTTTCCAGTCCCCCTGCACTTGTGTTTGCTTGTTTTAAAAGGGTCGCTGTCCTTGACTGGATAAGCCACAAATTCACCCATTTAAGTGTACAAGCCAGTCCCCTGGGTATACTCCAGGCGTGTGAAACCATCACCCCAACTGTAGACCGTTCTATCACCTCACAGAGCACCCCTGCCTTTATGGGCACCACCCTGTGCTCCCCTCCCCTTTCCCCAGCCACGACGGACTTTGTCTCGATCTTGTGGTGAATGCTGCTCCGTCAATCCTGGCTCTTGTGCCACCCAATGCCCCGCACCACCCGCGCAGGCTTGCATTTGAGCCCGTTGTTGTGGCCACGGTGTCCATCGGCTTGCAGGCGGTAGGGGGTCTTTTTTTGCTGACCCTCTTCTTTACCAAAGCATGATGTCCTTCTCCAGGGGCTAGTCCCTCCTGATATCCTGTCTGAAGCTCTCCCAACCTGTCAATGTGGACATACCCTGTACCCAGTTGTGGCAGCTACCTAATCTGGTGTCATCTTGGGAAGGGGTGGAGTCTAGCCTGACAATCAGGTCACCGTAGCTTGATGACCTCATTTTGGAGGCTTGAAGGAGGTAAGTAGCTCACTGGAGGCCAGACCCACAATCACTATTGGCTTTGTCTTCCTGTTGATAAGACGCATGGAGCTACGCTAGAGCCCTGGAGCTGGAGGAGCCACGTGGAGACCCACGCCAGCACTGAGATGCTTCCACTGCCACTGGATCCACAAGACTTCCCACCCACCGGCCTGTGATCTTCCTGCATTCGGCATCCTTGCATGTATCTGAAGAGGAATTTAATATCGGACTTATGGACTTGATCCTGACTGGGCTGGGATGTTTTCTCAATGTACAGGTACTCTTTATAGCAGGGGTCCTCAAACTACGGCCCCGTAGGACACATGTGGCCCGCCGAGGACATTTATCTGGCCCGCCGGGTGTTTTTCCCCCTTTTGTCTTTTTACTTCAAAATAAGATCTATGCAATGTACATAGGAATTTGTTCATAGTTTTTTTTTTAACTATAGTCTGTCCCTCCAATGGGTCTGAGGGACGGTGAACTGGCCCCTGTTTAAAACGTTTGAGGACCCCTGCTTTATCGGAAGCTCTTTCTTTATATACACATGCGAGTTTCTTGATTTGTTTCTCTGGTCTACCGGACTCACACGCCAGTCTTGACACCTTTTTCGACCCACTCCCAGGTGCTCTGAGTCAGTCTGGAGGCTGGAGGTGTCTCTGCCGAGGTCTCTCTTCTCGGCACTCTCTTGGGGTCTTGACACGTGAGCAGACTTCTTTCTCCGCCACCGGGGGCGAAGAACAGCAGCCGGGTCCCAGGGCCTCCGAGAGCGAACAGTTGTTGCTTCCTTCCAAAATGAGCTCCTTGTCATCGAGTCGAGGCCAACTCATGGCTACCACCTAGGACAGGGTGGTGCTGCCCCTGGGAAGTTTCACGTAGTTCTTTACGGGGTTAGGAAGCCTCCGCTTCCCCTCGAGGTGGTTTGGAATGGCTGACATGGCAGTCAGCAGCCCCACTGGCAACCCACGCCATCACCAGTGCTACCACAGGGGTCAGCTCAAAGGGATCGGCTCAAAGGGGTCAGCTCAGGGAGGCTTCCGAGAGCCTATTTCTAAGTCCAGCTGTCTCACTGAGGGGCCTGGGCTGTCTTGCAGCACGATCTGATTTATGGTCTAACAAGCTCCGTCTGCATGTTGTGCCAAGAAGAATCTCAAAGGGCGGAGGCAGGAGCCAGGGAGACCAGGAAAACTCAGGTGAGAGATGGAAGAGGGGAGTTGGTATGCAGCCATCTGATCCCAAACATAACTTGCATCCTTCTGATACAGGGTCAGCAAGGTGTTCTGACAGCCTGGATGTGGACGTGAGGGAGGAACCGGAAATGACCCTGGCGTCCTGGGTCTGAACACTGGCAGGGATGTGCCGGGGCCAGGAAGTCGGTGGGAGGAGCAGGTATGGACAGAGTACGTCGACTTGGTTTTGCAGAAAGTGGGCGTGAGTGCTCCATCGGGCATCCCAAGACAGGCTGAGGAGGCAGTGGGACGGGTGGTGTCGGTGGGTGGAGACAGGGTGGGGCTGAAAGCCTCCTGGGAGAACCAGGCACTGAGCAGGGCCAGAAGAGAAGGCCCAAGGTCCGGCCTGTCTGCTGACAGGTTGGGAGAAGAGAGGAGGCAGCTGAGGCCCCTGAGGGGGAGCAGGCAGAGAGCTGGGGGTGGGGGGTGGCACCAGAAGTGCCGGGGCTCTGGAAGCCAAGGGAAGGCCTTGTGGGAGAGGAGGCCCCGGCTGTGGGCCGGCGGAGTGAGAAGGGAAGGAAGCAGGTGCAGTAACTGGTGGGGTGCACGGTGCTGGGGGTGGAACTTGCTCCCCTGCACCGTGGTTTAAAGTGAGCCCTCACCTACCTGGGTGGACGGTGGTGGCTCCTTGGTTTAGAGCCAGAGGTCCCCAATCTGAGTTAGCCTACTGCCCCTTTCCAGAAACGAGCAAACAAAACACAAACCCACAACAAAACGACAATTTTTTTTTTTTAACCCAGTGTCCCCCTTGGCAATGAAAAACATTTGTTTTCACACCAGGACAAAGTGTAGGAATCTGCAGGCTCCCTGCGCCATGATTCCAGCGGCCACCAGGGACGGTGCTGTCCTCTCTGGGAAGTGCTGGCTTAGAGGGTAGCTGCCCATGAGGTGGTCTGAGTGCGTGTGAGAGAGTGTGTCCGTGTGCACGTGTGCAGGTAGAGGGCGTGACCTACGGCCGTGGGGTCCAATCGACCTTGCACGGCAAAGGAGAACTGCCTCACAGGGTTTTCTACTCGGAAATTGTTTTTTGTTGTTGTTGTTGTTGTTGCCTTTTGATGTTTTAATTTTTATACACGTTTGTCGTAGGAAAGAGAAGCATAAGGATCGCAAATCATCAGGTGAGGGCTCAAGCAGAAAGAAAATGTTTAGAAAATGATGAAGGCAATAGATGGACAAATGTGCTCGATACAATGGATATGTGGGTTGTTATAAGAGCTCTAAGAGCCCTCAATTATATCTATATCTATATCATCTATCTATCTATCTATCTATCTATCTATCTATCTATCTATCTATCTATCTATCTATCTATCTATCCATTCAGCCGATGAAAGAAATCTCTGGAGGCAAAGCCTCCCTAGTTTAAGGTTTCAAGGAAAGAGGGCAAAAGCATTTTCCTTGAAGTCACTCACCACCCAGCATCTCAGTGGCTCGCAGAGGAGCGCTGTGAATGGAGCAAGAGACCAGTCAGCGTTCAGGTTACTCCACTTGAAGCAGATTGCGAAGAACAGAAGGCAAATTTAATAAGTGGATAAACCGTGAGCTGCTAATTGGCACGCATCCTTTATATGGCAAGGGGATTCGGGAACCCTGATGGTGCAGCGGGGGCACTGATTGGCTCGCCAAGTGAAGGTGGTGGGTCAAACCTGTCAGTCCCTCTGAGGGAGGAAGATGGGGCAGTTTGCTGCTCTCGGGACCGATCATCTTGGAGATCCTGTGGGATCATTCCGCACTGTGTTAGAGGGTCGCTATGATTTGGAATTGACTCCGAAGAGGAAAAAATCACTCTGGAACGTGGCAGAAACCCCATCGGCCCGGGAAGCAGGTACAGGCCGCCATCTGCATGCTAGAGGGTGAGCCCACTCAAGCAGCGTGCTCGGCTCTCTTCGACCTTCGAGCTGTGAGACCCTAGCCCACAGCAAAGGTCATGGCCTACAAGCAGAACTCTGCAAGCCCGGGTTTCTACTCCAGGGAGAAAAGTCCAAACTCCCTGCCATCGAGTCAACGCCGACTCACAGTGACCCCATTGGACAGGGTGCAACTCGCCCCCTCTGTTTCTGAGATGGTCACTCTTCGAGGGAGTAGAAAGCCTCCTTTTCTCCCAAGGAGTGGCTGGTGGATTTGAAGTGGGAACCTGGCAGGGAGCAGCCTAATGTGTAACCATTAGGCCACTGGAGTTCATTCCTTCGCCGGAGAGAGCCAAACTCAGCGCCCCAGCGGCCTCCGGTGGGCGTCTGAGATCGTCACCACTGACAAGAGTAGAGAGCCCAGTCTTTCTCCCTCAGAGGTGCAAGTCGTTTCAAACTGCCGACCATGCGGATCGCAGTCCAGAGAAGCAGGCTGTAAATTCGTAAAGTCTTTGCCTCTGACATTATCATGGCTGAAGGAGAGGGTGGGCTGGAGCAAAGTCAGGGACCCTTCCCCGCAGGAGATACCATGGCGTCCTATTCAGGAGGGGCATGAAGGATCCAGACCACTCTGCCTAGGCCTTTTACAGGCTTCCTCCCGCCCCAGCTCCCCCTCACCACCCCCAGATGTTCTCCTTGCCCCGCTTCCCCACTTCTAAGGCCTTTTGAGTGGCTTAAAATAAAACCAGAGCTGGGAACAGGCACTAGATTGGAACAAAACAAAAGGAAAACAACTCTGACCTTGGGGGTCAGCAGATGACCCGAGCCTCAGGGGTCCAGGTGGGGGCCCCTCTGCGCGGCAGTGCCTTTGCTCCTAGGCTCAGGGAAAGGGAGGAGAAACGGGCCCAGCCAGCACCGGGGCCCACAGACCTGGTGTCTGCCGCCCACAGGCCCTGCTGGCTTGGGCCAACCGGGGACGGGCGCAGGATGAACAAAGGGAGGTGGGGCAGGGCGTTGCTGTGTTCCAGGTGGTGGGTGTGCAGTGCATATGCGCCACAGACACATCGGTCCAAGACACCAGCGTCTTCCGAACGTGAGGACGTAAAGTAGTCCTTACCACAGTAACTCCCCGAGTGTCGCCAGCCTCTCCCATAGCTTCAGATTTCAGGTGAACTCCTCACCTGGCTCCCCCAAAGAGGCTTCCTCTTTCTGGGGTGTCTGTGGGAGGATCAGGGACGGCAGCCCCTTGGTCTGGCTGAAAACTCCAGAGAACAGCAGCCTTCTCAGTCCCCAGATTTCCTTGCACCCCCAAACCCAGTACAGGATGAGCACTGAGGTTTCTGAGGGGCTGAGTGAGCCAAAGGAAGGGAAGGGGCATGGAGAAGAGGAGGGGTCCAGTGTCTCCCACAATGTGGGGCGGCTTCCAGAGGGAGCAGGGACAGGGCTCAGGTCCCAATGTCCTAGCAGAGACCATTCACTCTCACTCACTCCTTCCTCAGCACCCTTGACTCCTGAGAGTGTTGCTCCCCACCTCCTAACCAGGGGGAGGGCAGAGATAGGGGCAGTGTAGGCTCCCAGCAATGATGCGTCCCAGATGGAGGGCCCACCGGCTGCGGCAATCTGTTGGTTCCTAACAGAGGAAAGGACTGAGAGAGAGAGAGAAAGAGAGAGAGAGAGAACCACAGCAGTTGCATAGATTAGACAACGAGCCCACAAACTCCTCTCTTACGCTCCAGGTCACACGGGGCTGAACAGACAGCCTCGTCCTTATCCAACACTCGGCCTAACACCTGTGTGGGCCGGCCCTTCACTCCCGCTCAGCTCACAGTCATTCTCAGCCAAACCAAGCAGTGGCTGGAGACATCAGGTGGGCTCTGTCCGCACTGACCTCCCTGCCACAGGCAGACCTCCTGACGGGAGCCTATCTCCCATGGAAATCTGCCGCCCAGACCTCTTGAATTTGCTGAAAAGCAGGGAGGTTCCTCTGAGAACTAAGGTGCACCTGACCGCTGTCCTGAGCCTTCGGACCCTTCTTTTGCAAAGGCCCGTTTCTGTGGTGTGTGATATCCCCAGGACTCAGCATGGACAGGACACCACCCGACAGCAGCAACACAGCAGCAGCAAGGTCACTGTGCTCCATGAGAGAAAGCCCTGGAAATCTACTTCTGTCGAGATGACAGCCTAGCGCAACACCCCCCACCACCCCCCACCCCACCCCGCCACCCGGGCAGGCCTCCTTTGTCACAGGGCTCTGAGGCAGTTGGTGGACACCGGTACCCAATGGACACCAGTACCCAACGGACACCGGTACCCAACCACAGCAGTAGTGGCAAAGCCACTCACCTGAGGAGTCGTTCTGCCACGGCAGCGCCAGGGGAAGGAGACAAGGACGTTAGCTGCTTAACCTGCCCGAGCCTGGCGTCCACTTCCCAAGCTGATCGTGGAATGAAATCAGACTGCATGGTGACGGGTCTGCCAGCCTGAGGGTGCTGGCAGTCCTGGGGGTGCGGTTTGGGAGAGGCTTGGGATGGGTTCACAGCTCCAAGGTAAGAACGCTCGGGGGTCTGCGGCTTGGCTCCCAGGTAGAATGTGCTTAACCCAGAAATGAAGAGGTCGTCCCACTACAGGGATTGATGACGGGACCCCAGAGGGGATAGACAAGTAGTGGGGGGGGGGCAAAGGCCCCCACTGGAGCCGGAGAACATCACACCCCACCCCATTCCGAACTCCAGCTGACCCAATGCTCTCTTTATTCAGGCCGATGAGAAAGCATTTGCACACAAAGTACCTTTGGAAACACGAGGATGCTTCTTATCAGGGCCTTTCCCCTGGGCCTTCCCGAACAGAGTTCACCTGGAACTTGGGAGGGAATTTGGAGAGAGAAAAGACAATGAAGCGATAAAGAGGCTGGAGGGTCTCATTTCATGGGCCAAGAGCTTGGCCCTTCATACAGGTTTAGGGGAGACTGGCCTACATCTGGCTGCTTTTAAGGGTCCCCAATGGGAAGCGAAGCTTGGGAGAGTCTGGAAGGATGGAAGCAGGAGCTGTAGTGTGATACGATAAAGAGGGGGCGCTAGGCTGGGGGTCCAGAGGATTTCTGGGTAAAGAGCCTGCTGAGGAGAGTAATGGGGTCCCCGGGGCAGTGGAAACACCCCATCACTGGACACAGAGAACGTTTCATCAGATCAAAGTTCCAGGGACCGTTCTGCCGGGAGAAGTCACCTCCCCGGCCACTCAGCGTGTCCTCGCGGGGCCTTTTGGCCTTTCACACGTTTGCTGGGAGAGGCTTGCGGGTCTTCCCGGCTGTGGATGGGACTCTGGTGTGCGGACCCAGGCTGGGAAGAGAGCTCAGCCAGGGGCCAGCAAACCTGCCGTTGCACTCCCGCCAGGCCCAGGAGAGCCTCCAATAGCAGCTTGGACAGACGAGCGCCAGGGTATCTTTCTCCTACCAGGGCGGCCGAGTGGATGAGGAGCCAGAGAAGGGAAGGATGCTCCCAGAATCACCAACCAAACCAGGTTCCATGGAATCACTTCAGACTCCGTGGGCACCCCACGCGTGGCTGGGGTTCTTGAAAGTTGTGCTGTTCATTGTTGCACACTGCATGCTCAGCAGCTCGGCAGCATGGGTTGTTGCCTTTGAGTGGGGTGTAGCCATTCCCGCCCCCACCCCCCTTTCTGAATCGCTCCTTCCCCATCAACATACACTCGCTGTCCCCTAAGTTTCCAGGTTACTGCTGTCTATCGGATCCCACCAAGGGCGTTCTTAAAAGAGCACCAAGCTCAAGATAGATGGTCATCACCAGTCAAGCTAAGCTTTAGACGGCAGGGGTCATTCGGGCCCAAGGCTTCACGCTTTCCAAAGGGTTTTTCAGTGGCTGAGTTTTAGCAATTAGATCTCCACGCCTTTCTTCTGAGGCACCTCTTGGAAGACCAGGGGCCACCCAACCAATAGGCTTCTGGTCTCCAAGTCGGGCAAAGAGTTGGCCAATTCCTTTAGACCGGTGCCTTTGACTTCTTTGCTTCTTCTGCCTCAGGAGGTCATGGCACCTCGACCTTTCTCCCCAACCCTTTTGGTCTATGAAGAATGTCATGTTCAGCGCCTCTGTTTTCCATTATCCATATTTGTGGCAACAGATCTTGAGAACATGAAGAAACTTCCCGGTGCGTTCCTCTGACCCTTATTTGGCTGGTGAGGAGATCACGGGCCTCACAGGTTAGCTGCCTTTCGCCAAGGCAGCCAGCACACCGGGACCACACCAGGATCTCGGCGGCCTGACTCCATGCCTCTAACATGTGCCCTGTGCCCCATGCTCAA
>NW_022111357.1:35543110-35549934 GCF_000313985.2 Echinops telfairi
GGCTTCTGGACCATTGGCAGCATCACACAGATGCAAGCTGTGTCTCCCCGAGATTCTGCCCAGGTGTCCTCCCTTTCAGAAGGTCCCATGCACATCTATGTGCAGCGAGGGTGAGAATCACTGCTCTTGGCAGTGGGTTTGAAACCAGGAGGCATTCATTCATTCCAGACCTACATACTGATTCCGACAATGTACCCTGGAGCCTCAGGGTGACACGAACAATGACCATGCTCATTTTGGACCATGCTCCAAAACTTCTGGAAAGGTTTGGAGATTGGAGCCCACTCAGCAGTGCTTGAAAAAACCAGTTGTTGGAAGCCCCCGGAGCACAGTTCTACCCTGACCCACCTGAGTCGGAGTTGCCTTCCCTGCAACTAGTATGCATATACTTACTACGTGCCAAGCACAGTTCTCAACCCTGCAGATGTAACAGCAAACAAAATAAGGCTCTAACAGATAATAAGTGTTAAAAAGCCATGGAGAAAAATGAATCAAGGGAGGAAGGATAGGGCATGTGTGATGTTGCTCTTGCTTGCGGACAGGGCTTGCCTCTCTGGGAAGGTGAGCTGAGACCTGAAGAAGAAGATGCAGGATGAAGTGATGTGGCAGAGGGGCAGTTGTGCAAAGATCCTGAGGTCCAGTGTGCTTAGTATCTGTGGCAGTTACATCATCTCCTGTCAACTTGAGCGAAGGGGCGGAGTCTAGCCCATCAATCAGACCGTAGCCAATGATGTCTCTGTGTGGGCATGACCTTCTCCTGAGGATTCTGGGAACTCCTGTCTTCCTCCCTGGAGGTGGGACATACACGTTCTCTGCTTCACATTCCTGATGACAAGCCAGATGGAGCTACCCTGATGGAGCCAGAGCCCTGGAGCTGGAGGAGCCACATGGGGACCCACGCCAGTGCTGAGATGCTTCCACCACCACTGGATCCCACAAGACTTTCCACCTACTGGCCTGTGATCTTGCATTCAGCATCATTGCACGCGTTGTGTGAATCTGAAAAGGAATTTATAGACCGATATCGGACATATGGGCTAGTATCGGACTTATGGACTTGATCTGGACTGGGTCAGGACCTTTTCTTAATATACAATTAGTCCTTGATATAAAATGCTCTCTTACACACGTATGACTCTCTCTGGATTTGTTTCTCTAGTCAACCCAGACTAACAAAATATCTTCAAGAGGCAAGGAAGCTGTCCGCCCTCACTAACCCTAACCCTAACCCTAACCCTAACCTTTTTTCCCCCCCCTAACCATAAAACCTCTTGTGCCTCAAAGGGCTTTTATCAACAAAGGGAAGAGACAACTTTACAGAATGGAAGGATATTTGCTAACCAAACCAGTTTATCTGATAAGGGTTTAATGTCCAGAATATATAAGGTGTCTTAAAAGTTCATGGCTGAATGGAATTATAAGATAATAGAACTTTCACCATGAACTTTCGGAAGCCACCTTTTATAAGAACTCCTGCTGTTATTATACGCCATTGAGTTTGTTCCGACCCGTAGTGGCCTCACGCACAACAGAACGAACACTGCCGGTCCTGCACCATCCTCGCCATCGTTCCTCTGCTTAAGCCCATTGCAGCCATTGTGCCAGTCCATCTCCTGAGGTCCTTCCCCCTGTGCTACCCCAGTACTTTACCAAGCATGGCGCCCTTCTCCAGGGACTGGTCTCTCCTGACAACATGACCAAAGTGCTTGAGGTGACGTCTTGTATTCTGGCTGTACTTCTTCCAAGACAGATTTGTTTGGCCTTTAATAGTCCATGGTACTTCGAACAGTCTTCTCTGGCCTCACGGATTAGATGCAGCGATGCGTCTTCAGACTTCCTTATTCCGTGTCCAACTTTCACATGCATATGGGGCCGGGGAAAATCCCCTGGCTTGGTTCAGGCACACCTTAGTCCTCAAAGAACTCCTGCAACTGAAAAACAAACAAATAATCAATCAAACAAACAACCAGGTCTGTCTGTGGGGTGGGGGGAGAAAGGCCCTGAAGGAACTTCCAGACTAATGAAGGAGATCAAAGAGTCAACCAGCGCTCATCGGGTGCAGCAACCAGCCCCCTGAGCCCAAATGACTGGGCAGCTCGGAGGACAGCACAGCAACTTGCCTGGGCATCAAGGGGTTTCTGGATGTGGGGGTATTTGAACGGAGTCTTTAAGAACAGGTGAGTGCTGGGCAGATGGGAAGGGGGCTCCAGACAGGGAAGATGAGGTGCCTAAAAGAGAGGGTTGAAGCCCACGTGAGGACAGCAGACAAGAGGCACGTCAGGGACCCAGGGGAAGTGTCGAGAGAGCCTGACGGGCTGAGCGTGGGAAGCCTGTGCCATTACAGGGTCTTTGCCTGTGATGGGAGGATCAGGGAGAGCCATGATATCAGGGGTCAGCAATCTAGCCCGTCACCTGTTGTGTTGTGGTATTTGAACATCATTCGATGAAATCCACAGTTCCATGTCCACAAATAAGGTTTTCTTGGAAAGCCTCCGGGCTCATGGGCTTGCCTGTTACCTCCGCAGCTGGCCTGCCATGACACCCACGTCGAGTCCTTGGGAGAGAGACCGTGTGGCTCCCACGTCAGATGTATTGACCGTTGAGCTCTTACAGAGAAAGCCTGCTGACCCTACATTGAAACCAAACCAAACACACCCTCTGTGCCAAGGTGACTCTGACCCACAGGGGTGCCATATGTATCTGAGGAGTGCTCTACCCCGTAGGGTGTTTTGCGGCTGATGTTTTGGAAGCCGATCACCTAGGCCTTACTTCCAAGGTCGATCTGATCAGCAGGTGAGCTCGTTAGCTGTTTGTACCATCCTGGGGATAGAGAACGTGTGCAGCCACACGTTAACATTTGGGGCAAGTCTTTCCAGCCAGCCTGGGGGCCCTGGGGGCCTTGTGGTTACAAGCTGGGCTGCTAACCACAGGGTCAGCTGTTCAAAACTACCAGCTGCTCCATGGGAGGAAGACTGGACTTTCTACTCCTGGAAACAGTTACAGCCTTGGAAACTCACTGGGGCAGTTGGACCCTGTCTTATAGAGTTTCTATGAGTCAGCAAAGGCTCGGTGGCCGTGAGTTTTTTGTTATATCCGCCCAGCATTTGGAGGATGGGTGGAAGTGGGATGGGAGGCCAGAGGCCTGGGCATGCATGGAGCTTACCGTCAAGTCCTGGCCAGAGGCAGGGCTGCCGGAACAAGGCCGTGGCTGTGAGGGGGGCAGAGGGAGAGGAGGGAGGGCCAGAAGGGGCCTGAGGTGACTGGTCTGGGTCACCAGGGAATGGTGACTCCATTCACTGGACAAGGAATGGAGAAAGAAGACGCCTGCATTGGGAAATGAAGTGTTTGTCTGAGGGCTTGGGGGGAACAAAGTGGTTCTTGGGGTGGGGGTGGGGAGACAAAGATGAGCCGGACCTTGGAGGAGAATCTGAGTATCTGAAAAGAGCGTCCATCTGTTCCACGTGTAGAATCCGAGAGCACCCAGAGTGCCCGGCACCATTCTAGACGGGACACAGGAGGGAGCAAGGCGGACCCACGTCCAGGCCCCCAGGGAGCATCCATTCTGCTCGCGGTAGAGGCTGCTTCTGTCTGCAGGGGAGGCTGTTTGGACCCGCGATCCATGGCTGCTTCTAGACCGACTCCTTATCCTGGCAGCAGTCAGCTGTCCCAAGGACCTACCCAGCCAGCAGACAGGCACCTCAGGAGTCAGTCACTGTCAGGGCTGGGCCCTCCCCAGCTTGGGGCCCGGTGTGTGTCACTGTTCACTGTGTTTGGGGTCCCTGCTCCCCCTGGCTGCAGAAATGAGGAAGTCCTTCCGCCAGAGTAGGGCTCATCCCTTCGTCCATTCAGGGGCAAACAGCGCACTCAGGGTCAGGCTTCCTAAGGCCTTGCTTGCTTTCGGGCAAGGGGAAGACGTCGTCCACTTCTGCCCACTGCAGGGGCCTACAAGGCTCTGGAGTTCTCCCCTGGCCATAGACAACTTGAGCCAGCCAGGCTGGGAGCCTGCAGCTCACCCTCCGAGCCCTTGGGTCCAGAGCTGCTGGAAGTGAGCGGGGTGGGCTGTGGCCTCGAGGACACTCCTGGAGGCCAAGAGGGGGTCACAACTGGCCAACTAAGCAAGAAAGGAAGGGCTCCAAGCAGGATTCTCAGGCATGCCACTCATTCATTCATTCATTCATTCAGCAAACATGTGCTGCATCCTTCCTCTGGTCCAGGTCTTGCTGGTCAGCAGGGAGCCAGACCTAGTGTGGCAAGGCTTTCTCAGGGGGGGAATGCCTGACTAGAAGAGTCGCCTTGGGGGTGCTGCCAGGGTGCTGCGAGCATTCTGGGCAGAGGCATGCGCAAGAAAAGACCCCAAAGCAGGACCATCCATCTGCTGTGTGGGCGCATGTTGGCATGTATGACTGCATGTGTATTTGGGTGTGAATGTGTGTGTTTTCATACAGGTGTTTGAATGTATGTGTGTGTATTTGGGCATTTGCTGTGACTGCATGTATGTGTGTAGGTGCGGCTGGGTGGGTGCTCTATCTCCCACAGCAGCACACTGTACTTGCATCAACTTGTCATTGGTGTTGGGTACCATTGAGCCGGTTTTGACCCATAGTGACCCTCTGCACAACAGAACAAACACTGCCTGCTCCCGCACATCCTCACAATCGCTCCTGTGCTTGAGCCCGAGGTTACAGCTACTGCGTCAGTTCATTGTGTCCAGGGCCTTCCTGTTTTCGGCTGCCCCTCCGCTTTACCAAGCGGATGTCCTCCTCTGGGGACTGGTCTCTCCTGACCAGTTCTGCTCAAAGGATGTGAGACAAAGCCATCCTTGCCCCTAAGGAGCATTCTGCTTGTACTTTTCCCAAACACAATGTTTGTTCCTTTGGCAGCCCATGGTACTTTCGATCGTCCCCCCCAACACTACAGTTCAAACACATAGCTGTTCCTCCTGTCTTCTTTATTCAGTGCCACGGCGACGGCCACCCAGAGATCACAGGTGATACTCATGATTCAGGGCTTTACTAAGGAGGTCAACCGGTTACAGTGCGGGTGGGAAATCCTAAGGATACAGGTGCTCAGTCAGGACACGTGACAAAGTTCTTAGCGAACAAAGAGCATGTCTTCCACTGCAAGCCTTGAGCCAAAGGCATTCGGCGCCAGCTCCAGCTCTGTGGTCAGCAAGCCCAGCTCCTGGGATTAAGTGCCCAACCCGCCCCTGCCCACCTTCACAAGCCAGGCTCCTGGCGAAGAGCACTCGGCTTTACTAGCTCTGGGGCCTGGGAAGGCTCCGGGTCCGGCTCCTGCTTCTCTGGCATCACTGAGGTCCCCTGGACCAACGAGGTCCACTGTGCAGGGACTGCTCTGCTCTCGGATGCCCCTGGCAGTGAAACCACATTGCTCATTTTATTCTCCGCAGGTTGGCACTCACAATGCGTTCTGTTAATAATCACTCACAACGGAATCCTCTCAGCATCTTCCCCTCCCTTTTCTGGACCCAGACCAGTCAAGACTTTTGGTGGGAGTAACAGATACTGGGGCTGGAAGAGCCACGTGAATAAGACACTGCCCTGCAGTAGGCATATGTGTGTTGTGTGGATGTGTGAGTGAGTGTATGTGTGAACGCAGTGTGTGTGCGTGTGAAGCACTTCATGGCTAGTGTATGCTATGAGGGGCAGAGGGTCCACGGATGCAGAGAGAGAGAGAGAGAGGACCAGGACCAGGAAGGCCATGTGTTCCTTGTTGGTAGTTCCTTGTTCATGAGAGATGGGCGCCTGAAGGTTGGTGAGTAAAATGGAGTCACCGTAGTCTATGCAGAGATCGGGTCTCTCTTGGTTCCAAGTCACAGAAACTCGATTCCAACAAGATTAAGCATGGCATATTGTTCTTGGTTTTAAAAACTGAAATGTTAATAACAAAAAGACCGACAACCAAATTGAAAATAAAAATAGGCGAATGAATTGAATAGACATTTGTCCAAAGAAGATGGACAAATGGTCAGTAAGCACATGAAATGATATTCCGGCTCGTTAGTCATTAGACCACCCCCCGGAGTCAAGTCTGACTCTTACTGGCTCCATGGGACAGAGTCCACTGCCCCCGAGGGGCTTGAGACTGTAAGTCTTTATGGGAGCAGGCACTTCGTCCACTGCCCACGAGGGCCATTGTTGGGGAAATGAAAACCAACGAGGTGCTGTTTCACCCTCCCTAGGATGATAATGAAGAGAGAAAGTGGAGACGAATAAGTGTTGGCGAGGATGTACACTGCTGGTGGGATTGTAACAGCCCCTGAGGAAGTTCCACGTGGAACTGTCAGGTGACCCAACAACTCCCCTCCTGCACACAGGAGGACAAGAACCGAAGTAAGGGATTCAAGCAGATACCTGTGTGCCAACGCTCACTGCAGAACCCTTCACAATAACCAAGCAGCAGCAGCAATGAGGCAAGGTGGGGTGGGGAGGGGGAACTGATTACAAGGATCTACATATAACCCCCTCCCTGGGGGACAGACAGCAGAAAAGTAGGTGAAGGGAGATGTCGGACAGTGTAAGACATGACAAAATAATAATTTATAAATTATCAAGGGTTCATGAGGGAGGGAGGCAACGGGGAGGGAGGAGAAAAATGAGGAGCTGATACCAAGGACTCAAGTAGAAAGGAAATGTTTTGAGAATGATGGTGGCAACAAATGTACAAATGCGCCTGACACAATGGATGGATGGATGGATTGTGATAATAGTTGTATGAACCCCCAATAAAATGATTTAAAACAAACTAAAAAATAAAAACATGCAACACACAGGTTCGCAGCCCATCCGGTCAGATTGGGGACGGCA
>NW_022111357.1:35550596-35551985 GCF_000313985.2 Echinops telfairi
GTATTTTGAAAACAGTATGCTGAGAAGTGAGCCAACCACAAAAGGACAGTACTGTCTGCGCCCGTGTCTGCGGACCGTCTAGAGTCTCGGTGCCTGGAGAGAGAAAGGCCTGGTGTTTGTCACGGGCTGAGGGGGTGGAGGACGGGAAGTCCTCCCTCCTCAGCGTGGCCCCTCTGATGAGGTGACGGGCTCGGGAAGCACGCGGTGGTGGTTACACACGACGGTGCATGTGACCCATGCCACGGGCTCACACTTGAAAATGGCGAAGGCAGCACATTTCATGTTGTCTATTTTACTTGGAGGGCGAGGATGGTGCCACAGGGGACCTGGCTGCTACCCCAAAGGCTGGAGTTCAAGGTCACTCAGAGACACTCAGTGCAGGGAAAGGCCTGGGGATCTACAAGGAGCTTTCAAAAATGTGGGAAAATGACATGGAAAGAGAATAGCATTTCCCCATGAACTTCTTGAAGCACTGTCATACCAGTCACCATGAATCAGAGCCCACAGGTCACCACAAGGGAACAAAGAAAACAGTCCTGAAATGGCCAAGCGCAGCGCTGCAGCGCTGCCTACAGACAGAGCCTGGCGCAGGTGCTCAGCTCCCGGGGACCGGAGCTGGCGTGTGGTGGCAGTTTTAGCAGCTCTGGGACAGGGTTCCTGGACGCGCCGCCGTCTCAGCTAGTCTAGGCTACTCTCGCTGGCTGCACTGGGGAATCCCAGCCCTTTCCTGTCGCTGCCATGACCGTGACAGCTTGGCAAAGCCTGGTTCCTGTGCCCACACCTGGAAGCAGGTGTGGGGAAACTTGAGGATGAGAGGCGCAGGGACTTCGCCCCAGGAAAAGGAGGGCGCTTGGAGCTGGACCTCGAAGCCCCACCCCCCACCCATGGACAGCATCCTGGCTATCTGTGCCCCACCCTCCCGTGCCCCCAACCTCCCCCTAATTCCTGGGTCCAAGGTCCTCTCCATCTATCGGTTTCCTGGCTCGGGTGGCTCTGTTTCCTGTCCTTCCTTCCTGGTTTCTCCCACTTGGGGCCCCGTTGGATTTTGATCCAGGAACCATGTGGTGGGCGTGGACACTCGCAAGGTCTCCACCCACTGCAGGGCCGGGGAAATGTCTGGGCGTTCGCGTGGAGACCAGGCGCATGCGTTTTGCTGAGGCCGCAACGCGCATGTGCTCCTGTGCTCAGCGGAGGTGCTGGAGACATCGTGTTCAGAGAACCGAGTCCGCACGGTTTTGTTGGGTCCAACCAGCCAGCCGCCCCTCCCTGCCTTCCTCCCCGCCTCTGCCTGGAGAGGGCCCGCTGGCCACCCAGGGTGGACCAATAGCATTGCTTAACACTGGGGGTGCACAGGGGACACCTCCATAAGACAGCCGGGTCTTGGGGGAA
>NW_022111357.1:35553956-35555020 GCF_000313985.2 Echinops telfairi
TCACGACATTACTTGGCTCCAAAGGTGGTCTGGCTCATGTTTGGTTCCATATACATTTTACCGCACTAGAAAAACAGCCCCACAAAGTACAAACAGGAAACTAGAAAGGAAGAAAAAACCCCGATGATTTATAAGGGGGAACCTGCGGTTCAAGGACATGAACAAACAGATGCGTCTCGGAAGTACGGTCAGAGCGCTCCTTAGAGGCAAGGATGGCGAGGCCCAGTCTCACACACTCTCGACACGCTGTCAGGAGATACCAGTCCCTAGAGAAGGACATCAAGCTGGGCAGCGTATCAGGGACGTGGAGAAGAGGCAGACCCTCAACGAGATGGATCGACACAATGGCTGCTTCGATGGGTTTGAACACGCCAACCATTGGGAGGATGGTGAGGACCGGTGCTGGAGTTCCCTTCTCTTGTCACGGGGCTGCCGAGAGTCAATGGCACCTCACCACAAGGCCGTGACGGTCTTGCTGTACTCCTTCAAGATAAAGAGCCTCTTGTCTTGAGAGCCAGGCTTGGCCTTGAGCCTCACCTTCAGTCAGCGCTGTGACTCTTGGCTGCTGATTCCCAGGGGGCCCTGAGGTAGGGTATCGTGCCTCCCGGCCTCTAGACACAGCTGCATTTTCTTGGCTCACCTTCTGAGGACAAATGGGTCTGGGCACAGCAGTGACATCATTAGCTCGACCATCTTCCTCTGGGTGTTCCCCCACACCCCCCCCCCGCCCCTTTCAGAGGCTCTGGCTTTGGATCCTTGTCTCCTATCTGGTTAGCATGGATTTGAGGAGAAAGTCCATTGAAACAGAACCCTCTCTAGTCAGTGCGCGGCACCCGACTCCCTGTGGCTGGACTCCTGAGCATCGGGGTCTCAGCCGCCCCTAAGCTGCCTCCACGCCCCCAGCAGAGCATGACAAGCCTCTGCCCTTCAGCCAACGGAGCTGCCCGGCCTTTTTACTGGGGAGCTGGGAACAGTGGGCAGGGCCGCGTTGGCTCCCCGAGGCGGCTGCTTATTTATTTTACCATACTAACTCGAAGCCAATATTTAAGCATCACCAAGGCAAC
>NW_022111357.1:35556397-35557831 GCF_000313985.2 Echinops telfairi
GTATCTCCAAAACTCTCGTCGGGACAAACAGGGCCAGGGGAAAAGGCCTTGAGGAGAGGCTCCCTGCTGACTCCTGGTGTGGGTGCTGCCCGTGTGCACCAGGCCCAGGCCCAGACCCACTCGGTCTCTGGCCCTGCCCTGCAGGGAACCCTCTGGGCTGCCGTGCGAGGGGCTGCGCGGGTTGCAGCGGCCTCGCTGGCCTCCTTCCAGCCCTCGGTGGTGCTGTCACCCGTCCTATTCCTGGATCTGCGGCTTTGAAGCCAGTGGCTGCCCAGTGACTTCCGACTCATGGCTGCCTTCTGCCTCGTGCGGCTTCTCCCTCTCAGGTGGGGGTGTGGAGAGAATCGGGTATCTCAGGAGTCAGTTGGATGATGGTCCAGGTGACCAGAAGACGGGCCCTTAGCCCCGGTCTCTCTCCCCCTTTCTCCTCTTCCCATGGCCCACCCTGAATCCTGCCCCTCTCTCTCTCCTCAGGGAGATGCCCAGGGCATGGAGAGGGGGCTCAAGGTCAAGACCACACAGCACGAGGCTTTTACCCAGGGGCACTTCTAGGTCCAGTGTGTCTTTGTAGCTTCATTTAGGCCAAGGGCCCCACCAGGTAGATGGCGGAGACCTTCAGACTCTTTCGGTCCCGACAGGAAATTCACAGGCTAAGTTCCCTCCATGGCTGTCCTTCCTCCCTCTGCCTGTGTGGCTGGGACAGCTCTGCCGTGACCTCCACAGAGGACATGTCGCCCATGTGGGGCTCCTCTGGCCCCGAGTGTCAACAGCTGACTGACCAGAATAGCAAGATGATCCGTGGGGCAAGGCTGGGGTCGGGGAGTGTGCGTCTTCATGGGAGACAGGTTTTATCTGGGCTCCCTCAAAGGCAGGCAGGGCCTGGTGAGGACGTTGGGACCCCAAGGAGAGCCACGCACAGAACCAGCAGAGCCTGGCTTTCTGAGCTGTCACCGGCCCTGCTGATATACAAGCTTCTTGCTTCCCCCTTTCCTCTCCCATTGCTCTGTTCTCTCTCTCTTTAACAACCCTGACCGCATAGTTTCTCTAAACCGAACCATCTGTTTACCAGCTTTTATAAGCAGCTATAAAGTTGCTGAAGGCCAAAGGGCCCTTGGGTCCCTGCACTTTCCGGGCGTCTCTGGGCAGCCTGGGCAAGGCGTTCGCTGGAGTCGCCTGTCCAAAGTGGCTTCGCTTTGCAGAGTCCAGGCAGAGCTGTGGCTGCCTTTTCTGCATCACGGGGACTTTGGGGTCACCTGCCTGCGGCCAGCTGGCTGCTGGAGAGGACGCGGCAGGGAGGACAGGAAACGAGGTGCTGCCTGTCCTGGGCCAACCAGGTGCCAAGAGCTTACTCCAGGCGAATGTGCTGAGCACGGCCGAGCCCAGGAAAACAGTTCGACAACAACCATGACTGCCTAGGTGACCGAGGAAAAAAAA
>NW_022111357.1:35558274-35560207 GCF_000313985.2 Echinops telfairi
TTACTGTATGATTCTTACTTGGCTTCCTTCCTTCTTCCTTCCTTCCTTCCTTCCTTCCTTCCTTCCTTCCTTCCTTCCTTCCTTCCTTCCTTCCTCATGCCTTCTCTCTTGTAGTGGGAAGGTGCTTTTGTGCCATGGGTATACATCCCAAGCACTGTCCAGTTGCACAATTTTCGTGCGCACCATTCAATGACTTTGATCAGGTCTATCAATCCCATTGAGCAGTCTTCGCCACTATTCTCCAAACAGCCGAGCACAGTCTCTCCCCCCTTCGGTATCCCAAAGAGGCGTCGGTCTGTATATATCCTTCTATCTCATATGAGCGGGATTACACTCTTTGTCCTTTGGTGACTGACGTGATGTCTCACTAAAGGCTACCTGCTGTATGGTTTCATTGAAACCCAATGTCCAATGTCAGTAGGTGAATCCAGTGAGACCAAATGTAGATTTGTGGTTGTGTAGGGCTGGCCGTGGGCTGGGGTGGGTGTAGGACAGCTAATAAATATGGGATTTCTCTTTAGGAGTCATAACACGGTCCTGGAATTAGAAGGCTGTGCTAAGGACGGAACCTCATTAATACCCTAAAACCTCATTAATACTAATTTTACATTTGAAGAAGGTGAATTGTATGGTGTGTCAGTCTGGGTAGACTAGAGAAAACAAATCTAAGGAGACTCAGATGTGTGTAAGAAAGAGCTTTATATAAAAGTGATTGTATATTGAGAAAATATCCCAGCCCAGATCAAGTCAGTACGTTTGATATTACCCCATACATCAATACTAGTCCATAAATTCCTCTTTACACTCATGCAGCCATGCAATGATGCTGAATGCAGGAAGATCACGGCCCGTGGGTGGAAAGCCTTGTGGATCCAGTGGTGGTGGAAGCATGTCAGAGTTGGCGTGGGTCTCCATGTGACTCCTCCAGTTTCAGGGCTCTGGCTGCATCAGTGTAGCTCCATGTGGTTTGTCAGTAGCGAGGAAGACAGGAGTTCCCAGAACCCTCAGGAGAAGGTCATGCCCCCAGGGAGAGCTCATTGGCTATGGCCTGATTGACAGGCTAGACTCCACCCTTTCGCAAGTTGACAGGAGATTATGTCACTGCCACCTATGGTAAGTGAATTAAAGCAAATATTTTTTAAAAGATGTCAATTCCTCGCAGATTATCCCTGGGTTTAATGCAGTTCCAATCTCACGATTTTCTAGCAGGTTTTTTGGGGGGTGGGGATGGGGCAGAAATGGACAAACGGATTCAAAAGTTCCTGTGAAAACGCAGAAGATCTAGAAAAACAGAAGCAACTCTGAAAAAGGAGACTGACGTTGGAGGACTCACAGCCCCCGCTTTCCAGACTTCCTGTAGCCACAGGAATAGAGACAGCGTGTATTGGTGTGCTGTTGTTAAGGACCATCGGGTCGATGTCTGCCCACAGCGAGCCCGTACACAACAGAACGAAACACTGCCTGTTGCCGGGCCCGCCTCATGCTTGCTCCTTTGCCCGAGCCCATTGCTACAGCCTCGGGGAAGGTCTTCCTCTTCATCACTGCACCTCCATCTTATCAACATGATGTCCTTCTCCTGACAGCATGTCCAAAGCATGTCACATGAAGTCTTGCCATCCTCGCCTCTAAGGAGCACGCTGGCCTGTACTTCTTCCAAGACAGATACATCTGTCCTTTCAGCAGCCTATAGTACTCTCCACATTCTTCGTCAGCATCCCAATGAAAATGCACCAATGCTTCTTTGGTCTTCCTTATTCGTTGTCCCACTTTCACATGCAAATTGGGGCAATTGAAAATACCATGGTTTTTTAAAAGAAAGAAAGAAAAGACCCTGGCTTGGGTCAGGCACACTTTCGTCCTCAACGTAACATCCTTGCTTTTCAGTTCTCTAAAGAAGTCTGGTGCAGCAGGTTCATGCAATTCAGCCTGCCAT
>NW_022111357.1:35561012-35562584 GCF_000313985.2 Echinops telfairi
TGGTCTAGCCAGACTTGCACGGTAGAATTTGGATCATGATAGTCGGGGAGGGAGGCAGGGCGGCTTTCTTGATTTTAAACCATGGAGTGTTCTCTTACTCTGTTTGCACAACTGCCTCTGGATCCATATACAAGTTCTGCGTGAGCACAATGAAATGTTCTGGAATTCCCATTCTTCTCAAGGTTGTCCATAGTTTGTTATGATCCATTTGGTCAAATGCCTTTGCATCGTCAATCCAACACAAGCAAATATCTCCCCGGTGTTCTCTGCTTTGAGCCAGGAATCCCTCTGACCTAAGCAATGGTATCCCTGCTTCATGTCCTTTTCATAATCCAGCCTGAATGCTGCCTGTCGGTGCACGGCTGCCATCATTGTGGGGTGACCCTTGAGTTGCATGTGACATCATGTTGTCATTATATAATCTGAGCATTCTGTTTGGCCACCTTTCTTTGGAACAGGCACACAGATGGATCTCTTCCAGTCAGTTGGCCAAGTAGCTTCGTTACCTTGTTGACACCTTTCAGTTGGCATTCATCGATTCCTGGAGCCTTGGATTTGGCGAATGCTCTCAGTGCAGCTTGAACTTCTTGCTTCAGCACCATTAGTTCTTGCTCATCTGCTACCTTCTGGAATGGTGGGCTGTTGACCAGTTCTTTGGGGAACAGTGACTCTGTGTCTTCCTTCAATCTTCTTTTGATGCTCCCTTCATCATTCATAGAATCTTTCAAGACTGCAACTCGAGGCTTGAGTGTTTTCTTGAGTTCTTTCCGTTTAAATATGCTGAACATGTTCTTCCTTTTTGGTTTTCTGCTAGGTTTCTGCACATTTCACTGCAAGATTTGACTTTGACTTCTCAAGCTGCCCCTCGAAATGCTCTGTTCAGCTCATTTGACTTCATCATTTCTTCCATTTTCCTACAGTTAAGAGCAAGTTTCAGAGTCTCCTCTGACATGCATGCTGATTTTTTCTTCATCTCCTCTCTTTTTAGTGACCGTTTGCCTTCTTCATGAATGATGGTTGATGTCTCCACACAGCTCATCAGGTCTCTGTCATTAGGATTCAACGTGTCAAATCTGTTCTTGAGATCTTCTTGAAATTCAAGTGGCATAGACTCAAAGTCATATTTTGGCTCTTGTGGACTTAAATTTTTTCCCCAGCTTTATTCTGAACTTACATATGAGCAATTGATAATCTGTTCCACAGTCAGCCCCTGGCCTGGTTTTAGCTGCTGATATTGAGCTTCTCCATCAGGTCTTCCCACAGATGTAATCAATTTGATTTCTATGTGTTCCATCTGGAAAAGTCCATGTGTTGTTGAAAACGGTATTTGCTATCACATGACAGAACTTTGCAAGAGCAACATATACATGAGAATGGCTAATGTGGAAAAAGACTGAGCATAGCAGTGTTGGTGGAATGATTGGACACTCACACTACTGGTGGGAATATAACATAGCAGTCTTTTCCCTTTTCTTTATTTTTGAAGTTGATATTTCTTTATTTCTACTGCATTTACTTTCTTTTTTAAAATCATTTTATTGGGGGCTCATACAACTCTTATCACAATCCATA
>NW_022111357.1:35563586-35589671 GCF_000313985.2 Echinops telfairi
GTGGCATGGGTCAGGCACACATTAAAGTAGCATTCTTGCTGGTCAATACTCTAAAGAAGTCTTGTGGAGCACATTTACCCAGTGGCTTTGCCATAGGCACAACCAGCTGGCAGTCCACAGACAAACCAGTATATCCATACCATGGAATCAAAGCAATAAAGCTCAGCAGGAATGAACAATGGATACATGAGACCATTGAGATGAATCTCAAAATAATTATGCCGAATGAAAGAAAAACCAAACTCCTTGCCGTGGAGTGAATTCCAACTCCTAGTGACCAAGTAGGATCGAATGGGATTGCCCTGCAGGGAAGCTGCTGGTCTCCTCTTCCTCTCTCAGGAGTAGCTGGTCGGCCCTACCAGCTTGTTTTTGGTTAACAGCCAAATACTTAAACCACTCCACCTCCAGGACTCTTTACCTCTGTACCCTTGCTGCCGCGTTAAAGACAGAAGGGGCTGTGTGAGAGAGAAGGCGTGGGCAGCCGCACTCGGGGAAGCAAGAAGCTGGATTCTGTGAACAATGGGAATGCCCTTGGAAGTGGATTCTTCCCCAGAGACGAGCCCCATCTGGTCAACATTTTGATTCTGACTGTGTGGTACCCTGAGCGGAAGACCCCGCCTCGTGCTCAGTCTGACCTACTGAACGGTTTGAAGTCCCTGAGTTGGTGGTAACTATCTAGGGCTGTCTCTCTCGAGAGCTTCTCAGCCTCGCTTGGTTGTCTTCAGGGCAATCAGCCTATGTGCTTTGATCTTCTCTTTCCCACACTAGAATGTAAGCCCCACAGAGGCAGGGTGGCAACTCTGCCCTGTTCCCAAGGGTGTCGCTGTGAGACTCAAGTGCGTCTGACCCAAGCCACGGTCTTTCTGATCACCTCCGATGCACGTGCCAGGTGGGCGTTGCTTTAGGAAGATCCAAGAATGAGAAGGATTGGTGCGTTTGAATTAGGGTGCTGGCAAAGCATCTGGAAAGGGCCTTCGACTGCCAAAAGAACAGGTAAATCTGTCTTAGAAGAAGTCTAATCAGAATGCTCCTTAGAAGCAAGAAGGGCAAGACTATGTCGCGAGTACTTTGGACCTGTCATCGGGAGAGGGGAGGGGAAAGGAGGAAGACCCTCCCAAGGTGGATGGACACAGTGGTTGCTTCAATGAGCTCAAGCATCAGAGCGGTTGTGAGGACGGCACCGGGCCGGGCAGTGTTTCCTTCTGTTGTGCACAGGATCGCTAGGAGTCAGAACCGGCCAGATGGCAACTTACAACCATAGCCCGGGATCCACTCTGGGGCCTCGGCAGCAGCCTGCCCTTGACAACAGTGGCTGAGTGAAAGAATGCTCCCTGGAGAGGGCATGGCCCACCTGCCACACACGGCTCCCTCCTTGATACTGCAAAGTAACATAGGACTTTTAAAAGTATTTCCTTCAACTCGTCAAAGCAGCCAGTTAGCCAAATCTCCCCACTTAGATGGAGATTTTATTGCAGGCCTTGTTTAGAATCTTTCTTAAAAGATTGGGGGATATTTCCTTTGTCAGACATGACTGACCAAGCGCAGGGACTCCTACAAACCGAGCAGGGAGGAGCGCTCAGGGCGTTTCGAAGGGAAAAGCCATAGAAGGTGTGGCCTCCTCACCACTCCAACCCCACCCCCCACCTCCCCAGCCCCTGACCCCAAGAAACAAAGACCACACTCACTGCCATGGAGTTGATGCTGACTCGCAGCGACCCTGTAGCACAGGTCGAAGTGCCCCTGTGAGTTTCTGAGACTGTAACTTTTCGCCCTGCTTTCCTCCCTTGGAGAGACTGGGGGTTTCAAACTTCAGACCTTGTGCCTAGCAGCCCACAGACCACGCCAGGCCCTGTGAGTCCCTGCTGGACCTCCGATCCCACCCACCAAGACTCCACGTCTAAGGAAGGTCTCCTTTTCCTGCTCCACGGATCATAAAAGGGTGTTTTCAAACTGGATCAGTGGTGCTCCGTGCTTCAAGAAATAAAAATCTAGCGAACACTGGGAATGTCATGGGCCCAGGTGATACAAACCATTTCGTCCCACAGACCTGGGGATCTGCTTCCACAGACTCCAGCCAAGACGGTCACACAGCAGGTCTCCGAAGTCCCAAGTCACAGCAAAAGCAAAGCCAACAACATATACAATCTGGTGTGTTGAGACCAGAGAGGAAAAGGTCTTCTCCCATGGGGGCTTCAGGGTTGCCTTCTCAGGCCCTCCATTGGACCGCCAAGCCCTCTTCCAGAGACAGGTGGACTGGCCCCCAGCAAGTATGAGTGTCACGTGTGGGAGGTCTTTACTGCCTCACCCTGATGGCCATGCCCAATGCCCCAAGGGATTTAAGAACCCTTAGAAGAAACCCATCACCCACATGCTACACACGGCAGAGAGAGCTTCCTTGGGCATCCCCAGCAGCTCTGGGTTTGCACCCTGCTGGGGGCAGCTAAAGTGACCCTGGTCAGAACCACAGAGAGTCCTGGATGGGAATCTTGGCCCAGAGTCTGGAGATGCTGGGCATGTAACCTTGAGCCTGGGGCCATTCTTTCAGCCGGGCCTCGTCTGTCTAGAACTGTCATCCCACTCCTCCTGGCCTTTGTGTCAGGGAAGGACAGACCCTTCCACAGATGTTTGCGTGCAGACCCTCCGAGACCACACCCTTTCACAAGCAGGTCGAATTGGTTCCTGGGAACTTTGGGAAGGGATCCTTGGTGTCACAGTGGTTAAGCACCTGACTGCTCCAGGTAGAAAGAGGTGGCAGCTGCTTCTTGGGAAACAGCCCTGGGCAGTTTTATTACTCTGTCCAAAGGGATGCTATGAGTAAAAATCGACGTGAGTGTCTATGGAGTGCCTGGATTGCACAAACAGTTAATGCGCTTGTCTGCTAACCAAGAGCTTGGAGGTTCAAGTCCAGCCAGAGGTGTTTGGAAGAAAGGCCTGGAGCTCTTCCAGAAAGCCAGCCACTGCAAGCTCTTTGGAGCACAGTTCTATCCTGGCCTCCATGAGGTCACCAAGCGTCGGAGTGGACGCAACAACACTTGGTTGGGGACTTTCATCATCGTACCTGACAAGAACTTTTACGCCCTATCATCACCGGCTTGTTTCAACTTAGAGACTTCCTGCCATCTGCTCAGTTCCAACTCTCTTCCCCGGAAGAAAAGCTGATCGCACCGTGGACGGCCAGTTACAACAGGGAAGGCGCGCCTCTTTCCTCGGACGCCCCTGGGACCGGAAGCCTAGGCTCCATCAGTCTCAGGCTTCCATTCTCCCAGTCTCTGGTGTGGGCATCGTGTCCCTCCCTCTGCCCCCTCCCCACCCCACTTAAATGTACAAGACTGACCACACAGGTTCCAAGTTGCCTGAATGTGTCAGCTCTGAAGGGTCCCCTGTGACGTTATGAATCTTGGGTTCTTCGCAAGGCGTTTGGAGACTGCAGAATGAAAAAGGTGTGCAGTCACTGCAGATGGAGGGAGTGTTTGCTCTGCTCTCACCAGAGGGCGCCCTACGCCTCCTTTCCCATCATCTGAGTCTCACCTGCATGCTTTCCAAAGCAGCACTTGGCCAACTCCTTGCCCTGTCCTCTCTCTCCTCTCTCTCTCCTCTCTCTCTCTCTCTCTCTCTCTCTCTCTCTCTCTCTCTCTCTCTCTCTCTCTCTCTTCAGGGAAAACACAGTTGATCGGATGCTATGAGTTGAATTGTGTCTCACCTCAAAACATATGTTGAAGTCCTAAGACTGGTGATTGTGAAGGTGCCCTTGATTGGAAACAGGGATCTTTGACGATGGTATCAGTCAGCAAGAGGTCAGACCACCATAGGGTGAGTCCTGATCTAATTTGAGTGCTGAACTTATAACCCTGGCGTTCTGCAGCTGTAAAACCCCGTGGAGCACGTCACATCTGTAACACACAGACTCTCCGCGAGTCAGAATCAATGTGGTGGCAATGGGTCGGGGGCAGAGACTGGGGAGAAAGAGGCAAGATGGCCCTGTGAGTCTGCAGCATGCGCCGGGCCCTTCAGACCCTCAGATCAGACTCAGGCCTCCAGACAGGGAGAGAATACATTTTCGCACTGGTAAACCAGCCCACTTAGGACTTGGTTACGGGGATGGTTGCTAAGTGCCATCCGGTTGGTTCCAACTCATAGCGACCCTGTGTCCAAGAGGGAAAACGCCACACTGCCTGGTCCTGCCATCCGCACAAGTGTTGCTATGACAACAAACTCATTGTGGCAGCCACGGAGGCAACTCATCTCACGGAGGAGATTCCTCTTTTTTTCTGACCGTCTGCTTTACCAAGCACGAGGCTCTTCTCCAGAGACTGGTCTCCTGATAATGTGTTCAAAGGACGTGGGATGAAGTCTCACCAGCCTTGATGTTAAGGCACTTTCTGGTGGTACTTTTTGCAAGAGCATTGTGCTTGTTCTTCTGGCCAAATCACAAACAAACACACTCATTGCTGCTGAGTCAATCCTGACGCATGGTGACCCTATAGGGCAGAGCAAAACTGCCCCTGTGAGCTTCCGAGGCTGTAACTCTTTACGAGAATCGAAAGCCTTGTCTTTCTCCCGGGGAACGGCTGACGGTGTTAAATGGCTGGCCTTGCAGTTAGCCCAACATATAACCACCACGCCGCCATGGAAGTTACAGCATTCTTTACCAACACCGTCATTCAAATGCACCCATTGTGTTACAGCATCTTTAAGAAACACAGACACCTGACCCAAACTCAAACGCCACACTCACGGCCTTGGAGTTGATGCCATCTCTTAGCGACCCTCTGACTCCTCCACGCCCCGGCAATGACTCTGAAGTAAAAGTATCTGCCTTCATGCTTAACAGGACGTGTAGCTCCTTCTCACGTCGCATTCTGGTCCAAACTTTCTGGAGTACAGTTTGTGATTCAAAAACAACACACATACCCCACCCCACCCTCTCCCCGCCTTCCCAAGTATCAAATCCCATTGCAATCTGTTAGTAAAGTGACCTCAAAGAAGTGAATCTAACAAAACAGTGTTAGAGTTGTCCTTAAACACACACACACACACACACACACACACCCAAAGTCAACTTAAATAGCCAAACCCTGTGCATCCTGAGTGCAGCTGTCATTTCCAGAAACTGCATTAAAACAGCTTTCTTTCTCAACAACTTTCAGCCACCAGGCAGGAGGCTGACAAGTCCGGGACCAGAAATACAGTGGGCTGTGCCCTCTCCACGCCTACCCCTGGACCGTTGTCCCCAGGCGGGGTTTCAGCCGCCACTGCGCTCTCTCACTGCCCAGGGCCCCAGGAGGGACAGCTGCCCCAAGTGCTACTCAGGGGATCCCAGCCCAGGAATCCTGAGTGGGTGAGAGAGGAGGAAGGAGGACCCTGTCTCACTCACGAGATCAGCAAGGGACAGGGGTGCTGTGTCACCCAATGGTGTGTGCTTGTGCACGAGCATGAATGCGTGTGAGTGTGAGCCAAGGTGCATGTGTGTGAGTGTGAGCCAAGGTGCATGTGTGTGAGTGTGGGTGGATGTGTGCGATTTGTGAGAGTGAATGTACACGTGTATGAGTGTGCATGTGAGGTGTGCGCCCACCTGTGGGAGTGAGAAATGAGAGGGTAAGTCTGTCCTTGGGTACGTATGAATGCCCATCTGAGCTTGTGGGTTGGCACCTGTGTGAGGACATGCTTACATGGGTGTGCACAAGTGTGAGGTGTGTACCCCCAAATGTGTGTGTGCAACGAGGGTGTGTGGACTTCCATAGATGTGAGCACATCGGTGTCCTTATCAAGGTCACAGAGTAGCAATCGGTGTGGTCTCTTTCCTACAGTTCGGCTCTGGGGGCAGGGTTTGACAGAACAACTCTGAGCCAGGGCCCATCCAGGTCTCTGGTCTCAACAGGTCCAGCAAGACCCAGCGTTTTAAGAATTTGTGTCCTGACCCAGAATGCTCCCCTCTCCTGTCAGGCTCCATCTGTGGTGGTCAGACTATTTGGAACGGCACCATCTTCTGGTCTCAGGACAGGAGAGGCTGCGGCTCATGGTAAGAGCCCTTACCCTGGACACTCATTTCTCCTCTGAGACATTGGTTTGCTGGTTCCTCTTTTGCCCCTCGTGAGTTGAGGCAGGTGCTGCTCCCTCCCGGGAATGCACTACACAGTCTTTGCGATGCCTCTTGATGGAGTTGTCCTGTGAGAGGAAGGCCAACGTCTTCAAACCCAGAGACATGCTTGCAAGGCATTTGGTTATGTCTGAGAAGCATCGGTAACGACATTCCCTGTGGAGACATGCCTCCTCCAGGACCCACCGAGGACCATCCTGACAGACTCCTGTGTGAGCGAGAGCGGCCAACCAGACACCCTGTCCCAGCTGCTCAGTTGTTGTTGCCATTGTTCGGTGTCCTCCAGTGGCCTCTGACCCTTAGCAACCCTGGACGCAACTGGAGGAGACACGGGTCCTGCGCCAGCCTCATGACTCTTTCTTGGCCTGAGCCCATTGACGCAGCCAAGGGGTCAACCATCTCATCGAGGGCCTGCCTCTGTTTGGGATGGACCACCGAGGGCTCACGGCCACTAGTGAGTGAGAGAGGGAGGAGCCAGGACTGTCAGTGGGGGAGGCAGGAAGATGGGGAGCGTGGAGGTGTCGATGTGGGCTGTGAGCCACGGGGGCTGAGGGAAAATGGGTCTTGGCCCAGGATGGGTGACCAGAGGTGGTGGGTGGTAGGCAGCATCCAACCACCTCCCCCATCCCCACCTCCTGCAGGCTCTGTGGTGGTGGGAAAGGAGCGGTGGGGAAGGTGGGCCCCACTCCATGGGGTGAGCAAGACACCCTCCAGCCCTTGGGCCACGCAGATTTTGCCAGACAACCTGCTCTTTGGAAACCAACCATGTTGCTAAGGGAGGCGCAGGTCTATTTGCAGGCACACACAGATGTTTTCACCTGTGCACACATATGGACTCACCTGTACTTGCCCATACCCACGTGCGCCTATACATCTGCCCATCCAGCCCGACACTCAGTTTTCTTCCTTTGAGTCCTTTGATTCCAGGCACTCATCTTTTGAGCAATGGTTGGTGTTGTTGCCAGATGACAGATGCCACGCCGTCACACAACCATCTCTTCGTTTTGTGTGCTGTGTCGTGGCCTGGTGACTTTGGACAAGCTGTGCCCCTGGCATTCCTGCTCTGTGCCACGGTTCCAATCAGCACAAATGACAAGGGTCTGTGATCTATTGAGTGACCCCTGTCCCTGCCAATGAGGCTGCTGATAAAAGTAGGCTCATACACTCTCTGTCTGTGGTAGTCACCGAATCTGGTGTCAATTTAAGGATTAAGAGTGTAGGGGGGAGTCAAGGCTGTCAATCTGGAGATAGCCAATGAGACTTCTGTGTGGGCACGGCCTTCTCCTGAGAATTCTGGGAAATCTAGGACATCCTTCTTGGAGGCAGGAGACACCTTTCTCTCTCTCTGTCACTCCCTGGGAGACATTGCAGCTGACAAGCCACATGGACATAACCAGACCTCTGAAGCCGGAGAAGCCATGTAGAGACCCCTGCCAGCACTGAGATGCTTACAACGCCACTGGACCCAAAGACTTTCTACCCACTGGCCTGTGATCGTCCTGCATTTGGCTTCATTGCATGTGTTTCGAGAGTCTGAAGAGGAATTTATAGATTGGTATCGGACATATGGGCTAATATCAGACTTATGGCCTTGATCTGGACTGGTTTGGGATGTTTTCTCAATGTTCAATTGCTCTTGTATATAAACCTCTCCCTTATATACATATGCATGTTTATGAATTTCTTTCTCTGGTCTACCCAGACTAACACACTGTCCTTATGTGATGGGCTTCCGTCCTCCAGATGCATTTGAGTGTGCATACGTTTCGCAGACTCATCGCTGTTTATGGTTGGGTGCCATCTCCGGTTTGCTGATCCGTCCATCCATTGAGCGGCACTTAGGCAGACATCCGCTTTGACCTTTTCTCCTTTCTGCTCTTCATGAACGATGGTCTGGATGCCCTCCCACAGCGCCTCGGGCCTTCTGTCATCTGTGTGCAACGTATCAACTGTGTTCAGAATTCAGTGGGACACTCAAGGTCCAATTTTGGCTCTCCTGGATCCCTTTTGACTTTCTTCCTCTTTCTCCTGAACTGACCTGGGAGCCACTGAGGGTCTGTTCCACAGTCAGCCCTGGCCCGGTTTTAGCTGCTGATATTGAGCTTCTCCATCGTGTCTTCCCACAGGGGTAGTCACCTTGATTTCTGTGCATTCCACCCAGGGACGTCCATGGATCTATCGCCTATTTGCCATAAGCAAGTTGTGGGTTTTGCAAAACTCGATCATGCGCTCCATCCCTGGAGGAGGACGTCATGCTCAGTAAAGTGCAGGGGCAGTGCCGAAGAGGAGGAGGAAGGATGGATGGGCACGGTGGCCGCGACGATGGGCTCAGGCACAGGAACAATTACAAAGATGGCACAGGACTGGGCAGCGTCTCGTTCTGTGGTCCGTGGGTGGCTCTGGTCGAAACGGACTCAGGGCGTCTCATAACAGCAACGCTTCCGCCGGGACTCTGGGCGAGACCCCGGAGGGCAGGACCACGGGAGGGGAGCCCTATGCTGCCTCACCGTCTTGCTTGCTTTGGGCATTTTCACAACGGATTCCGTGTGGGTGGTGGGAGGGAGCGCGGAGACACGGAGAAAACGACGCCCAGGATTATTCAGAAGAAACCCCCGTCTTTCTGCCCTCAGGCTCCCTTCTGGGCTGGCCCCCCCCACATCCCCTGGCCCCCTCAGGGGGTCTCCTGGGTGAACAGCGATAAAGGGACTGCCCTCCCCTCTCCCTGCTTCTCAGGGCCACTCACGTGTTCCCTTTTAACTAGAAGCAGCTGCTTAACGCTTCCAGCTTCTCCTTAGGCCAAGTCAGAGGGAGGACACCGGTCACACACTACCCTGACCATCTTATCAAAGAAAGCAGACTTAAACTCTCCAAGGAAGGACTCACAGGGTAAGTCACTTGGGAACAGATTTGTGGCGGAATAGACTTGCCCTTATTTTTCCTCATTTTGCTGCAGATCTTTGACTACATCCTTAGGTCCCATCGCGCCCTGCAGACTGGAGCCCTGTCTTAGGCCCTCCAGGCTTGTGTCCACCTCTGTTGGGAAGGGGCAGTGGTTTGTCATAACGAGGATCACACCGTAGCTTTTTGCCTCTCTCTACGGTACCATGAACTGTGCCCATCGCCCTTGGCAGCGGTGGAAGGGGCAGGGGTGCTGTGCAGAGGGGCCAAGCCCAGTAGCAGTCAGCCCACCTAGAACTCACTAACCCCTGGTTGTGCCTTCAGTTCACAAAGAAGCGAAGCCAATGGATACGTGACAGCGACGTGCTACGGGATGGAGGAGGAGAAATCACTGGGATGACTGGAACCCCCGGTGATGCAGAAACCCAGAGTGAGCGGAACACTGGAGGGCCAGGAACACTCCAGCACTTACAGCAGCCCCCCATCGGGGGGAAGCCCAGGGCTACTGAGAATCCTGGACCAGCTCAGCCCGATGCCATCACTGCCTGCAGGCTCCTCCCTGCTTGGCGGCTTGGCTGCCCTGGCCCTGGTGGGTGCACAGCGCACGAAACCACCAGGCGGCAGGTCCCTGTGCAGAGCTGGGGGCTCCTTGGTCTCTGTTTCCTCCACTGGAGACTTTAAGAACGCACTGGACCTCGCCCTCTCTCCAACAGCGTCTCTTCCCATCTTTGTTCTGGCATTAGCCCCTTCTCCAAACTTCGCCCCATGCCGTTCCTCTCTCGCCTTCCTCACGGCCATCTCTGAAACACCATTCGTTTCCTTCCAAGGAGGCCTGGGGTCATTTCTTTCTTGTCCCAGGAGCTCAAGGCCACACAGACTGGTTTCTTCTCCACCACTCCACAGAGACAGTCCGTCCTCATCGCTTGTGGTGGCAATGCCCTGGGTCCCACTGATGTGGCGTTGGCCTAACAGCCACACACACCTATTTGGACACACCTATTTTTCCAGGAACTTCAGAGAGCTCATGGAAAAGATGGACTGGAAAGATGGTGGAATTTTTTTCATGCACGTCATGACACTCCCTCTGGAGAGGTCAATCCCTCGGGAAAGGCATTCCGTTGGATAAAGCGGAAGATCAGCAAGACTTGAGGGGAGGCCTTCATGGGACGGCACCACAGCTGATTGTCACAACAGCTGCAATAAGGGGCACAAACACACCAATAATCACGAAGATGGCGTGGGGCCAGGCAGCGTTTTTCTCCATGAAACATGGCAGCTAGCAGCAACTCTATGTCCCCCATGGTGGCCAGGGACGCTGAACTGGCTCTCGGGGGGGAAAATGCGGTTAGCTTCCTACAAGCCTCTGGTCACAGCATTTTCATCAACCAATGTGTTAGTCTAGGTACATTAGAGAAACAAATCCACAGCAACTCATGTATAAGAGAGTTTCATGTAAAGAAAGCGTGCATCACGAAAAGATCCCAACCCAATGCTGCCCAAGCCCACACGTCCAACATTAACCCATGAACCCAACACCAGTCCACAAAGTCCTCCACCTCACAAAATAGAGGCAATGACGCCGACTGCAGGAGGAAAGCTGAGTCAGTGAACGAACAAGCATCTCAGCACTAGCAGAGAGGTCTCCACACGGCTGCTCCAGCACCCAGGGCTGCATCGGGATAGGTCCATGTGGCTTCTCCTTGGGGATGTCTTGTAAGAAGTCAATCTTGCAAGCTGAAGCAGGGAACTGGTAAGGCAGCTGCACCCTGGTGCGACCATCACAGAGCAAGAGACCTGAGAGCTAGAAAGGCGAGGCTCACCACCCATTTATCCTTCTGCCTTTCAATTAGCCCCACATGTGATTATCGTCCAGGTTGGCACAATTAACTAACTCAACCAATCAATGCATAACTTTGTTTCATGTATGGTTCTTTTTAAAGGGACCTGATTTAATATAGATTGTTGGCTCATTAGCATTCAACTCATGGTCAACGACATTAAAAATGTGTGAAAGGGTAAAAGCAGAGTCACTGTGTGAAGACAGAGCATTCTGAAAGTGGAGTCTTACTTCCGTTTGCAAGTATTGAAACGAATCTAGAATCTGTGCTGACCTAGTCATACGCCCTAAAGGGGACATTTGGTTTCTCTCATGTCTGACAGGTGCAGGATCCCAATAGTCTATTCCGAGAGGGTCTCTCCCCTATGATCAAATAGGTGCAAGATACAATAACTTAGGCATGAAGGGTCCTCACGCACAACACGATTGATAAATCTTTACAGCAGACCCTCAGAACCAGATATGGTTGAGAAAGTAGTTTCAGTCATAGGTTACTGGGAACGTGGGCCCTGCCATTCTCCTGTGACCCACCTGGCGGTGGGGTCGGTTATGCTTTGGGCTGCTAATCTCAGGGTCAGCGGTTGGAAACCACCAGCATGCTCCCTGGGTGACTGGCGTGGCAGTCTGTTTCTTGAGACTTCTTTGGAGGGTCTAGCAGGGGAGCACAGCTACTCTTCTACCCTTGACCAAAGGACGGTCCTCCTTCTATCGGGGAAGGTGGTCCTCTTCGACCGAGCACGCAGCTTCGGGGGGGTGCACATGGAGCAGTGAGGGAGGAAGGGGACACTGCCTAGCCAGCCAGATCAGTCTAATCAACCCTGGGGTGACAGATGTCGCAGCCAGATCACCCTCACCTCCGCGTCTGTTTCTATAAGATTCACAGCCCAGGAAACCCAAGGGGCAGTTCTACTCTGTCCCAGGGGCTCACCGTAAGTCCCAGTGGACAGATGCAATGGCAGTGAGTCTGGTTTTTTGGAGGAAAACCTGTCCGGGGACCACCCTGTAATCGACAAAGAGCACATTCCCGCCGCTGTCATGGAACCCAGTCTATGTTCTCACCACCTTGAGGCGATGCTGACTCAGATGTACCTTACAGGAACAATGGTCCTTGTGGGTTTCCCAGCCTGTGACTCTCTACAGGAGTAGAAAGCCTCACCCCCAATGGCCTTGCAGGAGAAAGATGAGGTTCTCTCCTCCTGGGACGAGGCCCCAGGGGCAGTTCTGCCCTGTCCTGCAGGGTCGCTGTGAGTGGGAATGGTCGTGATGGCGGTGAGTTATCCGCCCAGCCCTGCACGTCTCTGCCTTCAGACGTCCTGCTTCTCATTCTCCTGACGGTCTTCCAGCCAATTGATGATGTGGCCACTTTTAGTGTCCACTCCAACTGTACCAAAAATGTTTCCTTCCATACTGTCCAGCGGAACAGCCATCTGCACTCTGTCAATTTGGACGCCTTCTCAGTCCGGACTGTCAGCCAGCCTCTTCATTTTACTTCCACAGGGTTGTGTTTGCTCTAGGGCATAATGCATACGGAAAGAAGCGTCCCACACACCTGTGTTTTCTCCACAAGGCTCCGCGCAGCCTTCTGGGACCACACGGGGCCCTGCTTTGGAGGCATTTGAAGCAGTGAGGCAGCCAACACAAAGCGCAAATGGGGGCACAGCGTGACACTCCGCAGATAAGGAAAGGGACACGTAGGTCCAGTGTGAGCGCTGAAACAGGAAGCCAGAGCGTCATTCTCTTCGCCAGGAGCGTCTGCATGGGAACCACTGCCACCCCTCGGGAGCAAGGGGGGCAGTCGGCTTCTACCCAGACTGCAGCCTTGGGAAAGCACCAGGGGCAGTTCTACTCTGTCCTGTCGGGTTGCTAAGAGTGGACATGGATTCCATGACAGTGGGTTTCTTTCTTTTTAAGTGAATTTGTGAATATGGAATTGTGTTTGTCCTGGTAGACTAGAGAAACAAATCCAGGGAGATGCATGTGTACAAGAGAGAAGTTTATATCAAAGAGCAATTGTACATGAAGAAAACATCCCAGCCCAGTCCAGGTCAAATCCAGAGGTCCGATATTAGCCCATCTGTCCATTACCAGTCTATCAATTCTTGTTCAGACTCACACAGCACATGCAATGACGCCAAATGCAGGAAGAAAGATCACAGGCCAGTGGGTGGAAAGTCATGTGGGTCCAGTGGTGGTGGAAGCCTCTCAGCGCTGGCGTGGGTCTCCATGTGGCTCCTCCAGCTCCAGGGCTCTGGCTCCATCAGCATGTAGTTCCATGTGGCTTGTCAGCAGGAATGTCTTGCTTGGGCAGAGAGTGTGTCCCACCTCCATCGAGCTATTTATCTCCTTTGTGCCTCCAAATAAGGTCATCAAGCTGTGACCTGATTGATAGTCTACACTCCACCCCTTCACTCTTAAGTCTCAAGTTGACAACAAATTATGTAACTACCATAGGAATCTGCCAATGATCGACTGGTTATATATACATATAGTCTTAATCACCCAGCTTAGCACTGGTTTGCTGTTGTGGTTTTTCATGGCCCTAGGTCAGTCGCTAAGAGTCGGCATCCACTTGATGGTAATGAGGATTCGTTTGTTTTCAGGTGAAGTATTGTTGGACGGGTAAAAAGACCCCAGATTCGTATTTTATAGAGACCCCATTAGTAGCTCTTCAGCAGAATAAAGGCGGGACAAAGACAACTCATCCAGATGAGGGAGACCATCAGGCCACGGCCCTAACGGTGTCCCAAGGACCCATGGCCACGTGATTAATTGATAGATATGGAAAACAGAGCCAACCCGTATACACTCATGACTGGCAGCAGAGCAAGCCAGAAAAGAAGCATGCTTGGGATATGGATCCGTCGGCAGATTAGAAAAGCCTGGAGACTCGGGTGCTGGGCCTCTCCAAGTCCCAGCTACCCGATGGTCAGGGGTGGGGGACTCAGGACCCTGCAGTCCTAGCATTCCAACTTCCAAACGAAGGGCAAGTCCAAGCAACTCCCCTGAGGGCAAGGCTTCTCCTCCCTGCTCTGGCTTCAGAACCCAAACCCACGGCCACGGTCCGTTCCAAGTCATCTTGGCCCTGCACAGGGCGTCCAAGACTAAAAATCTTTATGGGAGCAGGCAGCCTCATCTTCTTTCCATAGAGCGGCTGATGGGTTTAAACCAACAACCTTGTGGCTAGCAGCTCAACGCCCAACCTGAAGCCCCTGCAGGAGCTGTACTCTCCTTTCAAACACACCCAGGCTGAACACGAAGCATCTGCCTCATGGCTGGTTAATGGTCAGAAAGAACTTAAATGGAGAATGAATGTATGTCAAGACTCAAGATGGACTTAGGGAGCCCGGGGTATACTGTTGCCTTCTGCAAATCAAGCCCTTAAAACTGAAGTGCAAATACACTAGTAAATTTGACCTTTTTTCAGTCTACATTTTGCTTCCACTCCGACCTAGACCACCTATGGCAATCTCTTTCAGAGTGGTTAGCAGTAGATGCCTGGCCCCATCTTAGTTCTTCTGGTCTCAGGATATGAACTTCAGCCTGAAGTTCACATGGCCCATTTTCCCTTTAGACTGACTCCATGAATATTTGATTACCTTCACATTTCTTTGCTCCGGATGGCAAGAGACTAATAGTTGTACCGTAGAGCTTTTAGATTCTCACACACTGGCCTATCTTCCTTCCTGGCCTGCGGCAAGGAGGGACCTTGGCAGATTCATCTCAGCACCTCAGGGTCTGCCCAGAGCCTGGCATTCAAGCCTGTATGCTGGTTGAACTCTAGGCAATGACAATGACCTAAGGATGTGCAGTACTTTCTCCAGAGTCAGGAGGACAGGAACATGAAATGTGGTTGCAGCCTTCCCTCTGGCTAATTTTCATCCAACTCCCAGTATAAATAGCTCCCTTTTCCCCAGATCAGAAAACATCTGCTCCCACGAGCTGCCCAGTCATGTACCAGGGCTATTAATATCCTGGCTGCGTCTGGCCTGCCCTGGCACTGGCCTGCCTTGGCACGGAGAGTGCCAGCACCAGGGGAGGCGAGGGCAGTGGGAGTCAGAAGCTGCCATTGCCCAATTGCCCTCTGCTTGCACCTCCATGCACAGGCTGACAAGGCTTCCCACACGCCCGGGATTCCTGGGAATTTAGCGGAGACAGATACACGCCAGCTCCTCCAGTCTGGTGATTTTCAACACCCCGTCTGGTACAGACCCAGATCATCTCTCCCCGGCTGGGACGCAGCTTGGGGTGCAGTCTGCACCAGCCCTGCAGGTCCAGCTGGACGTGGTGGGGAGAGGAAGCATCCGGATCACTCGCGGCCTCTGACTGGCAGGTGATGGTTGGAGAAGACAGGGGAAAGGAGTTGCTTTTCACAGGCACTGAAAAGGAAATGGGGGGTGGCATTCTGCTCCTCGCTTCTTACGTCAGGGTGCACAGGCCTAGAGGTCCCGCCCCATGGTGCTCTGCTGCACAGAATGCCACGCAAGTAAGAAAGCGTCTGCCGTTCAGGAGAAGGGACTTGCCAATGTTCAATTCCATCTAAAAACGCAAGCCAATCACAGGCATCGCCGCCAGGTTGGTGACACTTGGATGTGGCATGGGCAGGGCTTGTTGGGTGCATGGGAGTAAGTCCCACTTCTTTCCCCTCCGTGGCAGTTCAGCACGGTGGGGGGTGGGGTGGGGGTTCCTCCTGTCATCCTGAGTGACCCCTCCAGCAGTCCTGGCCCTCCAGTGACCTCCTGGATGACACAAAGGTGCCCGGGTCCCCCCACCAAAACATCAACACTCGCTGAGCAGCAGCATTGCATGGAGTTTCCTTTCTTCGGAACCAGAGAGCCCCTTCTTGCTGTGGCCTCCACGTAGTCACCAGTCTCTGTCCCTGCTACCTCCCCTCATGGGCTGGGGGCTCTTCCAGGTGAAGGTGGAGGAGGGGAGGCACCCTGGCCGTGACCATGGCAGAACAGTTGAAGCTGACGTCTCCTGTGAGGGTGCTGGGGTGCTTTGGAGAAGCCCCCTCCCTGTGTTGGAGACGTGCTCACTCACTGTGTCCCGAAGAAGCGAGCACGTCTTCCTGGGGTGAGGTGTTGGGCTGTTTTGCTCAGCCGCGCAGCCCCTTTCTCCCACGGCCCTCCTGAGCCAGCTCTCTCTCCTGGCCCAGATCTGCTGCTTGGGAAACCGCCCAGGCATTCTCTGCACAGCCCCCGGGGGTGGGACTCTGCTCACACACCGTGCTCTCTCTTTGTTTTAACACCTGGATGATGGTCTTTAGGGGATCTTGGTTACACGACAGACCCCCAAGCTTCTGGTTCGCATGTCACCTCTGCGGATGGGCTCTTTGAAGTCCTCATCTCTAGACTGAGGGAGGGGAAGCATCCCTTCCCCTCTTCCCTAGTGGGGGTGAGGTGGCAAGGGAAAGCGCTCCCATGCCAACCACTCTCTTCCAAAGAACAAATTTCCAAGCTCTCCTTTGGCCTTGCCACAGGATCTCTGCTATTCTGTAGGCCCTGCTGGACCGGGCTGGCTCTTACAGGGGAACATGAGAATTGCTGGTCCCCCTGGTTTATTCTCTGCCTCTGGGCTTTCCCCGGACCTGAAACAGAGTCACGCTTCACCCTCTTCTTCCCTTTGTATAGGCTTACAGGCCGGCAGGTAGCTTTGATAGCAAGTACAGCTTGCCCTCTTTGACTTCCTGATGCTCCAGGCCTCTCCAGGATGGGTCCCTACAATGATCAGAGCTACACCCCAGGTGCAACCCTCAACTGTGCTCCCGCCAGACCCAGGCACACACCGAGGGGCAGTGATTGGAACAGAACAGGCAATACTGCGCAGTTTAAAACCAGAAACCGTACGCATCAGGGTTGTATCTTTTCACCATCCTTATTCGATCTGAATGCTGAGCACATCGTCTGGGAAGGAGGAGGAGGCATTGGGATTGGAGGAAGGCTCACGCACAGCCTGCACGATGCAGCTGATGCCACCTTGTGTGCCGGCAGTGAAGAGGGCTTGGAGCGTTTGCTGACGAAGACCCAAGACCACGGCTTCCAGTACGCACTCCGCCTCAAGAGGAGGAGAACCGCGTCCCCCGTAACTGGACTGAGAAGCAGTGTTTTGATAAATACTGAAAAAGTTGCACTTGTCAAAGATTACCTTTTGCTTGGATCCACAGTCCAAGCGTCTGGAGACAATCATCAAGAAATCGAGCGATGTCTTGCACTGGAAAACCCTGCTGCATGAGAGACCGTTACACCGTTAAAAAGCAAAGATGGCCTCTAGTTCCTAAATATTTCCTCCCCGCTCCCACTACCATGACTCGAATTCGATGTTGCAAGTCTGGCTAGACCAGAGGAGGTACACTGGTACAGATAGGAACTGAAAATACAGGGAATCCAGGACGGATGAGCCCTATAGGACCAGTGGTGTGAGTGGCAAAACAGGGAGGGTAAAGGGAGAATGGGTAGGAAAGAGGGAACCGATTACATGGAACTGTGTGTGATCTCCTCCCTGGGGCACAGACAACCGAAAAGTGGATGAAGGGAGACATCGGACAGGGCAAGATATGACAAAATACCCATTTATAAACTATCAAGGGCTCATGCGGGAGGGGGGAGCGGGGAGGGAGGGGAAAAATGAGGACCTAATGTCGGGGGTTTAAATGGAGAGAAAATGTTTTGAGAAACGATGTACAAATGCGCTTTACACAATTGATGTGTGTATGGATTGGGATAACAGTTGTATGAGCCCCTAATAAAATGTTAAAAAAAAAAAAAAAAGAAAAAGCAAGATGGCACGCAGAGGACTGTGGTGGTTAGCGCCTCGGTCGAGTGGACACTCATGGCTGAAGATAGGGGTGGAGACCAAGCTATCAATTAGGCCACAAGGTGATGACACCTCTTGGGGGTGTCTCTACCAGCCTGTACCCCCTGTATTAGAGCTTAAATTTGGAGCACCCTGGTTTGCAAAGGGGCTATGGATGGCTGTGAGAGCCCCAAATTCACTTGCAGTGTCCCCACATAGATTAAGCCTCCGTTGAATTCTTTCTGATCATTCACCATGGATACAGGTGATCTTGCCCTCAGGCAGTGTCTCAGAGAAGAGATTACCCCCACCCATCTCTAACCAGTCAAGGGAGGGACTGTCTCTCTTTTAGTGACGTGCTTGGGTGTGTCCTGGATGGAGGTCACCATAATGGGGACCATAGAGGGGGCCCAATAGCCATGAGTCTTGCCCTGTCAGTCTCCCCCTGACTGCCTTTTCTTGGAGAGCCTTTTCTTTCTTTGTCACCAACCTCCTTGTCCTCAACTAAACTGTGTCCCCCAAACATGTGTTGGAATCCTCATCTCTATACCTATGCCTGTAATCTTGCTTGAAATTGGGTTTTCTTTGTTTTGTTAACTGTACCATACCCAAATAGAGCAACTTCTAACTCTAATCATTTTTGAGTTATACAAGGATTATCTAATCCCTTGTATGTTCTAGAAACGTTTGCATTATCTAGAGACAAGTGAGGTGTAGGGAGTAGGCAGGGCATACGGACGGCTCCTGAGGACTGATTGACGACAAGTCAAGAAACAAAGACAGCCTGGGACTCCTGACAAGGAAGGAGTGGACACATCTGAGACCCTGATTAGGAGGACTTTCAGCCTCCAGAATCCTGAGAAAATACATCTCGGGTCCTAAAAGCCGCCCACGTGCGGCATTTGTATGACAGCACGCTCTGCAGAAAGGGCTGGACACCTGTTTGGGAAAACCAGTCCACGCCGGCACACACGGGCTCTCCACCAGCCAGAGTCGACTGGACGCTGGGGGCGGCATGTGAGGCCCGCCGCCTCCTGATGGTCACGTGACACCACGTGTTAGGTGTCGTCCGATTGATGTAAACGCTCTCGACCCCGTGTGACAGAGAAGAGCCCACCCCTGGGGTTTCCGACCAGGTCGTCCTGACAGAGGACCACCTGCCTCCCAGTTAGCAGCTGAGCAACCGACGTTTCTCCTGAGTTAACTAGCGTGACCACAGCAGAACTATCACAAGTGGATGCCTTTAACACACAGAGGAATTCCTTCTCTCGCAATCTCACTCACAGCCATCAGTTGATCTGGACTCACAGGGACCCTGTAGGACACCGAGAACTAGCCTGTGAGTGTCTGAGACTGGGAGTCTTTACGGGACTAGAAATGCCCTGTCTTTCTCCTAAGGACTGGATGATGGTTTCCAACTGCTGACCTTGAGGACGGTAGCCCAGTGCCTACCCACTCCACCACCGGGCTCCCTTCTCACAATCTAGGGAGCTAGAGGTGCACATTCTGAGGGCCAACTCTAGGGAATGCTGGCACAAGCCTTGTGGAGGCTCTAGAGAAGGGCCCTTGTCTCCTTTTGACCTCCGTGGAGGCGGCATTCCTTGGAGATCGCTGTCGTCTTGGTCTCAATCTTCTGCTGGGTGTTAGAGGGTCACAGCACTGGGGGCCCAAGTTCAAAGGACACACTCGGCTTCTGGCTCTTCTTTCCTGTGGTCCTGAGACCTCTCTTCTGTTTCTTTCTCTAACGTTTTCATCTAATGTAAGGTAAAGCACGATGCAAGCCACACCCCAGGGCAACACCGCTGAGGTCAGCTCAAGGCTTGAATCAGGGTGTTACATCCCACCCTAACTCCCTGACACTCAACCAAGTGATGGTCACATCCGATCACATCATGAGGATGATGGCGTCGTGGGATAACTGCCAAATAACAGCATCACATAACTGCCCAACCACCGAGAAGAATCACACGTGATGTGTTGCCAAGGCAACACATCTTCTCGGAAGATACAATTCAATCCATGACACGGTGCGCTATTACTGAGTACAGCCCAAGTAGCATCTGTGCTCAGGGGCTCGAGGTCTGATTCTGTGTCATAGGCAAGTACGTAAATATTCCGCTATCGCCTATTGCCGTGGATGCTGTCAGGCAGAGAAAGAATTCCCACCGTGGCTCCTGTGCTACAAAGTGACCTGGATGCCCACTTTAAAGTATCTGGAGCATGACTTTAAGGTATCAAAACACAAAAGGAAAACGAGGGGCCTCCTTTTCAACATCTACAAAAGACGGGTAGAATGTGCCTTTTTAAAATTTTAATGGAAACCTAATTTAGCTCATGATTGATTCTCTATAGACTTTGCTTGACAGAATTGTTGCCTAAACTTAAGAAGTTGAATTTAGGATCTAAAATTAGGTTTCAAGTCAGATTTCTCTACGGGATCAACTGATTTTCTGAAAGTAGGTTGGCCACCCTTGCAGGCTGGATCCGTCCTTTTAATGTTACGTTACTACTTAGTTTACGAAACCTATGTCCCCGGCACTTGGAATGGCTTCACGGTTACCAGACTCAGCTGGCAGGTCCCCCTGAGTCCACATGCTATTGAGGATGAAATTATTAGGTTTGGGAAGGGCGTTTTCCCCTGAACCGGCATAATCAACCTAATGCAGGAGCCAGACAAAACAGCAGCTGGGACGTCACGTTATCCTTTTTATCAAGTTGTTGTTGGAACATGACTGTGGCCTGTGGGTTCCCGGATGGGACATGCCGCCCTGGATTGTGGTTGCAGCAGCCAACAACCTGGGGTCTGCTGCTCCTGATCCAGCCAGCCTGCCCTCTGCAGACGGGCAGAACCCAGAGAGGAGAGAATGGGTGAGGTGCGGGTAGAGGGGATATGGTGAGCATGCCTAGTTCTACCCCAAGTTCCCCACAGAGAGAGATAAAGAGAGAGAGGGTGGGGGTAGTTGCCAGGGAGTGGAGTCTGACTCATGGGGGCTCTTGTAAGTCCGAGCTGACCTGTCTCCTTAGAGTTGTCAATGGCTGATTGGGGGCAAGTGGATCGCCAGGCCTTTCTTCCTAGGAAGTCCCGGGTAGACTCAAAACGCCAACCTTCTCGTTAGCAGCTGAGTGTGTTAACCACTTAGGGATCCCCCTCTTGAGAGAGCAATGGAGTTAAAGGAGGAACGTGTAAGGCCACGGGGGAGACACAGGGTGTTACTCTAAGGAATCCCCTCTGCCTGGCAGCCTGAATCAGCCTCGCCCCATGTACCTAAACTTAGAGCACAGCCCAGACTTAAACCAGTAAATGATGCCCTGAGCTTCAACAGAGCAGAGCCGACAGCTGGCTGGCTCCGGCTCTCCCATCACCGCCTTCTGATCTGCCAGTGGGCAGGCCAGGCTCTCTCTGTGCCTCTGCTTGCTCATTTCAACCAGAAGGCTCATAATAGCCTTCTATGAATAGGACCAGTCTAGAAGCCATTCTGGTTAAGCCAAGCACGGCTCTTACTTTACCCCAAGTTTCATTATTAGTTAATAAGAATTATGTCAGCCCATTTAAATAGCTCTGACTTCTTAAATACATACATATGATGAAAATGAGTTAACAGGGAGGCCCGCGTCTCTATTCTCAGAAGGCCAGCCCCTTTTCTCCCCAGGTCTGCCCACCACTTCTTCCTCCCCCTCGCTGAGGCAGGCCGAGGGAGGAGTCTTCCAGGGGAGACGTTTCTTCAGGCACCTCCACCTTCCTCTGCTCGTAGTCCCCTCCAGGCAGCTGCGGGGGCTGGGCCGGGGGTGGGGGTGGGTGCTCATCCTGGACTTGGAGAGCATCTCTAGGTCAGCAGTCTACGCCGTCCCCTTGGACACCAGCATGTTATTTAGTCTAGAAACTCTCATAGGAAATATCCACTTGCACGTGAAAAATCTCTGGCATTTCTCGGCTCCTCACTGTCCAATATCCCCGGTATCTGTCCCAACGCCCTTGAGAGCTTCGCCACACAACTGCTGCCTTGTTCTCGTTCTGGGCTGGCAACCTTGGTCCCAGTGCCTGCCAGTGTCCCAGGGGCAGCTGCTACTCCTCTGGGATGGGAGACGGAGGTGGGGGAGGGGAGGGGTGTCCTGAAAGTCAGAAGCCCCCCTTTCACAGCACAGGGGACTTGGAGCAGCACAGGCCTTGCATTCTTAAGCCCCGAGTTCTTGGCTTCCTCACACTCCCATTCATCACCAGTAATGAAGGTAAGATGATTATGGATGTAGAAGATAACAACAACGACAAACAGAACAACACAACAAAATCCCAAACCATATTCACTGCCGTCCAGTGGGTTCTGCTTCTGAGTGGCCCTGGAGGACAGAGGGGAACTGCTCGTGCGGATTTCTGAGCTGATCCCTCTTGATGGAAGTCAAAAGCCTCATCTTTTTTCCCTGGAGCAGCTGGTGGTTTTGAACCTCCGACCTTGTGGTTAGCCTACGGTTAGCAGCCCAACTCACCGCCACTGCACTACGAGCATAACCAACTATGAGTTCGTACCCCGGTCATGGCCCAGAAAGCCCTCTGAGGCCCGTTCTCCTGTCACCCCTGGGTGGCCACAGTGGGAAGGGAGTCAAGGACAACAGGCTGCTGAGGGTGTTTGCTCTGCAGGCACCCTGGGCCCCAGAGGGTGCCGCTCGCTTGAGCAGACTGTGGAGGCTTTGTAAGGTAACAAGTGCTGGCTGCCACCTCTTCTCAGACGGACAGACAAGAAAAGACTCTTTGCCACCCCTCCCTGCCCGCTCCCCAGTCTGCCCCAGCACTGTGGCTGCACCTGCGGTCAGGGATGCCCCCCCCTCCCCCACGAGGCTGGCTTCAGCAACAAAAGAGAAAGACCCCAAGGTCCTGTTCTTCCTAGAAATGCCTTTCTTCCACCGAGCAGTTTGGGTGAAGCCAGACTGGCGGGGAAGGGGGTCGGTGGGAAAGAACCCGGGGGAGAGGGGTTACGCCCCGGGAAACACGAAATCTTCAAGTACCAGGTGTGACGGTTTGAAATAGAAAGAACCCTCAACCCAGGCACTTTCAGGTTCACGTCCCCTGGGCCCATCTCCCACCAGCTGGACCCGAGGGCACAGCCTCCGGGGGTCCCAGCCTCGAAGGCTGCATTGAGGAGTTGGTTTGCTAAGTTACACGCTCACCCTCTCCCATTCCAACACACGGGACAACTCTTGTTTTCAACATGCAGTCCTACATGGGAATTTCATGACATCAAACCCTCAGAAATGTGGACACTTGAGTTTCAAAATACTTCAGAGGGGGAAAGAAGAAACCTCTGGAGTCGCAGCAACTCCTCTGCTCGGCTCGGGGCTCAAGTTTGAAGTGGTGACTGGCCCGTGTGCCCAGGTGGAGAGGGCCCAGGCAAGCACTCACTAATGGCCCTGAGGACCCCCGCCCGCGCCTTCAGATCTGGAAATATTTTGCTTCCACGCAGGAAGAGCGAGAGGACTCCAGAGTCATTCCCAGTCTCCCGGAAGACTTTTCGAGCGAGAGGAAAGAAAAGCTGGCTGGCCATGCTAGGCGAGGGCCCCACGGGCAGAGGCAGCCAGCCCCCCAGGGTTGGGGTGCCACGCATCCCTGAAGGCTGGGTAAGTACCATGCGGGCCCCGGGCTTCCTCCAGGCACCCCAGACAGACTTTCCATCAGCCCCTTGGCAGCGGCAGCCACCCCTCTTCCTGTGGCATGGGCATCAATCCTCTGACTCTCTGGAAAGCTGTCGTCATGGCCACCTATGACATGTGCCACCTCACTGGCCGCTCTGCCAGTGGGACCACCCCGCGAATGTCCGGGGTGGCAGCACCTCAGAAGCGTTTCTCCCTAGGACCTCATAAAAGGGTAGAACCTCATGAAAAATCTGGCCCCACCAGAGCAAAACCTGTGTTTCTAGATCATAAATGCCCCAACCCACGCCGCCCCAGTTCTCTGGGACGGCCCCACCCTCCTGGGTTTGTGGGGAAGCCGAGTAGATGGAAACAGAGGGCAGGGAGCTGGAGGGAAAGAGGCCAGGTGCCCAGCTCCTCAAACCTCCAAGGAATTAAGAGACATGGTTCCCTTGAGCCTAGATGGACGCCCCAGGTTCCCTCGAGTGAATTCTTTAATCACTGGAGACACTTGGACAAAAACCCCTGGTGCCCAGATTAGTGCTTGGGGTGTAGGGTAAGGTGACCAGATTTTAACATTGGTGAAGCAGGACAACAACAGGACACCATTAATAAAACTCATATCCTGGTGAAATAGCCACATGGCAGCTGAAAACCGTATACCCTAGCTTGTCATGCATTCTTTCCAAAAATCGGGACTTTTAAAAAATGCCGATGGGACGCAGGGAAAATTGTTAAAAATCGGGACTATCCTGCCAAAAGCAGGATGTCTGGTCACCTTAGTGTAGGGGGTCACTCCATAAACACAGTGGAGTGAGCGTCAGGCGCTGCTCTGAGCACTGGGCAGTGGACAAACCAGGCCAACCCCCTGCCTGTGTGGAGCCAGCGTGCTAAGGGGGTACACACACAAAAACAAGACATTAGAATGTGCTGTCTATAAGAAAGCGGGGGTGGGGTGGGGGGGTATTGGAAGAGGTGGTCGAGGTAGGCCTCAGTGAGGGGGCCCATCGTAGTAAAGCCCTGAAGAAGGGAGGGAGGGAGCTGGGTGGGTGACCGGGGAAAGAAGGTTCCAGGCAGAAGGACCGGCAGGAGCAGGACCCTGAAGTGGTGCCTATAGTGAAGTCAAGCATCAGCAGCGGGCAGTGTGGCTGACGCGGAGTGGGCAGCGGGGGTTGGGGGTCAACAGCATCAGAGAGGGTGAGGGTGAGGAGCCAAACTGTGGTAAGAGTTCCATCCTTAAAACCCTATAGAAGCACGTTCAAAGGGATTTCTTAAGATAAAAGATTCAATACCACCAAATTCACTGTCATCAAGAAGATTCTGACTGACCCCAAGCGTACCACTCACTGCCAATGGGTTGATTCCGATTGGAACTGCCCCTGTGGGTTTCCGGGAGCAGAAAGCCTCATCTTCTCCCCTTGAGATGGTTGGTGGTTTTGAACTACTGGCCTTGTGGTTGGCAGCCCAACAAGTAACTCCCTATACTATCATGCCTCTGTTTTGGGTGATGAAAAAAATTGGGGAACGGATCCTGGTGACAGCTGCATGATATGAATGTGATTAATGCCCCCGAGTTGCACACTTAAGATGGGCCTAAAGCAGGGCTAAGAAGAAAATGGCACTTTTTGTCCACATAATGCTGTTGTTGGCAGGTGCGTCAAGTCAGACTGACAATAAAGTGAAACGGAAGACGGCGTCTCTGATGACAGGACTATCACAGAGGCAAGGGGAATGAGCAGATGGAGAAATCTCGGCTCTGCGATGGCGGAGGGCTTGAATAAAACGTGTTAAAGATACCTCATGCCCAGTATCTCAGAATACAGCTTGTTTTGGAAATAGGGTGAGGTGATGTTATCAGTAAGTCCTCCTGGAGTCGGGTGGGCCCCGTCTGACTAATGTCCTTAAGAAAGAGAAGAGACACAGAGGGGCCCCGCGACAATGGAACAGACACGAGAATGATGTACCACCCCAGGAAGCCATCGCCAGAAGCCAGAAGGCAGGCCTGAACTGGTCTCTCTGGAGAAATCAGTGGGGCCAGTTTCCTGGCCTGCGTGCTGGGCCGTCAGCCGCAAGGTGAGCAGCTTGAAATCACTGGAAAGACGAGGCTTCTCCTCCTGTGATGAGTTGCGGTCTCGGAAACTCACACGGGGCCGTCTCCCCTGTCCCACAGGGCTGCTAAGTGGGAAGACTCGACGGCTGGGCTTGAGCCTGGGGTTTTGAGCCTCCACAGCAGGGAGCCTTGGTGGCACAGGGGTGAAATGTTTGGCTGCTAACTGAAAGGTCAGTGGTTCGAACCCACCAGGAGCTCCACCGGAGAAAGATGTGGCAGTCTGCTTGGGGCAGTCTTTGTGGGACAGTTCCTACTCTGTCCTTTCATGCCATTAGGAGTCAGCATCAGCTCGATGGCAATGGGCAGCCTCCTGTGCTGTGAGGCATACATTTGTATGCCTGGAGTCACCTGGCTTGTGGGACGTTGTTAGAGCCTGGAGATCCTGAGAAAAGCGTGCGAGACAAGGAAGTGCTCTGCAATTGCACTCGAGTGGGCTCTGCGGACCTTTCACATGTCCTGAGACCGTTGGCACCGGAACCCACCTTTTAGATAAGAGAATGGGTTCTTCCCCCTGTTCCAGACAACCTTCTTTTTTATAAAAAAAAATAATTTTATTGGGGGCTCATACAATTCTTATCACAATTCATCCATCCATCCATCGTGTCAAGCACATTTGCACATTCATTGCCCTCAACATTCTCAAAACATTTGCTCTTCACTTAAGACCTTGGCATCAGCTCATTTTCCCCCCCTCCCTCCCCGCTCCCCTCTCCTTCATGAACCCTTGATAAT
>NW_022111357.1:35590285-35598694 GCF_000313985.2 Echinops telfairi
TTTTTATAGCGGGGCACTATCAGCTTTTTCCACCACATTTTCTTATGCACCCTGTAGCAAGACAACCTCCTTGCTAGATCTAACATGTTGTTCTCTTCCTGTGTCCATGTGGACAACCCCTGGTTTCCTATAAGGAGACCAGAAGGCAGGCTTAGCCATCGCCCTCTTGACCTGTCCACAGTGGGAAAGAGAGTCTGCCTTGGCCACTAGTTCCAAAGCCATCTCCTCTTCCAAAGGGCTCCATCTGCCTCTCTTTTGGTCACTCCCTCACCCCCACCCCCACTTTTCTGTTTGTTAGGTAAAAGCGTAGAATGGCCATTTATTTTGGGATCTAAACCAGAGCATTATCTCTTAGCTTCCTACTCCCTTAGCTAGCTGAGAGGAGATAAAGAACCTGCTGCCGCTGATGCTATAGAACACTGCATCAGCTTGGACCACAGGCTTTATTATTGCGGCTGTCCCACCGCCAAGTCTCAGGTCAGTCGCATCAAAGGCGCCTGCAACTCCTTCTAAAGGCCTCCCCGGGGCTGTGGGCACAACCTTTCTTTCTGCACTGAGCCGTTTTCCCGCCAGCTTCCTTGAAGCCAGTGCATGTCACTCCATAAAGATGTTTTAAAACTGAGTGTTTTGAGCCTTTGCGCGTTTTCCCTTTTGGTGTTATCAGCATGGAGAGCCGGCCAAGAGGAGGCTGTGGCCTGTGCCCGTGGGGCGCCATTACCTTCGGGAGTGGCAGCCAGTCCCCGAGCCGTTCGCCTATCACAAGTGGAGCCACGCTGGAATGGATCACCGAGGCGCAACAACACCCGGCCCTGTTTCCTGGCAGTTCTGGGGCTCGCCGTGGCCAGATCCAGGAGTGAGATGTTGCAATACCACGGGGGCAAGCTGAAGGAGGAAACTTCTGGGCCGTGAGAAGCTTGGTCCATCAGGCTGTGGCCATGGCCAAGCTCGCTTGGCTTCTCCAGGGAAGCAGATCGGAGCTGTGAGGAGAACCAGGCCCCAGAAGACGCCAGAGAGCGTGGTTAACTTGGGTGAACCCGGGCTAACCTGTGAGAAGGACGTCCTGGAAGTCCTGAGGACTCTGGTCAGATTCTGGTGGGAACCATGTCTGCTGACCATCAGCTCGGACTGCTTTGCAAAACTCCCAGTTGGGCTGGGAACTGACCTCATTCCCGAAGTAAACACTGAATCAGATACCAGCAGGCCTAGCCCTCGTTGAGTGGAAATAGCATGGATGTTTCCATCATTATGAAGCTGCCAATGGGATTTGGCCGGAGAAACGCTAAGGATGTCGATCGGAGTGAGTTCATGACTGTTTCTTGCCAATTTAATCAGGAGCCAATTTAACAATTGCCTTGTTGCGGTTGAAATGATGTGTGTTAACATGCTTTACTTACGTTTCAGTTTTCATACCCCGAATAATGTGCTGGAACGCAGTGTTGTCTAGCAACTGGAAGATAATATTGGGAATCTGTCTATTGGAGGCCTGTCCTGGCCGGACCGGTAGCCCTTTGGACGTACGTGCCAGGTGATTAGGGCACCAGCCTCCTAACAGTACCTGTTATTGGGCCTCAGGGACCCCAGAACAGGAGTCCCCTCAGGGGAACAACTTCAGGTCCAGTCCTGGATTCTGGCACTTGTGTGTGACAGACACAGAGGTTTTGATCCGCCACTTGGATTCCTTGGAGGCAGGTCACCCAAGTTAGAGGTTATTCGGGGCCTGGACTTTTTGCCTTCCTCTGCGTCCTTTCCTTGTGCCAGGTTCATTCAGGAGATGAAAGGCGTATGTTAGTCTGTGGGCCCCTGCTCACAGTCTCACACTTGGAGTGTGTGGGGGCGGGGAACAGCTGCTCCTTTCTTATCTTGATTGCACTCAGAGGCTGCACTGTAGAGACGGAGCTACCGGAGTTCACACTCTTGCTCTTCCCTTCCAAGGTAGTGACCTTGCACGGGCTACCTAACCTCACCTCTCTTCGGTGTCACATGGAGGCAACAAGGGAATGGAAACAGTAGGTCCCTTAGCGAGAGCTGTGAGGATCGGAAGGGTGAATTCACCGGCAGCACAAAGAACAGAGCCTAGTTCGCCTCCTCCTCCTCCTCGTCACCATCAACTGAATGGCCAGGAACAGCCAACAAAGGGTGGTCCTTGGTGCGTGCTGTAGTGACCCGTCTGGGTCAGATGTAACTCTCTTCCAGGCATGGTGACAAGAAGCCAGGTGAGCCAACCTAAGACCGATGGACTGTGTAACTTAAATGTGTTACTTTCTTTCTCTTGGTTTTACTTTCATGATCTGCTCAATGGGTTTATAAAGTTCACTGCTCCTTCCTGGGGAGTCTTGTCTGATTCTGATGTGCAAGTAACTCAAATAAAGGTGCCCTCGGTGTTCGCTAGTTTCATTCCAGCTGATGTTCCTTTTCTTTCAGCATCTCTGGTGCTAAGAGAACGGCCTGTCATCAGAGGGCCGTCTGTGGAAACTGGCTTTCCAGAGAGTCATTGAGCGGTTGGATCTTCTTCCTCTACAGTGAGCGGCCTGTTTCTCCCCCTTTAAAGGAAAGTGCTCACTCCAGAGTGCCGCAGCTGTTCACGAACCTTCTTCCTGATGCTCTAGGCCAGGGGTCCCCAACTTTTTAAACAGGGGGCCAGTTCACTGTCCCTCAGGTGCGTTGGAGGGCTGGACTATAGTTAAAAAACAAACAAACTATGAACAAATTCCTATGCACACTGCACATCTTATTTTGAAGTAAAAAAAACAGGGCAAAAACACCCGGTGGGGCAAATAAATGTCCTCGGTGGGCCTCATGTGGCCCACGGGCCGTAGTTTGAGGACCCCAGCTCCAGGCCCTCTGCCCATGCAGTGAGGAGAGGGGCTTTCCTGGCCGCTTGGCCCTTCAGGATGTGGAGGAAAATGGAAGTGGCAGGGAATGCTGAGCACATGCAGTGTCTCAGCGTGCTTTGAGGAATCATGAAGAATTGAGGAAATGCCCTATTAAAAAAAAAAATTCTTGTACCAATGATGAGCTGCCCACTACCCCTCAAGTCCCCTTGCTAGAACCCCAACTCATTATTTAAAAATTTTTTTCTTTAGCATTATTAATCTGGCCAACTGTCTCTATGGATTACCTATCTTGGGTTTTATATAAAGAAAATCACAAGCCTTCTCCCCCTCCTTCTTCACCGTGGGCTCCTGTCCTGTGCCCCACAGCCTGGTCGAGCAGTCTCTCTGGCCTCAGGCTGTCACGTGTGGGCGCGCAGTCCCATCAGGTGGCCCAAGTTCAGTGACTGTAAAGCCTGGAACTTCTTCTGTCCCTTATAAAAACCCACTTGGATCGCACAAAAAAATTAAACACAAAAATTAAGAGAATCACACATAAAACCCTAACCACGATGGCAACAAAATGAAAGACAGAAAAACTTCAATTTAAAAGAAAGCAGATAGAAACTAGAACAAATTAAAAATGTGTCCATGGGGAAAACAAATGATGTTTAACTTTAACCTAACTCTATCCGCAGTGATCCACTTTCCAGGACACTTTGTCAGAGAGCAAGACTAGTCGCATGCCTACACGATCGGAGGGACTTCCCTGGAGACTTAATCCATTTGGGATTCTGCAAATGGATTTGGGCTTTCACTGTCATCCACAGCCTTCTGAAAACTGGGTGCTCAGGATTTAAGCTCGAATACAATTCCATCCTCTGATCTCATATTTTATCATTTACAATCCTTGGATCACATGGGCTGGTGTGCTCCTTCCCTGTGGACTTAGCTGCCACCTCACTTTGATGGCTACTTATTTTTAAGATAAGCCTCTGTGATCCCAGATGTTATTCCTTTTGATAGCTGGTCATCATTAGATTTCTTCTCCCCACTTTGCCACAGCTCCCATATCTTTAATGATCAAGTACATGGTAGTCTTAAGTTGCCAATTATTGGGAAACCTCAACAGCAAGAGATTTGAACTAAAGTCCACTGAATTCCAAATTCACGGCCTTGGGATAGCAGTGCTCGGATTCTTCTCACTAGAGGGTGTCTCAGCTGTATGTCCAAAGGGGTAGTTTCATTCTTTTAATCTGCAAGAGGCGTCTTTTAGGTAAAGTCCTGTTCCCTTAGCGGGGTTTCTATATCAGCTCATTCTGATGTGGGCTCTGAAGAATACTGGATGCCTCAGAATGACAAACTCTCAGATCTAGGTAGGCTCTATGGCACACAGCCACAGTCTCCAAAGGCTCAGAGGAAACTTGGTCAAAAATGCATGGTTAACAAGATAATACTGGGCAGATTCTCCCATGGGTGGAGGGGTGGGTGGTCAACATAAGCAATGTTAAATCTTTTCCCCACGGCCCTAATTTTTAAATGCTATCAACTAGATAAACTGAAAGCCAGTGAATTTGGCGGTGAACCTGAGGAAAATTCTAGAGCATAAAATCGAAGAAATGGTTGAAAAGCATCTCAACACTAGAGGCAACGTTGACTCTCAAAGGAACATCTTTATGATAGTTCTGCCGGCTGGAAAGTCGGGCAGCATTTCACCACAGCGCAATGCCTTCTGGCAAGAATGTCACGGCTCCTGGTGAGACAGTGACAAAGACTCCTGGAGTGGGAAGGGCCACTAGACCACAATGTGGCAAGACCGACCAGCAGATGTAGAGTCGGTTCCAATGTAAGGCAACCCTGCTGGCACAGAGGAGACCTGTGCTCCATAGGGGTTTCCCTGCCTGATTGTTTGGATAGCGGTCAAGTGTTTCAGTAGCGTGTGTACCCCTCCCCCAAAGGTGATGCCACAAAATCACACAATGTCAATGGCTCATTTATGTGTTAACTCAGCTAGACTAGAGTGTCCAGTTTTGGGGGGGCCAAATGCTAGTCTAATCGCTATTAGGAAGTAGCTAATTGAAAAACTCACTGCCCCTGAGTCATCTCGATTCATAGTGACATAGTGATGCTCCAGGACAGGGTAGAACTGCCCCACCCCCACGCCCACCCCCTCCCGGGCCTTTCAAGACTTTACATTTCTGCAGGAGCAGGCAGCCTCATCTGTCTCCTGAGGAGCAACTGCTGGGTTCAAACTGCTGACCTTGAGGTGAGTACCTCAATGTGTACCCTGGAAGTAATTCCATAGGATTGATCAGTTAGCCCTAAATAAAGCAGATGACCCTCCACACACAGGTGGGTGGGATGCATCAATTTAAGACCCGAAGAACAGAAAGGGAGTCTTACAGTGTATTCTGCTTCCACACTATCCATTCTGACACCCTGGTTGGCAAAAGGCTATGGACGGCAGTGACAGCCCCCAATCCATTTGCAGAGTCCCCACAAAGCCCAAGCTTCCAAATTCCTTCGGATCCTTAGCCAAGAATGTGGTAGACAATCTTGCCCTCCGGCAGAATGCCTTGGAGAGTGGATTGAGTCCACCCCTTTCCCCTCAGTCCAGAGAGGGACAGTCTCTCTCTTAGGGGCTTGTCCAGGTGTGTCGTGGATGGAGGTCAGTATACTAGGGACGGAACAGGGGGTTGAATAGTCATGAGTCATGGTGCCCTATCAGGCATGCCCTGACTGCCTTGGTTAGAAGGCCCTGGACCAATCGTGTAAGCCCTTCTATTCATGACATACGTGTCCCAGTCACGCTGTTTCTGCTTCTGTAGTCCCACCTGCCCTTGTGATGTATTGATCTGTCACCCGTCCCATTGTTGTGACAGCTTCCTTTGCTCGCCAGATCCTTTTAAAAGCTTGGAATCTCCACAAACCCTTGGATGCCATTTGAACCTCATGCTAATGACCTCTCTCATCACATCCCATGTTGTGTTTGTGGCTTCCTGTTGTCCCTGTCCCTTTTAAGACTTCATAAATGTTCTCCTTAACTTATATTTAAGATGGAGGCTCTTTTACACCCTAAAACAAAATAGGACATCTTGCCAGCACTCGGTCCTTCTCCCCATCACCTCTGGGAAGAAGGCTGTAGGAATGTCTGGCTCCTTACCTGCCCCATAGGTTTCACACTTGCAGCTTCACACTGGTTATGTGAGTCAATTCCCTAAAAGTCTTATCTCTCTCGATACACACACACACACGTAGCCTACTGATTCTATTTCTCTAGAGAACCTTGACTAGGCACCCAGTTAATTAATGGCAAGACGGAATCCTTTACCCAGGCCCTGGGTCCCAGGTGAAGAAGGCTTGATAACACTTGGCTTCAAGGCTAGGCAAGTTGGGACTATAACTATCCAACGGAACAATGTCAGCTCAGAGACACCATCTAATGACATGCCATGCATGCAGTTCTGTCCTTGGCCCTAAACTCTTTAACAGTCTATCAACAGCTTGGATAAGGCCAAAGATAACTGCTTATCAACTGTGCAAATAACACAGGACTGGGCGGGAAGGCCAATATGTTGGAATTACAGAATCAGGATCCAAAATTATCTCAACAGGAAGGAATGATTGGTTGAATCCAACCAGATAAAAATTTAACTGGGGTACATGTAAGGTCTTGCATTTAACTCTAAAACTCAAGTGCAAAAGTATAGGATGCAGTTGAAAAACATGCTCAACCTTACCCATAATCAAAGCAATGCAAACAACCGTGAGATAATAATTTTCCCTTATCAGATTGGCGATGATTCAAAGAATAAAAATTCCCTGAGTTGGTAGCTAGGGTGTGGGGAAACAGGCTCCCTCATAAATGGCTTGCGGGTGTATCAACAAAATTACCCTTTCTGGAAGGTAGTCTGGAAAGTATGTAGCAAATGCTACAAAATATACCATTTGCCCTTGCACTTTCATTTATAGAAATGTATGCAGAAATAAGTAGGCGAAATGTAGGTTCAAGCACTTCCATCACAAGGAATAATAAGGGTGCGTTTCTTTCCCCAACTCCTTTCCGGCCGGGAGTTGTTCCATTTGGAGCAGCAGAAGACTCGGAGGCCTCAAAGGGGGACCCTGCAGCTGCCGACAGTTCCCCCACACGACAAAGGGGTGGACTCCTGTCTGAGTCATTGCTGAGGGCTGGGCCAAGCCTTAGAAGAGGTAGAATTTGGTCTAATCTTACCGAGAAGATTTGAACAATCTGCCTGTTAGGATGGGCTTTGTCCGGGTCCACTCACTGACAGATGGCCCTCTGTGAAGGGTGTCCGAGAGGACAGTCATAGTTCTTAACTGCTTGCCTTGCTTCTTTCTCATATCAAAAGGTAGAGCCACCCTACCAGTGGAAGGTGGGTGGAAGGTCACACGAGATTCTACTTCCTGACACTGACTTCCAAGAACAAAAGGAGTCTCCCTTCTCACAGTTCACTACCGCTCCAATCTTTTAGCAGCACCTGCTGTGGATCAGTTCTTGAAGAACAAAACAGGATCAGCACTCCTTTCGCACCAAATCGCATCCACTGTCATTTGGCTCCTGGAAGATAGACATTATGGGGGTGCTGAAAGCGGCTTCATTTATACTTAACTCCTTTTATTCAGGTGAACGTCGGAATCACACCTTGCTTTATTATTATTTTTCAATCATTTTATTGGGGGCTCATACAACTCTTATCACAATCCATACATACATTAATTGTATAAAGCACATTTGTACACTCGTTACCCTCATCATTCTCAAAACATCTGCTCTCCATGTAAGCCCCTGGCATCAGCTACCCATTTTATCCCATCCCTCCTCGCTCCCCCTGGAATCACACCTTTCTAAAAGATTTTGTATCCAAATCAAACCCAACTCACTGTCTTCACGTGAATTCCAACTCAGAGTGACCCTGCAGGATAAAGTGGAACCTCCCCCGGGGGTGGGGGTGGGTTCTCAGGCTGGACATCTTAATAGAAGCAGAAAGCTGCATCATCTCTCTTGGGAGGAGTGGCTGGTGGTTTTGAACTGTTGACCTTGCAGTTCACTCCCCTATCAGGTTATCAGCCCACCTGTAACCCACGACACTACCAGAGCTCCTAATGGAGGTGCTTCAATGTGTTCTTGGACATGGCCTTTTGCCCTAGTTCTTTGGGGACACGGCTTGTGAGATTTCCTCCCTGAGCCCTGAGGAATCACCCTCGCCTTGGTCTTTAGTTTTCCACCCCCAAAGACCCAGGTTTTTGTCCAGGTTGCTTGATATTTCCTGGATAAACTCCAAAACAAAGATGATTTGATACTTTTGGTCTCTGATGGGTATACGTATGCTAATGCTGGGACTATGGACTACGCAAATGCGTGTCTATGGCCTACTGAGAGGGGAAACGGCTCTGTGTCCCCTCAGTCACTCCTTGAAACTGAGAAAAAGTTGTGTCAATAAAAGGGTAAGTCTCATCTCATCTTAGGGTACAGTATAGCAATAATGAAACCCACAACCTTCCTCTAGTTCTTGAACGCTTCCTCCCCCCAACTACCAGGACCCCAATTGTGCCTTGCAGACCTGGTTAGACCAGATGA